>NW_028288869.1:0-600000 GCF_059628265.1 Tinamus guttatus | reverse complement strand
GCCATGCTTCTCAAGGTGCATTTGTCTTTACAGTGATCAGGGAAGCTACCTTAAAACAAAATTTTGCTAAGAAGTAAAGTCTAACTTTAGTACATGCCAGCAATCAAAATTTCAACAGAATAGCAAGCCAGACTAGAATAAGAAGTCCACAGAATTCCTCTTTTTCTTGTGTTGTGGTTGGATCGGGGTGGGGGGGGTAGATTTGATAAGAGATGAATCCCCTTGCGTTCCAGCTGGTACTCAAAGGTTAGAGGCACTGGAGGCAGCTGGTCTCATCTCTTAGTAGGGATACCATATACTGTGTTAGCTATACGCCCAACTCTGGCAGTATTGGATTCACCCACAGTCTGCTGACCGCCGATCTGATTGCCTTCCTAGGAGTGAATCGAATTCCCCAATAGTGTGATCCACTATAAGCTCGACTCTGGCACTATTGGATTCACCAACAGTCTGTGAACTGTAGGTCTGATTGTGGTCAAAACAAGTGGTGGGGTTCACGAATAGCACAATTTATTCAAATGCAACATTTGGAAAACAGCTTTCAGATGTCAGTATAGGAAATTCTCTACTATAGTGTGGGGTTCTTAGCTAGTGCCTAGTATACAAATGCACAATTATCACTCACTCAGAACATGAGAGAGGGCTCTCAATCTTGAGGAGTCTCCTCAGGCATGAGGAGTCTCTTCAGGCAGTGTCCTGACCCGAGGGGAGGAAAGGGGTTCATCCGGTTGACTGATCCAGAAGTTACAATGGATTCTTCCCTCTCTCCTCTTCCTTCTTCCTTAGTTCCTCTTCTTCCATTCTTACCATTCCATTCTTCCTTCCTACCATATCCCTCTTTAGTTCACCTTTTATATATTTTGTTTTACATTTAGGTGGAACTTGAATGACTCTAGTCATATTTACTTTCATTATTCATCTATTTAAAAAGGTCTCCCAATTTAATTGAAAATCTAGAGAACATGCTCGTGAGGAGTGGTCCTTCCTTGGAAGCAGGTAACTCTGGGATGGCGTTGTATATTGGTATTATAATGAGATTAGAAGGAGGAGAAGTTTGAGCGAAGTCTATCGGAAGGAACTGATCTGCCACCATTGTTGGCCCAGCACCAGACATCGCACCATGTGCCTCATCAGATGCATGGTTGCCACCTCTGAAGGGAGTGCAGCACAGTTTAGCCTCAGCGTCTTCACTCCCCTCCACCCTCCATTCACTCATCATCTACACCGCACCATCAGATTATCCCCTTCGCAGGGAAGCCAACAAAGTTTGGCCATGGTGTCTCTGTTCTGCTCCACTCTCGGTTTACTCTTATTTCTGTGCTTTTTTTGTGTCCTGGGAGAACAGATTATGTTGCCTAGAGAATCATGGAGAAGTAGATTCCACACATACCAACCATCCTGGAAGTGGTTACTGTCTCTCACTTCAAGCAAGCCTCTGTAATACCATAACTTCTGTTAGCCTCTAGTTTTCTCTAAGTTCCCCTTTCTTGAGCAAGTCTCTCACGTCTTATTGGATTCATGTGTCCTTGAGACATCTATCTCCAGGAAATACAGAAAAATGCTTACTTATCTCCAGGAAATACAGAAAAAAATACACTATCCAAGCTCAATCAAGGATAATTAGCCTGTTGAAGGCAGTGACAAAAATCCATCTGACTTCAGAAAAAAAATTTAACTCATGTTATTACATACAATCTTAAATCTAAATTTAGCAAAAATTAGACAGCTATCTTTGTAGCAACTCTGATATAAAGATCAGATTGCATAAGAAGGGTTTATTTTTAAAGAACAGAAATTTGTATCTAACCACAGACTAGATGAAGTTGGGATTTGCAACACTGCCTTGATAAAAGGAATTTGTATGCGCAACGTATAAAATGAACGTGTAAAAAGAACCACTTTTCTACATTTTAAATAAAACCTTGTTATATTTGTTCACAAATCTGATGGCCCAAAATAGAGACTTCTACCACTGGCTCCTTTAAAAGGACAGAAGATTAGAATTCAGACTGTCCATACTGTAGCTTAAATATTCAAAATGAAAGTCATTTATTATCCTCAACTTCATGTAAGAACATGACAGTACATCAAAATGATAACAGAAATGCCCTGACAACATTAGTGATGCATGATTTGCATGGGCTAGATAGATTTTGTTTATTGTTCTTAGTTGATAGGTCAGGCACAGAAGAAAATAACAAATGAAAGTTAAGGTCAGTTTCCCAAGACTGTAAATGGAAGTTCTCCCTGTGTTATTTTACTTATATTATCTTCATCTATAGCATTTTATCAATTTCTGTATTAATATTACTGTGTATTTTTCTTGCTTTTAAAGCAAATTAAAGAGCATTATTCAAAGATGAATATTCTACAGATGACAGGGAAAAGAAATATTTAAAACTCTCAGAAATTATATACTTGCAAAAATAAGGTATTGTCTTATTTATTGTTCAGAAGTATATTGGTACAAATACTAGATCTACAGTTGTGTGCATAGGAACAATTATAATTTGTAAACATACAAAACTTCTCAAGAAAGAAGCAAATTTTCCACTATCTTCTCCATATCTGCTTCTTCACATATCTACTTGTTTTACTGTGGCAAAGGGATATGTTAATGCCACATGTACGAGTTATTGCACATGGAGATCTTTTACAGCATTTGAAAAACCTTCCTCAGGAAAGAGAAAAAAAAAAAAAAAGGAAAAAAATGCTCACAAATGCAAATGGCACCAAATTCATATATGTATATATACACACGTTAAATAATTTTATGAACTATTCAGAAACAGAATTGTAAGTTATTACATTGTAACCCTTTCCTTATAAGAATGTGTGCCCCCTTAAATGCTTTAGCGTAGCAGATCCCCAAGTGAATCAGTTACAAACTAAGTTCCTATAATTTTAAGGAATGTCTGCCATATATATAAGAAAAAAAAAAAGCTTATTATATACTTAGTAAACAGATTGAAATCATGTATAAATGCAAATACAGCAGATATACAATAACAATTGATATTTACCTTGAACATATAATCCCTTTCATAAATTACCTATGGTTCTGCTTTTTATCTGCTATGTCAATACCTAGGTCTATTCTCCAGCAGAACCAAGTTTACCAAGTTACATTAGAAATGACCACGGGGAAAGCCTACTTTAATATAAGATAACCGAGGTACATTTTGTAGCAGCATCCTACATCTGTTGTCCAAAATAATACAATAGCAAATAACAGAAAGCAATACTCTTGTGATATTGGTTCATAAATGTGCCAGCCTAGCTCTTTTCCCTGACAAAAAATATGTTGCAGAGACCAAAGTAGAAATTCTTTTTTTTTTTCTTTTAATTTTTATGTACTGAAGTTTATGGGGAATTCCTATGGATTTTTGTACTTGCTTTGATACATATGTATGTAAAAGGTAAAGAATAACTCTCTCCAAAAGGAAAAAACATAACAAATATTAATAGGAATTTTCATGTTACAAGTTGCAGAATGGAAATCTACCTTTTCAAAAGAATACCACATAGTTACTTTAGAATATTTCCAGTTAATTCTATTCTATCTTATTCTATTTTTGAGAAAAAGATCAAGAAATACTTACATTGAATTACTTTTTGTTTATTCTTACTTTTCATGTATATGTAAATGCTAGACATCTGGTATAGATGCACAATATGAATGTCCTTTTGATGTGAAAAAGTCTATATAACAGAAAAGGGAATGTTTCTTGAAAATTCAGCCATATAATGTAGCAAATTTTCAAGAGAAGCATTTCCACAGATAGCTTAGAAATAATGACCTTGCTCTGTTACTTTAGCAAAGAACTAGGAAACTTTCATCTTCACTCATTAAGAAAAAAAAAAAAAAAAAGGATTTAAATTCAGAATTCAGGAAAGTATGAGAATCAAGAATATTATTCTCAGTCTAAATAGAAAGACCTTAAAATTTAGTCTGTCTATAATGAGTGGTTAAATTTTATAATAATAATTTAAGTACATATTTATGATAAAATGTGATTATGATCAAATTTTAAGTTTTTTATTTGTTGTTTTGTTTTGTTCTTTCACTTTGAGGTAAGCCCAACAAAGGCACTGAATTGCTTCCATTCTTTAGGACTGCCTTATGGGATTACAAGTATACATACATACATATATGTGTGCATGTATGTATATAGATATGCACACATATTCATATATGTATACATGCATATATATCTCAAAATAAGATAAATGGCAAAAACTGAGAACTTATGGGAGAGACTTAACTTGAAATCAAGGATTTGAGAACAATCTCTTCCATTCATCCTCACTCCCCTTTCAGCACATTGTCCTTTCAGGAAACAAAACCTCTTTGTTCTGCTCTCTGGCTCAATGTACAGGGGACTTCTGGTCTGGGGTGTCCCTCCTGGGTGCCTTGGTGACCTCCTGGGTGTTTTGAGGACCCCCGGGGCAGCAGCCCTCCTGCTTGCTGAATATGCCCCACGAATGTGCCTCCTGCTGTCGTCTCCCACTGCATCTGCTTTTCTCTTCTCCCTTGGCACGCTTTGAAATGTTTCCTCGTATAAGCATACTCAGGCATAGTATCTAAGGCACAATCAAATTAGTCCCTGCCCACTCTAAAAAGAACAGTCTAAAGTGAATATGCAAGAAATTCTGAGCAAACAGTTCACAGAGTTACAGTGCTGCCAAGAGAACTGTTAAATACTGAGGCAGGGTTTCCAGAAATACTTTGGATATATAACGCATTAAAAATAAAACAAGAAAGACTACTTTTATATTATACACTTAGATGAGTCAGGGGACCATTATCCTCCTCCTTACAGCCTAGATTATTCAGCTGTGTAAGACTTCATTATTCTGATTTATTTCTTTTTTTTTTTCATTCTATTTAATAATGTTTCTTCTAATACGCACATGTTTTTTTATCTGCCTCAGCTTGCATGCTTGGTCATACATGAGCAGGCATTTTTTTCAATATTTGGTAACAGTCTAATAGCACTTACTTAAAAGGGCAAGTTTAAAGGCAGCCTAAATGATCTTGTGTTATACATCATCACCTGATTTAAACAGGAAAACATTGCATTTATGAGCCAGGATCCTACAAGGAGCAAATAACTATAAAAATGATAAAACTGAATTGTGTTGTCTAAAGGACACAGACACCAGAACATGTTAATTACAAGATACATGTGATTTTTAAGAACTACATGATTCCTCTGTCTGCTGCAGGGACAACAAGGTCTGGAAGAAAAGTTGGCACAATGGACATGGAGTGACACGAAGCATGCTCCTGGGCCAGGCCATGGTTATCCCCAGGGTCTCTCTCCAGCGCTCGTGAAATCTTGCAGTTCTCTATCTTTACCTCAAAATCGATCTGTGAGTCACTGGACAGCCTCAGGGCTGGGGCACGGCAGAGAAGATCCAACCCTGGCCTGGTCAGATTCACTAGATGCTGAAGAGCTGAGCAGTAGCAGCGCTCACGATCTACCCACCTGGAAGGTTCTTAAGAGTTCACAACTCTCCTACTGATCAGGTTGTTTAAAGTCAACGTATTTCTCTACTCTTAAGACTAAGATACATCCTTATTAACTTAAGTTCACCAGCCAGGCCCAGCCCATGCAAACTGTGGCAGACCTTGATCTTCTTTCTCTGAATGTGCAAATAACACCAACCTAATTGTACTGCTGAATCATTATGTAATTTCTGCCGGGTCTGAATTGTCCCACAGATCTGATTCGTATACTCCCAGGAAATAGGAGAGCCAGAAAACTATGGATCAGATCAGACACTAGCAAAAGTGAACACAGTGCAGCCTAGTGGCAGCTGTTAGAGCTACCTCAGTTCAGACCACCCGCTCCTCTCTCTTGTCTAAACCTTTACTTTATGCTGCCTAGATTAACAAACTCATAAAAAAACAAACACACCAAAAAAAGCCCCCAAATCAACAAAAAAAGAAATCCCTCAACATATCCCTGCTTCCATAATTTCTCTAGGTTTTCTGATAGCAGAAACTGAGATCTACTAAGTAAGGTGTAACTTCAATATCACTTGCAGTACTGTAATTTCTTCCAGAGAGACATACAGTACAGTGTATTTTTAATTTATTTATTTACCTAAACTTAATTTATAAAGTCTGCAATGAGATAATGGCTCTTATCAGCGCTTAAAGTTTTTTGTTTATTTTTTCTTTTATTTATTTTTTTTTCTGAGTATATATCGGATCTGTCCTTTTGTTTTTCTTACTGAATTTGCCTTGTAAGGTATTGAGATGTATGTAAACTTTCTTTGGATTACATGCAATACACAGTATGTAGTCATGCAGTTGAACAGAACTGCTCCACATCAAATAGAAGAAATTAAAATGAGTTTTATAACCAGTAAGTCATTTGCCTCTCGACAGTTAATTTATAATGAAGCAAACAAAGGTACACCCATAAACAACAACAACAACAAAATGCCTAAGAAACATAGACCTTCTAACAAATGAGTTTAGGTGCTGTTTAAGCTGCCTGTAAATACAAAGAGGAAAGAACAAGAAGTTTCTTATGCTGCAGAAAATTTGGTGGGTGAATAAAGACTCTATATGACTACTCACCATAGCATTTTTCTACATGTGATGGCAGGGTGCGGTGTAATACTTTTCTTTTTATTGCTCAGAGTAAGAAACATCTTGTTCTTTCCTTTCCTCTTTTCTAGCAACACACATTGAAAGTGAACAGAAGCTCAGGACTGCACTTGTCAGGGCATGATGCTTTAATCACTGCATATGTTGCATCTGTTTGTTTCACAGATGAGTAAAGTAGCAGTAGATAATTGTCTTGCTCAGGAAAGGCATCAAATTTATCTCCAGTTGATATAAATGTATGCAACTGAAAATATACTGGTTTACACAGGCCAAGGATCTGATCATAAATATTCCGTAATTTGTGCATATAAAAATGCAAATATAATCCAGCAAAAGAGCAGCTCAGTATTGTATTCTTTTTTCTTTCTTCTGTGCCTTGATAGAAGAGGCAGGGATAAGAGCAAATTGTAAAGTGATCTTAAAAAAAAAGTAGTACACCATTTAACTGAGAAATTTGGGATCTCTGTCAGTTAAAATTGAAAACTAAATGCATTTGTCACATTCTATATGCTTTGAAATTGGAATTACTCTTTTCTGAAAATTACATTTAACTTTTGCAGAAACAGTCAACACTGTTGTCCAGGAAACTGTCATACCTAAATAATTTACTTCTGCTTTAGTTTATAATTTTTGAGATTCATTTCATGTTTTGTATCAGCACATGTCCAAACTCTAGAGAATATGCTCAGATAATCACTGATAAAAATAATAGTTATCCTTTGGATATTGATGAGATTTCATCACTGCTGATCTCTCACTAGCAAAAATCAGAATCTCTAGTCTGTGAAAGTAAATATACACTCTGTAAATGTCCATCTTACCTTATCACAACTGAATGTTACAATATACACATAGTGTCCAATATTTGCTTTGTCAAGGCAGTATTTGCATTAAAAGTAAAGCAATTTGACTCAGTGCCAGGGAGAAACTCAAAAAGACAAAAAAAAAAAAAAAGAGAGAGAGGAAAAAGTGGGAAGAAACAGAAACAAATATAAACAGTAAGAGAGAGAAAAAAAAAAGATAGTAAATTAGTGTAAAATGAGTAACTTAGTGTGTTTTGATTGAAGTAACATGGCAAATTAACCCAGGAAACATTATAATCTATGAGGAAGCTACTTTGAGATTTTGTTTTTCAACAAATGAAATAAGATGAATATGCCAAAGACCTGTTGGTTCTGCTGGAATATTTCATTACTGAGTGTATTCTCCTCCAGAGATTCCCAGCTAATCTTGCTTATAAATGTAGAAAACAAAATCTGATCGTGATTTCTTTGAAGACTCCTTTCTGTATCTAACTTTACAGATAAACGTACATAAAATGACAACCTAGAGATGCTTTTCATATTTTAACAAGCTCATTACACCTCTTTCCAAGTGAGAATTATATGATCTCTTAGGCAATGTGAATGTTAAAAGCTGTTTATAGCTCAATGTTTACTTTTCTACAACTCTAAGATGAGTTAGTTGTCAAAACATCAGTTACAATGCCATGCTATCTTGTTGCACCAGTTGTATGTGTAATGCAGTGAATAGTAATGCACATCATCAGGCACTTTGTAATCTGAACTTGAGGAAGGAGATGCCATTTTCAGTAATACTTTACTGCAGATGTTCGCTTGAAGTTCTTCTTCCTTGCAAAACAGACAGGTGTACTTTGGGTGAACTTCTTAAACTGGAGACTTGAAAAAAATATATATTTAGCAAATGAAACATGTCACACCTATTTTATGACTCCCAAAGATGTCATAACGATTATGGAAAACTTTTATGTCATTCTATCCACACCAGCGGTCTTCTTAGAAAAATTTGAAAGTATAATCCTTCTTTATTGAAAAGTGATCTTTTGCAGTGCCTAGCTCCTTAGGAAGTGAGTCTGAGATCTAGATTTTACCCGTTGTGCTCAGAGAATGTATTTTCATCTTATTAAATATCCGACTGTTAGTGGAGTCGCTGAAGTTATTGCATGAATAAAAATGAGCTTGGCTATATGGCTCCTTTTTAAGAAAGAGAGCTACATAAATAAATAAACAAATACATACATACATACATGTCTGCATGCATGAATACTTGCCCCACAAGTATGTGGATACGATATATTTTGAATAAATTTCATTAAGGTATAAGAACCATGTTAAAAGCTCTGTTTAAAGTTGACTATATATATAATCTGTCCTTAGAATAATAATTTTGCTCTCCATTTGCTCAAGGCTGTATTGATTCTGACAAAATTGGCAGGATAACTTTCCTAAAAGTCTACATCTAATTATTGTAAGGCCATCTCCACTCCTCACCACATAAATGTGAAATGCCTTTTGGTGTGAGTATTTGTAATAGTAGTTTGGTCTTTTGCACCTGAACTTCAAGGGCAGTGGAGGGGCATAAAATCAACAAAAAATGTCTCATTTAACATGTCCTGATTTATTAATCATTCTACTTACAATTAATTAATATTTCTTCTTGTGATGAAGTTTTCTAAATTGAAATTAATGAGAGAACATACCTACTAGTTGGGAAAAATAATAAGTGAACAAAATAAAGATTGACTTTTCCTAGCCGAATTTTCTTTCACATTTTTCGTCATAGGAAAATTTCTGTTCAGTTCTATGTTCCTTAAAAGCAAGCTAACAGTGATTAATTAAAACCTCACTGGTCTGATTAGTGTTCCTAGGTGTTTTTCAGATGTACTGTTAGGTACTGTTTCAGGTACTGTTAGCCTGTACCCTGCTCTTTTTCCAGTATGAAATGTGAGAACAAAAAGTCCATCCAAGGGAATTTTAACCATTCCACTAACTCCAAGCAACTTGCCAAGCTCCTGGGTGCTTTGGAGTGGGTCTCATGCTCTCTCTCCAGGTGAAGTGCTTGTATTTGCCATGGAATAATTGCACATTCATTTGGTCCAGAAACCCTGAATCATTGGGTTGTGATCACTGCAACAAATTTAAGGGGTGTTGTTCCAGATGGGCTCGGGACTTGGCAATAATCACACCAGAACGAGGTGACTACATCAAGCATTTATTCAGGTGAAAGCACATTAAAGCGGCAAAGTATGGATAACTACTCACGAGGTGATACCTGCCGATCTGGACCCAAACATCCTCTTGAGCTGGCAGATCAGACAGAGAGAGTTGCTGACCGGCTCCTGCGGAGACAGCGTAGACCTCAGAGCTGGAGTTTCTCCTCCCCTGTCCCCAGCTCTCTCCGCACTGACCTGTCCTATGCCCGGTGCATCCTGGCACGTGGAGTCAATACAACCCAGGAGGCAGCCCCAGGGGGGCGGACAAACTCCGCCTCTAGTTGTGCAAATGTCCCCCGCCCAAGTGCGCAGGTGCGCATACCGGTCGGGGGTCCCAGCCCTCAATTCGAGGGTCCTGCCTTCCTCCTCTTCTTCCTCATTTCTGGGTGTTTGGCCTCCAAAGCTATTTTGGAGGACGTCTGTGGTTAAGCTGGCTACAAGCCCAGCCAAGCAGACACCTTCAACAGGTTGCTGGGGGGCTGCCTGTGGACCAGGCCGAGCAGCTGCCTTATCGCTCAGCCTAGGCAGGCAAACATCCTTTTTTCTCAAGGTCTGGCCTCTCCTTCCCATAGGAGATTGTTATGACTCTACAGATCACAGAAATTTTCATCTCCAATACAGGTGTTAGCACAAATAATAAATTCAATCATCTACTGCAAACCTCTACCCATACATATGGGTGTAGTTGGGGCACCAAACTTAAGAGTGCAGTTATAAAGTCACTGGAGAGCCCAGCCTTAGGCTAGTTTAATCCCTTTGTAATTCTGCCTTTGTCTTCTGGTCATCTTTACAAGCGATGATACTACTATGTGTCTAAGCACTCAAAACTAATTTCTGGCCTATTGTTCCATGGTCTCTTTAACAATATATGTATATTTATCTATGTTTGCTAAAGGGAATCAAAACAAAAATTCAAATAAGTGTTTTAAGTGTTTTCCCTCATATAATTCATGCTCCTAGGATACGTAGCTTGTGTTTTGCTTTAAATTTACTTTCTTCAATAAAGAACAAAAACTGTAAGTGTTTTCTTCACTAAGTGCACAACAACAGTAATTGCCCTGGCCTGAATTAACATGTAATCAGTTGCTGATGAGCACTGTCCTACTCTAGAATAAGTCCTGAACATTTCCTCTACATTTGTTCATTTAACATTTTTAAATTATGAAATGTACTTTTAACTTCAATCTTAAAAAAAACAGATATCCTTTTGCTCATGTTTCTCTTTGCCTTTTTGTCTGCTCCTTTCCTTTCATTAGCATTAAGTAGATGTTAATCACTGCAATTTGACTATAATTACATCATGTTTATAAATATGTGATAAATCATATTAAAAGTGACACATTACTGAGTGGTAAAATTTAGTGTCTTTCTAACACATTTCACCATTTTATCAGAAATCTCATAAACCATCCTATTTAGTTTTCAGGATACAAAGGAAAAAAGAGGTCCAAAAAATAAGGCATCAAAGACAAAAGTAAGGTAAACTACATGTTAAGAACAACCTTAACCTTTAGAGGATTTTTAACTAAATTAATTTCAGCAAACAGTTTTGATCAACAAGCCATTGGTGTCACAAAATACTGTGCAAAAGAAATTGTTGTTTTCTCATTTCCTTGCAAAATATGCAACTTTTCACTAGCTGCTTCCTATAGTTTGACAAATTGAATTGGAATGATAGGTCTTCAAGTTGTAGACAGAAATATATGTCCGGGGTAACTTGCTCATGCACCAGTTATTTGAAAGTGGCAGATAGATTCACTCCCTTGAATCTTCAAGATTCGAGAAAATCTTCGTAGTTTTGCTATCTATCTGATTGCTTCATATAGGCAGTTCCTAGATGAAGGACAGGTGCTCAGTCACACTGTAATCAAGAAGATAAGAAGCACTGACATAAAGAGCATGAAGACCTCGGTGAACTCCCAAGGATGAGGAAGCATAAGTTGTCAAGCCTGATAAAAATGTAATTTAAAGTCATCCATAGAATTTATTGGATTCTAGTTCGTGTGTACAAAATTGGATTAAAAAAAAAAAGGAGTAATAGTCATGGGAATGGCCCTGGTATATTTGGACATCACAACAAGTTTCAGGAATATAAAAAGTTACATTATTACAGTCTAAAGTGACAGTAATAATTGAAAAAAAAAGGAAAAAAATATATTTTGATAATATATTTAGTATTTTAGCCATCATTATGTGAATAAAGGAATCCCTAAAGATTCATTAGAATATATCTCTATTAGTCGAATGAATGTGAAAATGATGGTGCTGCAGAAGTCTGAAAACATAAAAAAAAAAACCCAGATTTCTTTTAACTTATATTGTAAAACGTGTTTTTCTACTCAGGCCTCATATGCAGTAAAGACCGCATTTGTTTTTCCTTTTTATTCTGAAATTGTAACTGAAATATGCCCTACATATATTCAGAAAATATTTATGCTCATGTCTATGCTATCTTCATTAGCCCAGATCACATTAAAAAACCAAAGACTTAAGAAAAATAATTTTATGACCTCAAAGACCTAAAGTTGCACTTTTAAAGACAGTGCAATGCTAGACAGTGAAACAGGTAAGATTTTTTTAGTAAGCTCTCAACTGTACAAGCAGCCCCTTGAAGTTAATTGGAGTACGTAAGTTACTACATGATCACTAGCAGGCAAGAGAATTGCACAATGTATCTGCTATTCCTAGCTCAGTTGTACTGGTAACCCCTTCAACTCTTTGCCTGACTTTGAGCACCTTTCTTGAAAGGCAATATTTAAACACAAGCATGCACGCATGTTGCTTTTTTTCTTCTCTCTTTTTTTCCTTTTTCTTCCTAAAGCTCTGAACTCAGAGGGCACAGCTTGAGATAAGTTCTGCAAAGGACTGTGGGAAGCTGTGAGATCAGAGAAAAGCACTGGTACAGCAAGTGCTACTAAGAACTGAAGCAAAAGTGACTTCTTTAGTCCAATCTCAGAACTGTTATTTCAAAGCAGCAACACTGTACTGTTGATCAGCCACTAGTAAAAATAAATAAATAAATGAAGAAATGAAGTCAAGATAGACCTAATGTAAGCAGTTACAGAATGAGAATTAAAAGTTCAGAAAATAAGACAGTAAATGAGTAAAAAGTGCCTATATAATGACAGTCCTAAGAATCAGGATTCTATGCTTTGCTTGAAAAGAAAACAGAGTTGCTCTCTGGATGGCTGCTCTAACCACTAAGACACTATATAAAAGGGGGAAAATGGGAATCCCAGAGCTAGATTTAAGCGTCAACATACTGGTGAAAGTGCTGAGATGGCCTAAGATACTGGGAATGTCCACATGGAGCTGATGGTTACGAGCTAAGACTGCAGTGAGACCTGTGTCTGTAGTTGGCATAAAGGGATATATGACACCTTGTGGATTCCATATAAAGAAGAAAGGCAAGCGCATAAAGGCAAGCACTTTAACAGCCAAAGTTATATTGTTTGTCATAAATGATGAAACAGGGACTGTGGAACACAAATAGGTGTCCAACTTTATACAGTGATACCTACCTTGGGTACTGAGGATACTTAGAGAGTATATGGTGAGGTCTCCAAAGATCAGGACTGTTTCTAACTGATTCTAATTGTTTCTGGACTGTTACCTAACCGTTTCACCTCATTCTGTATTTGCCTTCTGGGCTCCTTCAAGTTGATCAGGAGGGGAGGAGCACTGTTCACAAAAAACTGCCTGAAATTCATATAGTGATATTTGTCTGCCTGGCAGTAAACTCTTCAGTTAGCTGCTGTGGCTAAGATGAAGAAAAGAAGAAAGAAAAAAAAAAGTCCTCCTCTTGCACATTTAAGCTATTTAAGCAAATAGCTTAAATTCTCATGGAGGAGGTAGATCCCAGGAAACTCTCAATCCGAGGCATTTAATCCTGATCCTCCACTCCTCGTGAAAAAGGTCTGATCACCAAAGCCCTCTGTAATGAGGCACAATGGCCCTCCTCATCCTGCTTATCTCCTTATTTTATTAGCCACTGCCCTACCTTTCATGTATGGACCTGGACCCAACTACCTTCCTCAATGTGTCCGGATGTCAAGTAGGCTTTTAATAATTTTACTGGCACCAGCAGTGTTAGTTGCCTGTCACTGCTCAGTGCAGCTGGTTAGGAAGAAGGTTCAAAAGAGAATCAGACGGGAAAAAATTACCCTGAGCAAAACACTGAAATGCATTAAAAAGACTTGAGTTTGGCAATCTGTGGATACCAAAAGCACAGCTCTAATGGTAATTAAAATTAAATGAGGGGCACAGTAACAATCTAATTATCTTGACAGGCTTTCTGTAGCTGCAGGTCCTTTGGACCTGATTTTGCAAGTGTACACACACACACACAAAAAAAAAACTCTAGCATTTTCTCAATTATAAGGCTGTGGCAACTGATCATTAAAGACTACATTATGGAGTAGGAAAGTGTTGGTGTTTATTTACGCTAATCTGAATAAGTACCTTAAATAAAAGACTACTGTTAATCCTACGTATTTTAAATATTTTTTCTTCTCCTCAGTCCCAGATAAGATAGTGATTTATTCTGCTGTTACACAAACACAGGACCTGTGTTTTCAGGCTTTTTTTTTTGATAATTAAAATATCTCTACTCAAAACCCTATTCTAAAAACAGTTCTATGTTAAATTTACATCTTGAAGAGGAGGCAAGAACTGCATGGGGCTAGTTCTGGACAGACTTTTAAAATGTAGACATATCTATTACCATTTTGTAAATGTCTAGCTTCATGTCTTATCTGTTGTATTGCTGCTATTGATCCTGAATATAGAGATCACTGATTGCTGGTTGATTATGTGTGATTAACGAATCAACAAACCACTTAGATCTGGTACTGAGCAACTTGATTTCAACAGTTTGCAAACAGTTTCACAACAATTACTTCTTTTGTTTTAGCTTTTGTTTATCTTTGTACAATTTTGTAGTAAAATGCTTATTGCTACATATATATTGTAACTAACAGATGAGAGACAATCATTTTGCATAGAAGGACTCATCTATGTTCTTTTTTACCTAGGGTAAAATTCAGCTTAGAGTAGTACAAGCATGGGATGATAGCATAGACCTTGAAATCACACATAGCAGGTGGCACTGGGGACCTCAAGGCCGTTCAGAATCCGCCAAAGGTCCATTAGCTGTCAGGAGAGCACAGCCTTGGGAGAGGAGCAAAATTAGCTGGGGAAATAAGAGAACATCTAATAAACCTAAGGAAAATGCACCACATATAATAAATTGAGATTCACTATATATATACAGAGGAGTGCAAAAAAGTTCAGTTAGTGTTAAAAATAAAATTTTTAAAAAATTACTCCAATTAGATCTTGGAGTGAGGAAAAAGTAGCCATCAAAATGATGCTCCTTCCAACAAAGGATTCAGGCTACGGACTGCTTGCTACATGCCCCTTCGCTGATCTGAAACTGTTGTCCTTGGTATCCGGAGGAGCACAGAAAGCTGAGCATGACACCAGAGAAAAGAGCAGATACTAGAAAGTTTCCATATATTTTAGTTTAATTGTATATAGTTTCACTTGAAGTTGTTTTCATCATTGTTGCTAGATTATTTGCAGTTCTTTCCCTTGATTGTTTAGATTATAATAAAAGGAAAAACAAATCCTTACCTTGTCATATAGGGTGCATCTCTTCTGTCCGTAAGAAGATTGAAGTGTACCATAACAGTGTGAATCTGACCTACTTATTCTGTAACTTTGGAGCAATAAATTGACTTAAAGGTCAGGCAGCAACTGAAAAGACAGCAGTTGTGGATCAGTTTCCAAATTGCTAATTTATTTTTCTCTAACTATATATTTTATCTTCCTTAACCATTCATATTAGTGCATTTAAGATCCATTTCACATGGACCTTTTCAAGCACTAACCCTTCATGTACATTCTCTGTTCATTCTTTATATGAAAATAAAAATGTCAATTATAACTTCAAACTTCAGTTTGGACAATTTCTTTCTTTTCTTTTGCTTCTTCTCTATTGCTAATGTAAATGGCTGACCATGTAATAATAAGTAAAACTACAAGACGTTGCAGAAAGGATTTGGTTTCTAAGCCATTGCAATAAAATTTTATATAGCCTAGATTATTTTAGACTACATCTATAATACTGAAATAAATTGACCCATGATTGTCATAGGATTTAATTCTCCTCTCTTCTGACATCCTGCAGTTGCAGTTGCCTGTCTGGCTTTCAAATAATCTAGAAATTGTTTGGAGGAATCCAAACTGCCCCAGGATGAAAGCATGTCAGCAATCATCCTAATTATTCAATAATAGAGATAGCTGAGTCCCAGTACCTGTAAATACGTTCTAGTTAGTTTACCGCAATAATATGGTATAGTTTTGCTAAATGTTTAGATACCTCACATAATGAATTTTATCTCCCTGTGAAGATCCAACTGAAAGATCCACAAAATATTAAGCACTAATGTGTAAATGTGTAAGACTCTTTTGACCTTTTTTTTTTTTGTTGTTCCATATGAGGTACCACACAGTTCTGTCTACAGTTGCCTCGCCTGGACCAATTGGAATAGAAATTGAAATAAAATTGACCATATATTCAATAATTGATAAATACAGACAAATCTTTTTTAAGTTGATGGAAAAAGCTCTTGAGTCTTTTCACTAGAAAAAAAAAATGGTATTTTGACATTCAAATAGAATGGAATACTTTCTTTAGATTAGCACCTTAGGTTTTAAATAGCTTATCTTGCTAAACAATGATAGATTTTTAAAAAGACATCATTAAGACAAAGGCTAATTAAAAGTGACCAACTTGTGTACCCATGCAAAGTTTAGTACGAGTAACAATAATTCTACATTATCCAGAAATGTAACCTAAATGATAGAAAAGAAGTTAGGTTAAAAAAAAATAGTTAAAATAATATTTTAATTTTACACAATAAATATTAACTATGTTACTCCAAAATCAATAGCTTGTTTCAAGGTAAATATTAAATGCTTTGTTTTCCCTATTTCTGTTGTAAGTGTATGCTGAATGGTGAGTGCTAACACAATTTGTAACAAAATTTCAAATCATTTATTTGCTTTTCTCCTTCTGTTTTTTTTTAATGTTTTTTTCCTCTACTTATTTTTCATTTTCCACTGCTTCTCACAGTCTTAAAACAAGGTTTGTCTATAATTTGTTTGAACTAAATATGTTTGACATATATTTATGCCCAATTATGTTGGACATATTATACAGGGTTAGTTTTTGAGTCATCCGGGAAAAGAGGAAGGGAAAAGAAACCTTAAGCCTGCTCTCCATTCTGTAATCACATAGTATCTTACCTGCAGTCACAATGAAAACAAATCCTGAAAATGTTAATGCTAAAAATCAATAATCATTGTTATTTTTAAAAATGAGATATTAAGCCAGTGTACTGAATAGCGTTAAAGTTAGTTAGTGTCAATTTCATTACAATCAAAATAGCATCCTAGATTTGCCATTTACTCAGATATTTTTTTCAGGAGACACTGAAATATAGTGTCACTCTTTGGAAATATTTAGGGGATTTTAAAAAATTGCGATAGTATTTTTTTTAATTAAAAACTCTACTTGCTTGTAGATGTAAAACATGTGTGATGTTTCAAAGTCTTTCAGCCATAAGAATTTAATTAAAATCAACCCCCTACCATGGGAGTAAAGAGTGTGAGCCATTCAGCTCTGTACATTTGCCTTTAGCTCCCAATTAATTCCCAGGTCTGGTCCAAGACTGTTCACTTACAGTCAATTATGGGCTTTCATCTTGAATGACACTAGTTCCCTCCAAAGGAAAGAATGGATGCGATTCTTCAAATATCCAATATACCTAGTAATCTTCTTGAAAGACAGCACAATGAGGAATTTGCCTCCTTGATCATGTCTTGTGATGTCAAAGGTATCATAAAAAGCCCAAAGGAAACCCAGAGGTGAGTCAGTTAATGACAAGGATAGTGCCAACATGAGCCACATTACACCCCTTGGTTTGAGGCTTATAACTCACCTGGAAGAGATTAATTTACCTGTGAAAGTGTAATATTTAAAGAAAGGTTCTTTCCAAAACACCAGATATGCGGATGACCAAAGCTAGTGTTCACTCAGGAAGATTTTGGGAGAGTACATGATATGGTTTTGAGAGAAAGAGTTGTGGAATCCAAGAGTTGTATTGTTCTGGTCGCAACTATAAAACCTAGAAATAAAGAAAACTCATGGAGTCCACAAGAGAGCGTTTGTCACATATCCTGTGTAGGAGCAGGTGACAGATGAGAACTACAAGTGTTTTAGTGCATGTGGTAAGCCTGGAAATAATGTAAAAGGCAACTGATTGTATTCCCTTACAACATAATGAGGAAAACATTGTTGGTACTAATGCAACAGTTAACGTTACTGAACAATCACACACTTAACTGATATAACTGTTTTCTTCTCTAAAAAAATACCCCATCCAGGTCCAACATATTAGCTAAGTGCCACAGGTTGTAGTCATCTGTGCACCTTGATTAAACACTAACATACCTCTGAGCTGAAGGCAAATGGATATAACAGTTTCTGAGAGGATCTGTTATGGAGATAATCTATATTGAAAGGAGATTTTATTGGGATTATCTTTCATACAGTAAATCCACTTAAAATAGGATAGTGTGAGTCTTGTAATTATTGGACTCTGTATAGGATTGCACAGGAGTTAAGAATGGTCACATTAGGGCAAGTTAAGTGCTTCCTGCAGAGAAGCGTGTTGCTTCTAATGGTATCCTGTAGAATAGCTGAAGGTTATTACAGTAAAAAAAAAAAAAAAAAAACAGGAGAAAGAAGACAAGTGAGTTCCCCTTTGGGATATTTTCCAAGCTTGTAGCCATTAACACATTTACTGACAATTTCTAAGAGTTTGCTAGACCAGTGCCCAGTTAATACCCAAACATATCCCTTCTGAATTTGCACACTTTTTATTTTTGAAACCACTCATACTGTTACAATTATTTGCCACTTAAATTCATAAATTAATCATCTGTGCTGCAAAAAAAGTTGATTTAAACCTGCTATTTTATTATTTAGTAGGAACTATTTTTTTTTTCCCTTTTTTTAAAAAAATTTGTAACAGCATCAGAAATGGCAAATAATTACTCCTTATTTGATTTTCTGTCCATTTGGGAGCTTAGGCCAGTGTCACACCCTCCATCCTCCATCAGCTCCTGTTTTCCAGTCTCAGGGATCGCATTATTTTGCATTATTTTATAAGACATCCTAACACTATCTGTGTTGTAAACTGACCATTTAACTGATCTTTCAGATAACTATCCATAAAGTCTCCAATATTTATTCACAGACTGCTAAAAGCAAATATACAGAAAATAACATACAGGGCTTTTCTCATTTCTGTGCTTCCTCGTCTTCTTCTTCTTTTTTTTTTTTTTTTTATTCTCTCTCATGAGATTTAGTCAAGTGTGGCAGGATGGAGGAAGGACGCATGGTCAAGAGAACTGTTGGTTCCTACAGATTTTTTTTTTACTGGCACTGTACTTTCTGCTGTAAATTCCTTCACTGAAAGAAGTTGTCTAGAGATAGCTGCTGGAACAGTTCATATTCCTCTCTGCTCCCACATAATAATTTACATGAAAGAAACACTCTACACCTGTTGCAGTAAATAGAGTACTTACCTGTGAATTTATCAAAAAGGAAAATATTAGACTTCCGAGTCAGTCCTTCTTGGTAACTCAGGAATGATCAATAGAAAGGATGGATTTTTTTTTTTTTTTTAATTGAGGCTGAACAGAAAACACAGCGAAGAGCTAGGTCCAGAATGAAGAAAAGATACAGCAAGCCAAAAAGTTCCAAGCTTTGATCTTGCAGAGGTACAGATTCTGTGGTTTTGGATATTTTTTCCCACATCTATATTGTGCAGTTCTGCAGACTGCCTAATTTCCTAATCAGGATTTCTTTCGCATTGTTTTACAATATAGGTTCACTGCACTTTCATCCCTCCAAGAAACAAAAGCTGAGATTCAGATTTGAAGCACAAGTCCTTCTGAAAAGATGCTTAGATGTAGCACTGACAGCTGCATTCTGCAAATTCCGATCATACACTATCCCATCATCACTCACCATACAAAAATGTCTTAACTATATTAATAACAAGCTATTTTCATATGACTGAATAGTAATTTGGATAAGATATACCTAGTTAAAATGACAAACAGTAAATTAAAAAAATATATCAATTTTATGTATTGCAAGGTCTTCAGAGTGTTTGAACAGATACGTTCTTTTTTCCTTTTACCATTTGTTCTCAACTCCAAAGCAGCTGTGAAATGTTAAAAGAATTGTGAAATACGCCTTTTTTTTTATTAGTTTTGAGATGCTGTGATCTATTTACCATGAACCAGAAAACAATAGAATAACAGTAACTTTAAAATGAATGAAATAATTTGTTAACATAGAAGAGTAAGATCACTCTTGGATATTCACGATCACAGAACTGCATATTGCCTAAATTACAAGTTGCAAATCCCACTTGTGTTACTGTAATGTTCCTAAAAACTTGTGTTTCCTCAAGTGTAAAGCAAAAAGTAATTTATGTATTTTATTACTGCTTTATTTCCATAATATACTTTGAAGTGCTGGAGCATCATTCTAAATTAAATACATATCTATTTATCTATCTACTCTAAATACATACTTTTTTTTATGCTGTTTTTTTTGTGCAAGGCGTCTGAGAGTTTAAAATGGCAACCTTTCCAAACACAATTCATCAGAAGCTGTGGCATATGGCCAGTGGAAAATCCT
Organism: Tinamus guttatus; assembly: GCF_059628265.1. Taxonomy (NCBI): domain Eukaryota; kingdom Metazoa; phylum Chordata; class Aves; order Tinamiformes; family Tinamidae; genus Tinamus; species Tinamus guttatus. The sequence goes on along the minus strand of NW_028288869.1, from coordinate 579,579 downwards.
AAGAAACAGTGAATATGCTCATTTTCTCATTCATACAACTGCCTGATGTTTTTATTTTATTCAATTTCTTCTCTCCATTAAAACGGAGTGATAAAAAAAAAAATGATAATGCAAAAGATAACTGCATTTCAAACTTAATACAAATAAAGATCACAGGAAGATACTTGCTTGGATTATCCTCAATTCCTTTGTTGGAAAGCATTATTCAAAAGAAAAATCACTTAAGCATAAATTAAACCTCCAATATACAGATTGGACTACTGGAAATGTAAATCAAGTGCTTAAAGTTAAGGCACATGATTATCATGCTTACTGCTTTGAGGTCTGAGACATTTTGCAAAGCTTGTCTGACAAACATCTACATTTTTGCCTTCAAGTTTAAAGGAGTAGAATTTTTAGTAAAAAAAAACATAATAATCAAAACATCAATTGTTTCTATTGCCACACTACAATTTAGTCAAATTAAAATTTCTCATTCGATTGTTCTGTCTGAAAAAAAAAATCAATAAACTCTGCTTGCCATTTTGACAGTTCTTAGTGAAATTTAACCAAACCATTCAAAAATGTCCTACTTGAAATAATAGCATTTGCAATTCATATAGTATAACATTTTGAGGTACTGGACTACAATTCTTCTAAATACGTTGTGTGAACTAGAATAAAAAATCCTAGGATAAATCATGATTCTTTTTTCCTCCTGAGACTTTATGTAACACATTTCTTTTAAAAGAACAGTCAGTACAATTTAAGTATGCTGTTTAATACATCATTTCTAGGTTTTATCTATACTGGTATAAAAAGTGATTGGTAGGCTTTCCAGAATTATACTTGGAGAAAACAGATTCTGTTTTCCTTTCTCCCTCAATTCCATTAGCAATGGGAAAGATATTGGCCATTAAGATCTTGCTACAAATAAAATACTGCAGCCATCCTTAATCCACATATCACATTTGTTACCGGCATTGAGAGAGGCACTATATATACATATATATATATGCTCAAAACAGCTGCATGAAAGCAAGTAGATTTGGGAAATGCAGCTGACACAAAGCTGGGTGGAGTGGCTGACACACCAAAGGGCTGTGCTGCCATTCAAACAGACCTGATCAGATTGGAGGGTTGGGCAGAGAGGAACCCCATGGAGTTCTACAAGAACAAGTGCAGGGTCCTGAGGAGGAATAACCCCAGGCACCAGTATAGATCAGGGATGAGCCTGCTGAAAAGCAGCTCCGTGCAGAGGGATTTGGGAGTCCTGGTTGACAACAGGTTAACCACAAGGCAGCAATGTGCCCTCGTGGGCAAGAAGGCCAATGGGATCTTGATCTGCATCAGAAGGAGTGTTGCCAGCAAGCTGAGGGAGGTGATCTTGCTCCTCTCCTCAGCTCTGGTGAGGCCGCACCTGGAGTACTGTGTGCAGTTCTGGGCTCCCCAGTACAAGAGAGACGCGGAGCTTCTAGAGAGGGTTCAGCGTAGAGCGATGAAGATGATTAAGTGACTGGAACATCTTTTGTATGAGGAAAGACTAAGTGAGCTGGGCCTGTTTAGCTTAGAGAAGATTCAGAGGGGATCTTGTCAACATGTACAAATACGTGAGGGGAGAATGTAAAGAAGACATGGTCAAACTCTTCTTGGTGGTGCCCAGCTATAGGACAAGGAGTAATGGGTACAAACTGAAACACAGGAAGTTTCATGTGAATATGAAATCATGTAAAAAAATACAGTTTTATCAATAAACTCTTATTAATGCTTTCATAAGTAAAATAATAATAATAATAATAATAATAATAATAATAATAATAATAATAATAATAAGGCTTGATAATGTTGTCCTATCTGTATTTTATGATATAGGCTTGGTCATCCTAATTCTGTTGGAGATGAAACTCAAGAAAGTACACTTTTTTGCCACCTAGAAAGGACACTACAGCACATGGTCTAAAAGGGAGTCCTGGCTGGTCCCTTGATCCTGACACAGCTACTAACTAGCCTGTCTGTGCCAATCTCCTGGCACTTCTACTAAATTGTCTTTCCTGAAAATTTGCTGGAACACTTGTTGGTGTGCTTTCATCCCAGGCTGACTAGCACTTGCCCAAACAACATTCGGGCATATCTCAGAAATGAACATGAGGCAGATTTTAGGTGCTTGTCCTTTTGAGGAAAACAATAGGATATAACAGAATATGTACTGATTCATACCAGAAAATGATTCCAGCTATGTTTATTTGCCGATGAATCTTATGGAGATTATTCTAGATATCAAAATTTATTTTAATAATATTAATCAATAACCTTATGACTCATAGTTTACTTATTTTTACAATGCTTTCCTGTTTGTATTACCTGTTATGATGTCCTAGATGCGAGTTTCACCATACAACAACATATGTGTGCACCATCTATTGTTTGCATTTAGAATGATTTCTGTATATGGTGATTTTTTTCCTTTTGCCACGTTTGTCTGTGTTGAAATCTCAGTTCCAATTATGCATCATTATACTGCTAAAAGGAGGAAAACATCCAGAAGAACGCTGTGGATGCCCGCTTCAAGGACAGTAGCACAGGATGCCTTGTTAGTCGAGAACCAACCTCAAGGACAGCAGTGCAGTTGTTCTATCAGCACACAAGGAGCAAAAGCCAGAAAAAGGAGGAAATTGCAACTGTACGGCTGCTGCGTTATCAAGAAACTGACTGGATAGGCTTGATGTAATCCTTTAGATTATTGGTTTATTTAGTAACTGTGTGTTGCGTGCTTTTAGGCCAATAAGGATTGTATCCGGGACAGTACAGTATATAAGTTGTATTTGGTGTTTAACAAACGGTCTTTGGTTCATTATACCGGAGTCTATGCCTTCAATACACCACAGAACATTGATTCATAAAGTGTCAGCATTTTTTTTTCTATGTTAGTCACATCTGATGCAATTAACAGCTAGTTACATTAAGGTAAGTAGAGTTTATGGCTGGATGAGTGTTTTGTAAATTTTTTTAAAAAAGAAGCAAAATCTTTTTTCTATAAAGACTGTCAAGTCTCTTGCCTGGAAATACTCAAATCTCAAGTCCTGAGGAGCCTGATCTATCTTTGAAGCTAGCCTTACTTTGGATAAGAGGACTCTCTTAGACAAAATTTTCTACCATTTTGTGATAATATGACTATCTGCAGGAGCTACTCTGCAAGTAAGCAGTTACCCTCTTCTGAAGCCATGATCATCCAGTCTGTGCATATACCTAGTTGGGATGCTTGCAAAAGGACATTAGACCCCTTTCTCTACAAATCTGGCCCTAAATTAACCATTAAACATTAATTAGACATGTAGTAACACTGTAAAATTCTTTGTGTTCTGAGACTATGTATAATGTGTTGATTCAAACAGAAATGCAAAATTCAGCCAAGATGTGAACATGAGAGAGTCTGTCAAAAGTTTGTATAATTCAACTCTAGGCAAGGGTTATCCCACTAGACTAAATTGAATGATCATTTTTCACAAAAATATTTGCAACATTTTTTCTTTATCAAGTTTTGATGAAACACTATGAGAAGTGTACTTTCCCAAATGTGACTGGTTTTGAAAAACAATCTATAACAAAATATTTTATATATGTCCATGAAGCTATCATGTAACATATGAATGAGGAAGCACAAAAGGGCTTTAAAAGAAATCTAAAATACTTTCATTATCAATAGTTCACTTATTATTATTTTTTTACTATCTACAGAACATATGCATAATATAGTATGTACTCCTAAAGATCCACTGGAGCATTGTGTGTTATGATTTATAGTACAAACATACATGTAGACAGATAATACTTTAATAGAAGATTGTTTCTAGCATACTAGAAAAGAGAATTTTCTGGGAGAAAGGAAAACAGAAAAGATTCCTATCTTAAAAGTGAATTGAAAGACATAGTCAGAATAAAGCAACAAAACCTTGAGAGGACAATTTGTCCTTCTTCCTGATATATGACCTGAAGGGTCAAACATGCCCTAATCACTACTGTTATTAAGTTCACCTCTTTCAAAAAATCTTCAGCAAAAGAAATTTTGCAACCCATATCTTACCATTAAAAAGTTTTACTTAATGTCCACATAAAATCTTTCATACCAGTGTATGTCATTTTCTGTTATATACATCAAAGATAAGGAAAAGAGACCATTTTTATGCCTTCATCTATGCCTTCTGTGTATTTAAAATCTACCATAAAAATAGGAAAAGGACAGTGGGTTAGTATCTTTTCTCTTCAACTTTATTTTAGAAATTGCTTATCCTTTCAATTTGCTCCTTGTGGAAGAATTGCTTGAAAGCAGGAACTGAGAGGAAAACTAGGGCCTAACCGAAGTTTTGTAATTGCAAAGCTTGCTTGTGGTGATACACAGTTGTGACTTCCAGGATGGCTGGTACGCACGGACTCAGCTCCTCCACAGTTCCCTAGGCAACACAATCTGCCCTCCTCGCAGCTGCAAAGGGGAGTAACGGAGGATGAAGCGGAGTGAAGACACCGCGGCCAAACTCTGTTGCACTCCCTGTGCTGCGCTGCTGATAAGCTGCACAGTGGCTGTCTAATGGGAGATATACGATAACATGTCCGGTGCTGAGCCAGCAAAGGTGGCAAATCACTCCTTTCAGACGAACTTTGCTTGAACTTTGCTCATTCTAATGTGAAAACCACACCTCCATCCCAAAAGTTACCTGCCTCCGAGGTACGACCACCCCTCACCAAGCACGCGCTCTAGATTTTTGATTGACTGTACCTTTAAATGAAAGCAAGAAACTCTTTTGCCAATCAATAACAATATGAAGTATGACTCTAGTCACTCAAGCTCCACCTGAACGTAAAGGAAGGTATAAAAGGTGAGCTAAGGGTGAAAAGGTGGGGGGAAGAATCCATCATAACTCCTGGGTCAGTCCACAGGCTGAGCCCCCTTCCCTCCCCTCACGCTGGGACGCTGCCTGAAGAGACTAAGGAGTGAGGAGGGAAGAATCCATCAGTTGACGGGCTGATCCCCCTTTCCTCCTCTCGGACTGGCACGCCGCCTGAGGAGACTCGAGACTGAGAGCCCTCTCCCATCTTCTGGGGTGAGTGATGACTGCACATTTGTGCATCATAGCTAGCTAAAAATCCCACACTGCAGTAGAGAAATTTCTGTACTGACAACCAAAACCTGCTTTGTAAATGTTGCATTTTAATAAATCATACTGTTTGTGAACTCGACTACTTGTTTGGGGGGAGGCGATCGGACCTACGGTCCACGGACTGTTAGTGAATCCGATACTGCCAGGGTCGATCTTATGGTTGATCACACTATTTGGGAACCCGATTCGCTAATAGGACGGTGACCGGACCTACAGTCCACTGACTGTTTGTGAATCCGATACTGATTTGATATCTCCTTTCCCCCTGCCACCACCACTACCACTACAGCTTTCAAACTGCAACATTTTCACACTCCTCCAGACTACATCCAGTTGAGTCACATATTGCTAGAAGCAGACACCCAAAGCAGAACACAGGTCTCTAATCACGTTCTTACCAATGCTGAATAAAACAGATTTATGTAAAAAAAAAAACTGAAAATGAAAAGTATCACTTTTCATACTCTTTCAGTTTTATTTTCTTGAGCTTAATGGTATTCCAATCAAATAGTCCATTAACTGTTTTGAGAGCATGCAGACCACAGTGTTGAAACTATCATCAACTCTATTTTTGTCATTAGTGCAAATAGCTGAAAAAACATATATTTCTGTTTAACACAGAAATCCTTTCTGTCTTCCTTTCTCTCAGAAAATTCACTTGAAGTTTTTCAGTTCTCCTCCTGTCCCTGCTGGTGTCCTTGTAGTGAAAAAGTGTTTTTAAGAATTATTTTTCAAGGCTGTAGGCCTTTTTTTGCTGTGTCACTTGAAAGATGAGAACACCTAATTTTGTATGGCTCCATTCAAAACAATAGCAGTTTTAACCGACAAGGGAGATAACTTGCTAACTGCAATGAGTGTTAAATATAGCTGTATAAAAACAAAAATTAGGCCCGCATGAATTTAATGATATGATCTTGGCTAAAGCTGAAACAGTAATATTTATTAGTACCTTATCTTTCCTCTAGTGAAAAAAACCTGCTAATCATGAAGATTCCAGCCATCAGAAGGCAATAGCTTTTTGCATTTCTCTAGTTTTGTCAAAAGTATTCCAACAAATACATTTCTTAGAATCCTTGGACTTAAAAGCTCATTAACCAAGGTAATCTTATGTAACCAACTGGAGAAAAAAATAACCTTTGCAAAATTAAAGGATGTACAGTGACTGTGACTTTTAAAAAGATGTAGTTATTTCAACTGGGAAAAATAGTAGAAGTCATAGGAAATACCGATCTTAGGCACAGAATCCTACTTCCTCTATTTTATAGTTATTTCAGGAATCTGAACATCTCCAAAAATGATATGTTAATTTCTGTTTATTACTGTCTTATTGATCAATATTCTGCTAGAAACTAAATATTTTCATTTTTTTATGGGAATTACTTTATTAAATGTGTCATAGATAACTACTTATTAAAGTACTGCACAAACACAGATAAAAGTGAATTCAAGCCTTTGCCTATCTCCTCTAACGTGTGTATGTATGTCAAGTATGTAGAATAAGAGAATTAGGTATTTGGGGATCAAAGGTATCATCATTTGCATTTTTCAAAAATCCTAGAGCTCTGATAAATAAAAGCTTACAATAGACTCACCCAACTACTAAAATTTCTTACTGTATAGCCATAGGTATAAAGCACAGTCAACCAAATCAAGTGCATGCATTTCTAAGTTTTTCAAACTCACTGACTATCTTAGCAAATTAAATCACCTGTTGTGTTATCTGGTTCTCTAATGGAATGAAAAAATGGAAAAAAATGAATTTTTGATAAAACAGTTAACATAAGCGAAGATCAAGAAAGATCAGTGACAAATGATATTGAGATTATTCAAGTATCCTTATTTTCTAGGGAGAAAAATGTTTTATTCTTTATATTGGACTAATAAAGGTTTGATACAATGCAAAAATATATTCTTCACTCTCTCACACTGGGAAACAGGTAACTAATGTTTTTAAAAATCCATGTTGCACAATTATTGATCCCAGTATTAGAAATGCAAAATAATACTGGTAAGAAAACTACAGAGCAAAAAAAAAAAGACACAGAAACTCTCTGAACAATGACAGTTTACAAATTCCTGACACTGTGCAAAAGATGTAATCAGCCTGTACATTCACTTAGGGTATAATTTCCTCTGTGAAAAGCCATCAGAAACCTATAAAGCATTTAACTCCCACTTACAGTCTATTTGAAGTGCTTAAATGGAACTTCAAGACTGTCTATGCATCACTCTGATGATCTTTGCCAAAACATAGGACCTGATCAACAAGCTGACTCATATGGATGTATTTCTGTATCCAACACAGTGATTTAATGGAGATCAGCACAGATCCAGAGACATCCATTACAGATGCATCAGAGAATCAGGAATATGTTCTTTTTCTGAAAGAGGAAAATTCTCACAGACTTCATTGGTACAGAAAGTCTGGACAGAGTATTAATGGAGACTATGATTTTTTTTTCCCGATTCATTAAAAAGAAAACCACAATCCAAATGCTTACTGATTTTCAATAGCCGTGTTTTCTATGTATATGTAATTTTACAAATATTTATGACAGTGAAGTGTCTTTTTGTTTGTTTTTTTTTGTTTGTCTGTTTTTTTTTAATTTGAAGAATAAGTTCACCAGTTGTGTTAGGTATCATATCTCATTCTCTGGAGCAAATTAACAGCACAAATTCATACCTGAACATCACAGAATAATCAGACACTTTCTTGAGAATATCTGAAAAGGCAAAACAGTGGAAAGCTTTTTTCTTTTTTTTGATATAATTTTATGTATTTCTTGCCATTTAATATACATTACATTTATGTATATATGTTATATACGCTATATGCAATATACATTTAATCTCTCTCTTTTTTTTTTTTTTTTTTTTTTTTTTCCTATGGGATTACTCTGTGTCTGGACAGTTTGTGTCTGTGAGGAATCACCTTCACCCAGATAAAGTTCAGGGACAGTTGGTGCTCAACATGAAAAGAATCACTAGTACTACTCACAGAGACACATGTTTTCTGAAAGGTTATTAAATGGAAGAAAAGGGTTGGGGTTATTTTCTATTCTGTGCACTAGCCTGGGGATAATGCAGCCTGCTCATTTTTATGTGCAGTGAAGTGTTTAGGAGATGACTCGGCCTTCATGAAAAAGAAAATTAGCCCCATAAGTTAGTGTAAGCCTGTACATATGATATGCTCTGACTTTAGAAGTCCATATATCTGTTTACTGTATATGTGCTATTTCAGGTTCAGGTTCAGACTGCAGATTTTGACTAGGAGAGAAAAAGAGTTACTCCTCTCTTCATCACTGGCTTATTGCAAGGTGAGTTCTTGAGGCAAAATTTTCCAACTTAGATATGTAGAGTTACATTTTTAAAACACTGTGCAAGAATCTCAACAAAAGTCTTGATGTCCAGTAATGAGAAACACCTAGAGTAATGACTTTTAGTTTAAATATTACCCAAAGAATACAGAATAGAGAAAATTGTTTGCTTTCCTTTATAAGGTATACAGATGAAGCCATGTTGTACTCAGAAAACAGCTACGTAATAGTGAAATACTGATTTTTTCCTAGGGATGATGTTCTACTGAAGCTAACACTGCTTCCTTTTCAAGCAGCGCTATGTGCAAATATAGTATACATTTTTTCCCAATTTATCCATAAGTTAAAAGTCTTGAAAATAAATTAAAATAAATTAAAGGAACAGTGTGTAATATTTTTACATCAGTTTAAGATGCAGATACCCTTTCAAAGAAGAAAAGGAAAAATTCATCATTGTAACTTGTGATTATTAGTATTATTTCTTCTGAATAGCTTTCTGACATTTCCCAAATGGTCTTTCCCTTTTAGATTTTTTTTTCATACTATGTTGGTATGCCACTGCTCGAGGTAATACCTCAAAGTACTTCACATTTCTTAGATTTGTGGATTTTTTTTCCTTGGCTTTAGTGAATTCTTTTGGTAGTATGAATTAGTTAGGCAATTTTATTAAAATAATTTTAAGGCATTAGGAAACTTTCCAGTCTTCATAAAAAACAAAACAAAACAAAAAGGCAAACAAACAAAACACACACAGGGAAGTACAGGGCCTCGGTACTTATATTGCAGCTTTGGTTACTGTTTTCCTAGAAAATCCTCTGGCTAAGAAACTCTCGACATTTCCAAATAGTTCAATAGAAAGAATGATCGAATGCCTCTCAGGTTCTGACAAAAAAACCTTATAGATATCTAGCAGATCTTTCTCTTCAAATGAGAAAACAGAAGTGCCACTATTGTCCAAAAGCATTAATAATATTGAAAATATTCCACATGTTAAGTATTTGCTTTTTCATCCTCCTCAGTTCATCAGATTGCATATGCAAAACTGACATCTTCCTCTGTTTCATCCTTATTGTTAGATTATATGGTTGTAGGCTGAACAACTTAAACAAAAGATGTGGTGATTAAAGAAATGATAATGAGCAGAGAAACATGAGCAACCTGGGATCATTCAGTGACCACTGAGCACCCTGACCTGGCGGCTCCTATGTGATCAAGAACAACAGACCATTGTAACTTGTGTCAGACACCCCATGAACACTCTCTGAGATCAAATGAAGAAACTCTCCCTTGTCCCCCTGCTGATTGATGGAGTTACTGCATACTGATGTTTATTACTCATGGGATGAAGGGGAAAGGGCATCTGAAGACCGTAAAATTCATGGGATTTTCTTAAAGTGGTTTGTAGGAATATGAGAGACTTTTGTATGTGATGTTTGGGAAAAGAGGGATCCAAGTGGATTGGGGATGAAAAAAATGGGAAAATAAAGGAGAAAGGATGACAGGTGTAGGTTTCCCTAGGGAACATCCCGTGTGTGTGTGTGTGTGTGTGTGTGTGTATGCGCGCGTTGTGTGTTTGTGTGTGTATGAGAGTGTAGGTTTTGCAAATATCAAACCAGGGTAGTCAATGAGTGAGTAGCCAGTGAGTAGTGGGGACCAGCTACTAGAGACACTGTGGATCTGAGTACCTGCAACTGGAGCGGTGTGCCTTGGGAACCAGCAGCTGGCGAGACCTGGAGATCTGGGAACAAATATTGGCCTGACTGAATAAGACCTGCTACTGGAGAGATCCATACTGTCTATAAATATGTATACAAGCATAGTTATAGATATTCCAAAGCATAGTTATAGATACTCCATTAACAGACTTAAATCCTGGGATTTAAAAGAGGGATCAATGTATCCATTCTTGTCATATTTGTGAATGTTGTGTATTTTCTGCCTGTGTTGATCCATGTGGTCAGTCATATCCATGTATATTGTGTGTGTGTGAGATGTGCACATATGTCAATCAGGAGTTTGAGCTCAACCTTGTTACTGGTTGGACCAGGGAACACAGAGATGCAGCAACCTCACATTCACTGGGCTACTGGATTCAGCAACCTCTACCATTTACATTGCTGATACTGTCAAAAAATTATTTTTATACAGATACCTCACCAGCTTTGACTGAACAGGTAAATTGGAAATATGTAGCTGATCATAAACAGCATGTTTGATTTTTTTTAATGCTTTTTTTTTGTTTTGTATGCCTTGCCAAAGTTTCTTAATTAAATCTAAAAAGAAGGTCATCAGGAGAATGCTACCTATTTCTTCCTTCTCTAGAACATGAGACCTGACTAAAGGATATTATTTTATGTATAACGATGCCTTGTTCTCTTCCCACTCCTCAAAACAAAAGGATATTGCAAGAAGCATCACTTCTTTGTATATGTTCCCAGAAGTGCTGGCTTATCAAACTCTCTCCAGAAATTTCACAAACAGTGGGGCTTTGCTACAGAGAGCTAGCTGCTTCTGGCATGCTCATCTTCCCTGGGGGTAAGCAGCGAAGTCAACTGGAAGAGGATGAATGAACCAGGCACAATGATGATGTGCTCCTGGTGAGTCCATTCATGGACAGGGCACAGCAGCAAAAAGCATTATTTTCCAGCTGTAGCAAGTAACAATATGAGGGACTGGAGGGATATTCTCTCTATAACTTCCCTTAGCATAAACACAGTGGCATTTCCATATTGGATAGAAACAGTGAAAGGCATTTCTCATAATGATGCCTCACTACCAGATTGTATGAGACTATTATGGTAACAAAAATATATGCTGATTATTAACATCTCTCCAAAAAGGAAACCAAATGTCAAAGATTTATCTATCACTTTCCATTGTTTTTTTTTCTTCAGAATAATGTTTTATGTATTTCCAGGAAGACCGAATCATCTGTCTTAATTCATTTACTGTTCTTTGCAAAAATCACAAAATCCTTGTCATGCTAGTATTTGTTCCTAAGGGGAGAGGTGAAAGAATATGTACATAAGGCTACTAAAATTACATTTATTTATATTTGATATCATCGAAAGGGCCTTTGACAGGATGAAAGGGGTTGCTTAGATCTAAATTAATCATTAGTAATACTCATCAATTCAGCAATACTAAGAATTTACTTCAAAGAAAAAAAAAAAAACATTATTTCTGAAGCACACAGGATATCACTATAATCCACAATCACTGGTTTTCTTAGGATGAAAGATTCATCCTAAAATAAATCTGAGACTTCCACAGAAGGGAGATCCTGGCATCTGTTGTTCTTCAACTTTGGCAGTTTCAGAAAAGACGTCATGTATATTTTTGCCATTTGGTGAAAGAATATATCAATTAATGGCAACAGATATAGAAAGAGTTGTTCATCTATTGCAGGGAACACACAATGTTTTAAAAAGTAACAAGGAAGAAGTCTCATGAAATAATGATGAGGATCACTTTTACCCACTCCAAATTCAAGTTCTCTTCCTGAAAGAATCGGTGTATCAGCAGAGATTTTCGTGAAAGCTAGTTCTGCTTTGGCACCTGAGTCATGAACTTAAAGATGAATTAGCTTGTTCAGTGATTCAGAACTGCTATGCTTTCTCTTCTCCAGCTGATGTGTCTCCTGGCAGTTTCAACTCCCTTTCTAGGGAGGTTTAACTGAATGATTACTGGTGCTCAAATCCAGCACACATGTAGTTCAAAACTAGCAGACATGCAGTTCAAAACATGCAGTTCAATGCATGCTGTGACTATTCATAATAATGTTCATACCAGAGATTATCATTTAATCAAATAAGTAAGGTAAAGTTATTGAGGAAGCAGTTCAGGGAGTAGTGAAAAAAAAATACACCAACACTGAATGGGAAAAAAATAAAATAAAATAAAATAAGGACCATCCCATTTCAAGGCTCAACCTTTCCCTACCTGGCATGCATAGCTTGCAAGCAGTTACCATGTGTTTCACTGGAGTGGTGAGCATAACAGTTTTCAGCTTGCTAACTCCTTAGTCTCAACAATGTGTGTAGATAAGAAATAATTTGATTTGCACCTTTGATCGATGTGTAGCTTCCTTACAGAGCCTCTTGGTAAAAGTTGTTCAACCAAAGAGACCTAGTGAAGGAGGCTTACAAGGTTAGGAGAAGTGAAAGTATTTTTTCATTTGTCTCAGGAAGGAAAATGCTAAGGATGTAACAAACCTTTACAGAATGAGGAGAGATGTAAAATCAATGCAATTTTGAAATGGCTGAGATAATGAAATGCTTTATTAAATCGGTATTTAACAAGAAAAGATAAATGAAAAGAGTACACATCATTCCAGAGTAATACAAACTTTGTCAATATAGAGTTTGATAAGAGGCTGGTGAGGGAGTACAATATCCTTAGGAAGCATAGTACTTACTACCTGGTCTGGATCTTCATCTCAAGGCTACTGAGCAACTAACAATTAACTTAAAAAATGATGAAATCTCACTTTTTTTTTTTTCTTTTTTCAGGAAAATGATGTGTAGGGTAGTAGCTTAAGTTTTCCTTTAGAAAAGGTTAGTAAACTTTGGTGCTCACAATTCAACATAATGCAATGTATATCAGCTGTACATGCATGCACACATTACTCTAGTGATGGTCCAACAGGAAAGAGTAGCATAGGCTAGGAACCTGTTCATCTCATATGCAAAAGACATGGAGATTTAGAGAAATATCTGTGTGTAGCTCCAAAAACATGATTTTTACTATTTGGATTTGTGATTCAAGAAAGGGGTGGGGGAAGGCAAAGGGCTGCCTTGATTTGTTCTTGCTGGGTGGGAAATATGAATGAGCCACCCTTTATAGCCACCCACTATAAAAAGAAACTGATAGTCTGAATTCAGGATAACAGCTTCAGGTCAGTGTGGTGGGTGAGGAGGGCAATGTGCATCACCATGAAAGATCTCATATTGGAGATGATTCAATTTATATAAAGAGATATATATTAAAACAGACAGCAGTACAGTTAATGAGTATTTATAGTTTAAGAGCTGTGGTCCTCATTTGCCTCTGTCAGTTATTCTAATATGTCTCACTTTCTACTCTTTCAACCTTTGTTAGGCCATGCGTACGCACCACAGAATTTTAAATTATGAACCCTGAAATAAAATCTGATGTAATTCAGATGATGGAATGGCTAAAACTATAACAATTAATTACAATTAGAGAGCAAATGAGGGTATTTTCAACACAATCTTCACCTTGGTTGCTGTGGATTGTGGTGAGCTGCAAATAACTTAAGGCAGGCAACCGTAGAAAGAAAAGGAAAAAGAAAATGGTGTCATGATTAAAGAAACAGAAAGTGCACTGAAAAATAAGTTTCTGTAGCAGAATCAGGACTACCTTGATACTTTCCAGTTCCTGTCATTTTCTCTTCAAAGCCTATATATCTGAGATTTTCTTAAGAGCCAAAAGTTAACAGAAGAAAAAAATCAAAAACAACAAAAGAGAGAACAAAAGTTTGCAGAACCTTTGCTTGATGAACAATTATGTCTCTACAAAATGATATATATATATATATATATGTGCAGTATTACATATTCTTAAAAAGAAATGTGTAAAGGTTCATCTAAATGGATTCATCCTCTACAGACCTTTTAAGGAGTTTATGTTATATTTCTCTCTAGCATTTTTTGGGGGAGGGGGGAGATGAGATTCATATTTAAAGGATTTATACCTCAATTAAGAGGCTAACAATTAAGATTCTCTATGTGACACAATTCTATTGCTTAAAAATATGTCTAGTGCCATTTTGCATGCTCTAAGATGTACTTGGTCCCCACCTGCTGTTTTAGATCCTTTTGTTCAATTTGTTTCCCAGCATTGAAATTCTCATCTTCAGGAATGAATGTAAACATATCACTTTATTTTACAATACTATTATACAAAATAGTAAAAAGAAAACATACAATAAAACTTCACATAATGAAGTAAACTAATTATTGTGAGAAGCATAGAATAATCCAAATAGCTTTTTAATTCTTTACTTAATATAACAAGTTTGTTTGGTGTATTTTAAAAAGATTTTTTTTACAGTAGAAATTATAGTAATCAATGTTGTTACCAGTTGTTTCTGGCAACACAGAGACTATAATAGGTCCCTGCAAAATAGTTTCATCTCTTTATTTTTAAAAGTTTATAAGCTACTTACATGTGTTTTCCAATTATAAAACTCAAATTTATAAATCTGCTTGTAAATGCAGCTTCTAAAACTTTCTAATTCTCTTCTATTTTCTGAAATTGCTGGTATATACAGTATTCTGAAAAAAAAAATGCCTAAGAAAAATAGATTATGTTCCAAATGTGCATGACAGTTAAGCCATTTGACTATGAATTTTATAGTCTGAAAGAAGCATGAGTCAGTTTGGTTAAATGTGCAATGCACTATCTACAGTGCAAGATGAGATTTAATCTAGCTTTAATGTAATTGCTTTTCTCTAATTAGTTATCACAAATTCTAATCTGTTTTAGAGTTCAATATGATCACAAGTCATGGATTTACTTCCTTCCCTAAGGCAATGCTTTATTATATTGGATACCTTAGAATATTAAATAAAATGCTACATATCAATTTAATACACTTAACTAGTACTACAGCTAACATCAAAGGTTACATTATTGACATTCATTGGAGTGAATTTCGTGTTCTCTAAACAAGAATGATGCAATAAATTATATATTATAGAATTTATGAAGTTGTTATTCTAGCACTTAAATAAAGGTAGAGTAAATAAGATACAAAACCTCCTTCACAGCTTATAGAGAGTATGCACAGCCTAGAATAATTATGTTCCTTGAAACTAAATTATATAGTGAAATTGGATATAAAACTATAATAAAAGATAAGTATGGTCTATATATTTAAATAAGCAAATAAGTCATAAGGAAATTAACAAAATTTTAAATCAGAAACATATTTATCACTACTCTAAAAAAATTATATCAGTGGTTTTATAAGCATTAATTATTTAAATTTTACTTGCTATTGTTGGCATGTATATAAACTTGACTCCATAGTATGAAAAAATTATTAAAGCACAGCAAACCCAAGCCCAAAAATCATGAAGCCTCTTTCAGTAAGTACTGAAATCAAACAGACTATTCATATATTTAAAATTAAGTATATGCTTAACATCTGTCTCTTATCAACGCAGGATCATGATAAGACCTTCTGAAACCAAGTTCCACTGCTTTTTGACAGGGAAAACAAACAAACAAACAGAACAAAACAAAACAAGAGGACCAAAGGCATTATTAAAATACAGTTTTATGTTTCAGAGATAAAAACTTATTTAACTTCAGCAGGAAAAAAAAAGTGGTATTGAATTCTTCTGGTCTTTCGCAGCTCATGAAGTGTAGCACAACTTATCTGAATAAGCAGGCAGCTTCAAGTAACATTCCTCAATAAATGAGGAATGAATAAAAATCATGGCAATACCACAGCTACATCGTGAATTAGTGACTCCATTAAAATATACCTCATATAATCTGGCATTTCAATCAGGGGTACCAAAAACGGTATTTCTCTAAATTGTGGGGCATAAATAGAGGAAAATCTGTATAGGTCCTTGACATGGTAATGGTGAATGCAGAGTTTTGGAAGTCCATGGGTCTACCTGAAAGATTTCCCACATATTTCAAGCAGTGATATGTCTAAAACACTGATACAGCTGCAGTATTGTAACTTTCTATTTCATAATTTCAAGGACAAAGTAGTTAAATGTTTGTAATTTTTCTCGAGGGGCATTGCAATGAAGTGTTACAGCAATTAATATTGTGACTCCAGTTTTAACCCTCGGGAATAATTTCAGTTTATCACCATTTTATTATCATTTAAACATCATTGTATTGTTCATAGTGATTATTTAAATTAATTCTGAGTTCTGAAGACACCCTTTTGCCACTAAGAGTTATATTTTCAATTTGTCCCAGAGGCACACTAATGGCATTCCCACTCTCAAACAAGGTAAAACTGCAAGAGGAAGGAAAGGAACCATATCAGCTTAGTCCTTGTGGGTGTGCTGTAGAAAATTTTGCCTTATGTTTTGCAATAGTGACATTCTGACTTTAATCGTTCCTAAAATATTTATAGTTTAATTGTCTCCTTTTTGGGGAGGGTAAATTATCACTTACAGAGATTTGTGACTGTCACGACATATTTAAGGCAGCTTCTCTGAATTTTTTAGACATATCTGAGTAATAAGCAGAGCAAAACCCATAGGAGCCTTTCTCCCTTTACATGTCTTTCCTACAGCATAAACTATTTGGACCTCAGATTTAAGCAGCCAGCTCTACAGAAGTATTGCAAGTGGTCCATTCTACACATTGGGCACACATCTCAAATTCTTCCATCTATTTTGCCTACTGTCAGGGAACAGGTCACTTACTGTCTATCATTTTTATCGGTATATTAATGCAATAATTAATGGCTCTGTTGAACAAGTGAGATCCAGGTAAAGAATTTTGCCTTTGGACACTTCCTAGAGCTACACACAAGTCATCCTTTGCAGCACATCTGGGGTGATCTGGGGCATCTGTATTATAAGACAGATACAGACTATTTCAAAAGGTATACTTATACTTAGTGATGAATAATTATCTGCCCCCCCCCCTTTTTTTTTTTTTTTTTTTTTACTTTAAGTAAGAATCCCAGATTTAACTACATCCATTTCATTTTTCCACTCCATCCATTCCATGTTTCCACTACAGCAACTGAATTAAAATATCATCCATCCTGATACAAGGAGGTCAGGTTAATAGCTTCTTATGCACTTCTAAGATGACAGGTTAACAATGGTTTGCATAGTCGACATGAATTCTGCACCAGGCAGTACAGCACAAAGTAGAAATGGAACGCTTTCTGGATATTAAGCTCTATTCCTCACTGCATCAACCTCAATTTTCTATGCTCCACTGATAAAGTAGGGTCTCGCAGCTGGTATCATAATGAGCTGATTAGACTGATTTCACATCAAAATTGACTGTAAAACAAGACTTGAACTCTAAAGATGCAAGGCATGGATTTTGCTTGCCTTCTTTCTTTCTTTCTTGATCAGAGATACTTTAAACATTTGAAAAGTTGTTTAATGCTGTGGTTTCTTTTTACTTTCATCACATCATTACTTATTTCATCACTAGCTTTGGCAGTGATGACTTGCATGCCAGATTAAATAGAAACAAGGCAAACATTTTTAATATATACCAAAACAAAAGCAAAGACTGATAAAAACTCAGCAAACAAAGATTGCAACAAAATCCTGGATATGCCTGGTTTTTATATGACGCAAGTGTCCTTGGACTTTATATTATGCTGAAGATGTTCCTGATAAATCAGGACAGACAGCCATTATAGATATCTGTAGGATTTTAAGTTAGATGAAAAAAATATATATCTAGTTTAGGTATAGAGCATCTGTGTAGATTCAGGCACTTGTCCCTTAGAGAGATAAGATGAAACTTCTCAGTATGGGAAGAATCACAGAACCTGCTCTTCAGACATGAAGGAGAGTGACTCAGACATCTAAAACAAACTTCTGTTCCAGGTTCATGAGTGGAGAATTGTAAAGTCAAAAGGAACTGGGGACAGAAGGAAAGGTTCCTATTCCTTAAAAATGTAGGATACACCAAATTCTTACAGAAGCAAAGGTAAAGAAAAAGAGCACCACTAACTCAAGGAAAAGCGTTCCTGCCCTTCCAGCTCACACATACAAAAAAGGACAACAAAAGAACCTTGGAGTGTCAGGCATCCTGATATTATACCCCTGATATTATGGTCTTTGCAACCTCTCCTACTTCACTCAGCTTTTGCAAATCCTGCCGTTACTTCTGTATGTTCTCTCATACTTGCTAAAAAATAAAGGGCAGTTTTAACAATACCCTCAAATCCTCCTATACTTTTAGGTGAAAAGTAGAAGTCTAGATTTTTTTTTTTTTTTAACCCTAGTCAGACAGGAAAGAAACCTATATAGACAGTGCACTTTTACTTCCTACATTAGAATACTGGTTTATTGCGCTTCCTCAAATGACCTTCAATAATAATGAAAAGCTGAAAGTAATTGAAATGAAGTCAAAGCTGGAACAATAGCTGGAACAATAGTTGGAAGCAATATTTGGAATAGTATTAAAAAAATCACCTTAAGGAAAAATTTTAAGGTCTTGAAGCAGACAACTTGTGTTCATTCTTGCAAATGGCGGTCAGGTTTCACTTTAGATTAGAGACTTGCACAAAATGGCTTTTAGGAAAGCTTAGGGACCTATTAGGAGTCATTTAAAATCGTTCTCCCCCCCGCCCCCCCCCACCTTTACCTGGGAAATCAGGCAATATCTTGTTCTTATGCATTATTTATCCAACTTACCAGATGTGTTATTAAAAAGATCTGCACTTTTACATAACTGTCTTCTCACTCCTGATAACCCACCTATGATAAATGCCAAAAGAAAAAGTATCAATGCCAAAGTCTTGCCACAGGGCGACTTACACAGGCCTTCTATCACCATGGAATAACCATGCTTAATTGTCTTGCCAAATATGTGTGCATTCTGATAAAATCTTGCATTGTCCATGTGTGTGTAGAAGCTGAGGGGAACAATGCACAGGCCCTGCTGCATTAACCATGTAAAAGATGGTATCTTCCCTAAAGAGGGGAAAAAAGACCCACCTTCAAGACCCATTTGTCCCTCCAAAGAAGACAGCACCTGGCCAGGTAACTGTTCATTGCTGTATAAGTCACTAATGCAAGATATCAAAACACTTATAATGTACTAACTTTTGCAATGCCTCTGTATAATATATGTCCATTAGCAAGGACCTGTGGTGTCCTTACCTCTATTTTCTGTGCCTCTTTTGATGGCATAAAGCAATACCTCTTTCTGCAACACTTTCTTCTGATTCTTGGGGCTTTAGAGTTACTGCTTCAGGAAAAATGAATGTATCTCTTGCTCCACATCATTGTTTTTCTGTATAGGCTATAAGCAAAACTAATATTACCAAAATAATCATGCTATTGTTCAACCTTATTGCTTTTACCTATATATCTCAATTATTAATTTAGTGCAGTTGTGAGATAGTTTTACTGTAGCTACTATATTTTGTTGCCGAGAGACATATTGTACCTTTATTCAAGTGAAGTGAAAGACCACCTATAAGTAAAAAAGACATCTTTCAGGGGTCAGAAAGAATTATGCCTGTTTCTGTATATCTTTTACTTGAAAACAACTGTTGGGTCAATTTTCTAAATATAGAGCTATATTCCTCATGTGTATAGGTACAGGATTATGTATTTTAATATTTACAATGCAATTCTTTCACTAAGCATTTAGAAAGAAAAATAAGCAGAAATATCCTGAATTCTGATCAATATCTAACTCAATAGTACTATAATAACAGTAATATTTCTGACAGTGAATTATAATTTCTCTAACACCTGTCTCATTACAGATATATTTGTCCCTTTTAAAACAAATGAAGTTAGATCAAGCACATTTAAAATCTGCCTATGGCTCAAAAGAAAAAAGTATTTTTCTTTATTTTTCTTTAAGAAAACACAATATAGCACAAGGAATTTTTTCTTGCTTTATCCTCAGACAAAAATAAAGCTCTGAGCTCAACTTCCATTTTCCCCTGAAAATACATAAGGTATACAATAGGTCACTGTCTGTTTCTTTATAGAGTTAGTGATAGCAGAGCAATAGTAATTTTGTAGAGCATTCTGATCTCAAACAGTTGCTGTCAGTGCCTGAGCTCTCAGTTCACTGATTTTTGTAGCAAGTCACAAAATACTCCCCATTTCTCAGACACAGACTCAAGTAATCATAGCGCAGTCTCCTTAAGGGAAGGGTACAAAGGAACAGACTTTCAACTATTACAAACTGTTGCTCTGGAGAACTGTCACACAGTATCATCAGAGAATCATGTCGGTAGCTATACTTAATATTCTGCTTCAGCATGTTATATCTTTGTTTTCACATAGAGTCTGACAAGGAAAAAAGGAGAAAAAAAAAGTTTATTGCGAAACTGTTTCCTTCATTAGGTTCCATGTAAAGTGAAGTCTGTTATTAAACAAAGGTCAAATAACTGGCATCTGTTCAGGTACTAGAAGCATTCACAGGCTTACCCTATACCTTAGTCCCCAAATTGGATGCATACTTGTTGAGGAAAATAAACGCATATTTAAACACAGATGATGTATGCTTATTTATATATGCTTATGTAATCCTCCATATAATCATTTTATTTCTTCAGGGCAACAATATCTTTTTAAGCATTCTCAATAGAAATATAGAGGGCACATCCTTTTTTGAGTGTTAAAATCAGATTTTTGACTGCCAATTGTATTTTCATCTATTCATTAGATACCAGACAGCAGATCTAAACTGATTAGAATGGTACTGGGAAGTTGATACTTATTTGTCCCAACTAGTTTTAGACACCCACATGCCCAGTGACTATTTTAGAATAAAATTTGTTGCCCTTAGGAGTAACTGTTTTTCTTCATGTACTATAGGGATGTTTAATTTGACTAGCTCAGGTTTAGACACAAAACTTTAAAACATTTAAATTAAAGCAATTAAAGCAATTGAAATTTACCATAAGTATTAGTAGAAGCCATCTTTCTATTCATACCTCTAACTATTTTTTTAGATATCCAGTTCTGGTAATGTCCAGATTGTATACTGTAGATAAATAACAGTTTCTACCTACCTTAATTTGCATTCAAGAAATTCTTCTAGCACCAGTTTAACATTTAACCTTTGTTCCACAGTTTTTTTTTTTCTTTCATATCAGTAACTGAAGGATCATGAAAGCCTTGCATTTGGTGAGAACGATGCTATCAAGGGTCTACCCAAATGTTAGAAATCTCTCTGAATATATTATTTTTTCTCTGGCGCAGCAAGTATATACTGCAATACTTGGTTTGTGCCAACAGCCTACTTCTTGCTGATACTTTCCTCAGGTTCCTCAACTTCACACAAGAATCTTCTTCCATTGTTCCAAACAGAGAATTGCTCATGCTACCTTGATATGTTTATGCTTTGCAAAAAAATCATGTAGTTACCAGAATGTAGTCTTGCTGTCATGCTGTGGAAAGCTGGAAGCTATCTATGTCCCCCAGCTCTGATAAGGAATAAAGGTGGAAAGGAAAGGAAATGGAGAGAAGGATGGCATTTGGTTGCCTCAAGGCATCTCAGTCACAATATATTAACACTAACTTCAGGCATGTGAATTGTCCTCCTGAAATAACAAGAAAAGTTAGACTTTATTTCCTATGCTCAATGAAGGCCTTAATTACTGTGCAATTACTACAGCTATATATCCAAATATATGCCACAAAATATTTTCCTGTGACATTTAAGTTATACTGTAACTGGTGTAATGACTTATATATTTTAAGACATGATTGAAATGTAGAGGCTTAAATATGATAGCATAGTAACTTTGTATCATCACCAAAACCTCCTGAGAACCTTGGAAAACATAGCCTTTAATATTGAATTGAAAACGTATGTGTATTAAGGTGCCAGAGCTTACAATTTTATGTCCATTTAGTACACAGTTAATCACAATTACCCAGCTTGGTGCTATCTAATTTTATCCCCATTAGACTGCAGTTGGGCCACTACTGCCCATTTAAGCAGTACTATTCACTATCATTACAGAGAATCACAGTTACCTGGGAGATATCCCAATAAAACTATCTTCTTGATGCAGCTTCTCCAGTGAAGGTAAGTACACTGTAATAATACCCTACATTTATATGGCACTTTTTATCCCAAAGCATTTCACGAATTCTGTACAGGGAACATCACAAAACTGTATCAGCTTCTAAGCAGTGAAGAGCAGAAGGCAACAAGCACACAGGGTGGGGTCTGACAGCAATGTGGAGGAGGAAACTTAAGTGACACCTCCTATTATTACTTCTGTATTTTACAGTACCTAAGCACTCAACAACTAACACTGTTTTGCAAATACTCAACATTAACACTGTTTTGCACCTTTTCTGCAGTGTATATGTGGTGAAGAACTGAACAAGGGACAAGCAGAGGGGAATGGACTAACCCTACTTAAGATTTCAACCTGGGGCTTCAAAATACTAAATACAAACCTCAAATTTAGAGTAACGACGTATTGCTTCCTGCTGAGTTGCAAGTACATAAGTATGATCACAGAATCGTTGAGGTTGGAAGGGACCTCTGGAGATCATCTAGTCCAACTCCCCTGCTCCAGCAGGGTCACCTAGAGCACGTGGCACAGGGTGGCATCCAGGTGGGTTTTGAAGATCTTCAGGGAAGGAGACTTCACAACCTCTCTGGGCAGCCTGTGCCAGGGGTCTGCCACCCTTACAGGAAAGAAGTTCTTCCTCACATGGAGATAAAACTTCCTATGATGCTGAAAAACATTCTGTAATCATTGTTGCCATGAATTTCCCAGAAATACAGACTCAAATAACTGCTAGTTAACTACCTGAAATCCCTGAATCTCTCTGTAATCTAAACATGGTACATGTCACAGCTCAGATCAAAACAAGCCTGAGTGTCTAAGAGTGAGGAGACTGGACAAAATGTGAATTGTCAGAGAACACAGTTAACAAGACCATGGGAAGCCTGGCTAACTTGCCTGCCACACTGTTTCTGCCGTCCTTTTATGTTAATCAGATAAAAATCTCCATTGAAGCCATGAATTATTTTTTCCATCTAAAGTTAATCAAAACTGTTCAAGAAATGGATTATGATGGCAGGGATGCCAAGTAATTAATTTTTAAAAGTATTTATTTATTACCCACAAATTCTTTCTGTATAAAATTCACTGATTTAAAGTCTGGAATGAGAGGGTTTTCTTTTTTAGGGGCACAGGAGAATTATACATTTTTCCATATCCTATGGAATAAACATGACCTCCACTCCAAATGAGATCATTATGATGGCTGAACCATCAAAGCACTCAGAAAAAAAAAAATCTTTTATTTTCTAATAATTTTTCAAATTCTAGATTTTCTAAAAGTAATGTTTTTCCTAGATAAGAATATCAAGAATGGTCTTAGACCTGTCACATAAAAATGACAGTTTTAAAATTTTATATTCTGAGCCATCATAAAATGTCCTTACATCTTTTCAGGTTTTTATATATTTATTTACCAATACTGTTATTTTGTTGCCCCCAGAACAACCTTCTCTTCCCAAAATATTGTACAATTCCAAACAAATCGTATTTTCTAATGCATATCATCTTTTACAGACCTGCAAAAGCCTTGTAAATTCAGTCAGATCCTTGATTACTGAGGCTGCTATTTAAATAAACAGGTAAGAAATTGTACGACAAAGACATTAGAGGTTCATAAAAATACAAGATGATGCTCTCAAAATGTAAAATG
The DNA here is from genome assembly GCF_059628265.1 of Tinamus guttatus. Classification (NCBI taxonomy): domain Eukaryota; kingdom Metazoa; phylum Chordata; class Aves; order Tinamiformes; family Tinamidae; genus Tinamus; species Tinamus guttatus. Next base: position 555,723 of record NW_028288869.1, on the reverse strand, counting down.
TAGACAGAAATCAGCTTCACTTGATTTGTCCATAAAAGAACAACTAAGTATGGTCAACTGGAAGCTTCTAATGTTGTAATTCAGAACTAAAAAATCACTAAAAATAAGACCTGGTGTGAGCAACATCAGAACTGAAAAATAGTCAGGCAAATCACATGAGCCTGACAAATATTCTACCTAAGGAGCAGGGTCCCAGGTCTTCTCGTCTTTGTCTCAACATTTACAATTTGTTAGTTTAAATAAATAAACAAATAAATGAAGTATATCTCAAAAGAAGATCAGCAATAAAGTCAGGGATGGAAAGTATTAGTAAAAGCTAGTAGACTTAATCAAGTAAAAGCTAGTAAACTTAACCTCTTGAAAAGCCCATTTGTAAAGAAAAAAATAAACATTTCCATGATAAGTGAGGTCACTCTTTCTTAAAAAAGTTGGTGCAATCCTAGATCCTGCAGCAGATTTGATAATCAATTCTCCGTTCTTCGAAATAATTTAGAAAGTTGCAAAACCAATAACTAGGAAGGAAACATTGACTCAGTAGACAATAAGTGCATACTGAAGACAGTCTAACTTAATATTAACACAGAATAGAGTATGGCATGTGAAAAGCTGCATAAGGTAAGAAGGTACAAGTGATAAGACGGACAGAACCATGAAAAACAAGAGTAGATTATATAGCAAATTTACCTGTAGGAATGAGGAATACGAGAAAAGGCTGGCCAGGGATGAAAATAATAATACTGGCTACTTGTTGATTGCTTGATGGATAAAAGGATTTTCTGAGGCTAACGATTAGAGGTTAACAAGGAACACTTGGTGAGATATAAACAGCACCTGGGAAGGTTGTGGTAAAGGTAGAGAGGTGAGGATATAAGGATCATCTAGGGAGATAGCTAGAAAAGAAAAAGGGAGAGAGGTGCTGGATGGCGAAGAGGTGGTGGGGGCCTCTTGGTTGTTGTTGCCTGGTCCTCTCTTTGTTTTCCCACATTAACCACCTGTATCTCTGATGACTTTCTATAATGTGTAGTTTATAATTTCTATCCTGTGGCTTTTGAAATAAATAACTGAATATAAACTTGTGCATTTTTGATTATAAAATTGCTACTGACATTCTATGCTATAATGTAAAACTTAATATTGAGAGTACCTTAATAATTTGTTATAAAGAGTGTGAAGAGTGTGAAGTCGTAATGCATACTAAAAAAAATAAGGGGTGACTTCATTGTTATGTTATTCAGTCAGCAGGTTTGGCTTAAGTTAAATACATGTTTGTCTGTCCAATACTAGACTTCCAAAGTCAGCTGGAAATCATTGCATAAACTTCCAGAATACTTACTATCTAGGAAAGATCAGCTGCTGTAGATCCAGAGTCTTTAATAAAGTGGCGTGCAAACCTGTTGCCAAGATGCTAACAACAAAAACAGGTCCCATGGCTTTTTTAGAAGTATATAGAAAGAATCTAAGATTAAAGCATTCTGTTTAGTTTGATTTCTTATGTTAAGGATTTTGTCTTTTTCAAATGTGATGAGTTCCTGGAAATAAGAAGCTCACTGAGCCCACTGCAAGTGGCCGCCTCTCAAACTGGAGATCAGCAGGATCTGAAGCAAAGAAATGCCATTTCTGACATACTTGTACACACCTGTTTTTATCTGGTAGCTGTTTTGGAGGGAATGGTCCTCTCGTACCCTGCCTAAATGAGTTACAGACGTATTTTGTTCCTCTTTTCTTTGTATCTGATTTCAGAGACTGCTATTCATTAGTCAATCATGGATATAAAAATTTGTAAGTAATGTGTTTCTTTCTTACATAAGTACTTTGTGTGTGTGTACCCACTTCTTTCAAACTCTTTAGATTGTAATTCTTATTAATTTAGTATTTTTAATATTCTATTTAGATTTTATATTTCAGATTTTTCTGCTATACTATTGCATAATTAAATGTTTTGATGATTCAAAATAATTCATTTAAAAACAAAAAGATACATTTCCTCTTTAAGAAGTTTCATCTATGAGATTCAATATCACAATATTTACACTAGTTCTAATTCACTGTGGAGTTCAGTATGTAAGATATTATGACTTGGACTGGTAAAGACTTTTAAAAAATGAGATAATCTCTCTGAAGATATGCTTATGTTCTAATTCAACATATACATTAAAAAAAGTACAATATAAAAATTACTGTGATTCTTTGCAAAATTAACATATATATAAGTACCTATTAATAAAGTAGTCTTTATAAACCATAGAAAACTAATGGCTGGGTAAGTTCAATTGGAGTGGTGTGTCTCACATGACTACAAAGAGCATATATAATAAATACAGAATATTAATAATATAATGGATAAGATATGTTAGACAACTTTCAGATGATTATATGATGCAAGCTGTATCCAACTCTTCCTTTTATCTTCCAGTGCCTATTTATCTGGTTTTGTATTTCTAAGAAACAATAATGCATCAATACTAAAACTGTCTGCTTTTCTCTCCTTTCTTTCTCTTGAACCTTCAGTTGAAATTTTGTTTTTGGTTAATGTTTTTAGGAATGCTTTTGGTTAATTACAGGGATTTAATAAATTTGTTGCCACAGATACATTCTAAGAATGCAACACCTGATTTTTCCAAGGCCTTTCCAAGGCAGCATAGTGTCTTAATAGATTATCTTATTCTGATGAAATCTTGTGAATTTTCAGATTTCTCTACAGCACATGTAGCCTCAGTCCTAAATTGTCCATTCAGTTTCAACTCAGAATGAGATGAGATGAAGATCAATAAGAACAATTTCTGAGAGACTATGAAGATACAGATTAGGGAGCTGGAGAGTGAATCCAGGTGCTCAGTACAATTTCAGCAACATGAATGACAATTGGCTCCCTATGGGGAGAGAAAAGCTGTGATGCAGCACCTTTGAAGCAGTATATTGAAGGGGATAAGGAATTAGATGAGCAATAAAGAGGCACTTGAAGCATAAATCATGTGTCAGCCCAAGCTTTAAGGCAGATCAGCCTAGATCTTTTCCTCCTACTGAGCTCTTCAAAACTCATAAACTGAAAGAAATTATAACTTTTCTATGAAATATTTTATATCTTAAATAGGAAAACTTAAAGTGAATAGGTAAGTCAGAGCAAAGAGGGGGAAATGAAAGGGAGAGTCCAAACAAAAGGGCTAGAAAGAGCCCTTCCCCAGCAGATCATGTTTTTGCAGACAGATGTCTATCTTCAGATTTGGTAATCTGAACCAGTAACTAATGCAGAGCAAACCGCACAATTTTCTTCCCAGGAGAAAAGAATACTTCCATTGCCTCTGGTTCATTCGATGGTTCATTTTCTGATGGTTTCATTTTCTGTTTCCAGATCTTTTCATTGAATTTCCAAGCAGCGCTCATATCTGGGACTCTTCATTGCTCCAGCCAGATCCTGCAACCTTTTTTTCCCTCATCAGAATTCGTTACTCACTTGGAAAAGACTGGCCTCTTCCTTCCCCTCACCAATCAACCAAAAAATATATTCTTAAAAAACAATAGTATACATCAGAGAGCACACATGAAAAGCAAGCACTATCTGCCAAATAGGCTAAAAGTGAAGTCTTCATGAAATAAAATCTTTATTCCAGACTTAAAACAAGAACACGAAAGAGTTCTCCATTTTATCTTATGTTTATTTATTTATAGCAAATAAGTAAGTAGTTTCCTCAGAAGAACTATTCTGTTTGATTGAGGTACTTCAGAGGTTAATTTGCCATTCAAGATGCCTTTGTCTCTAGTTTTCTCTGTCTTCATGTATGGAAACTGTCTACCTGAATCCTTTAAAATCCTGGCAAGATCCCAGCCCTACAAGGTCATTTTCAAGTTTCACAATCAGAATACAAATTTGTTTGCAAGTACCATTCAGCATTTTGACACAGAGCTAAGAAAATAATGCTAGCGGGTACTCTTTATTTCAGCAGTGTTTCAAGAGCAGTAAAATTAGTAACAATTACAAATAAAGAGTTCTTTGTGTTGCCTAAAGTGAGAAAAGTGGAATGCTTCACAATCACTACATTTAAAACAAACAGAAATCTTGATCAAATAGCACCACTAACAAGCAAGACCCAGCAAACCACCTAAATGTAGAAATTAATCATATTTGCCATAGTATGCCTGAAAGTTTTGTAAAGTCATACAGCAATCTCTGGTACCATTATGAACTCACATGCTTTAAATAGCAGTTTGTCCAAAAAACTATATTTGCATGGATTTAATTTTGTAGTTGCACGTGCATTCATGTGTATACCAAATGTGACTTAGTTGTAGTTTTCAATTCTCTGCAGATTAGCATATGGGATTGTTTGCCAAGGCAAAGAGTTTAAATGTTTTAATCATGAATTTGGGAATCTAAGGCAAATGAGGAAGGGAATTTTCTGTGAGAGTGAAGATATTTTGGAATGACCAAGTTCATATAGAATCTCATGAGACTGGGTACCTTTTAAATAAATGTCTTCTGAATGCAGTCTTTTGAACAATAGAAGGAATTTCTGATTTTTTTTATAGATATATATATATTTGCATTGAAGTATCATATCCATTTAACAGTGATTTTTTTTTTTTTAGTCCAAGTAAAGGAGTGTATTGATTGACATATCCCAGTTCTACCCATCAGTGTTCTTGGTATCTTTGATAACCTTTTTATAATTAGTTGTCACATTATGTTATCTCTTACTTTCAATATTACTGAATTCTGCGATGTATCCAGCCTATCAGGAAATGGACACAGGGAAAATTGCATGGAAAAAACGAATGAGCTCAGTTCATTCCTGTTTCGCAGAATTGACAGACAGTGCTTACAGATAGTAATTCCCACCAACTCCCTCCTTCCACACCCCTTTTCTTGAAAATTATGATTTCTCTTCTTCTTTTAGTGCCCCAGAACTGAAGGCAGACACATCACTTTTTTTAGATTCGGTTGCCATATAGACATGAGTAAGGGATGAGCTGGTGCTGGGACTCTGAGGTGGTATGGTCCAGCCCTGTCACCTCTAGATGGCCATGGTGAGCTGGCAGCTTTGTTCTTCTTTATCCCCAAACACACCATGTGTTCTGTACTTCTCTAAGTCATCATTCACTATCAAAAAGACACAGTGCAACTAAAATAATAACAATTTTTTAAAAAAGTAAGAAATTATATTTACCAGCTAGGTTTGCAAAGGATCACATGACTCCTACTGTCACAGTTACGGTAAGCACAACATCTAGGCCATTGAATTTTGTGCAATGTGGGATAATTCTGCAAGTAATTTATTTTACTGACTTATGAAATTACAAGTTTGTTTAATAGAGGAAATTACAGACATACTGTGCAGACTTTGTTAAAGCAGTTGGCCAATTTGCACACACCAATTTAATTAATTGCATTGCCCAATGGTAATACCAATGTACCAATGGTAATCAATATGCAAAATTGATTTCAAACAGTTAACTGGGGTAGCTCAATAAGTACTTATCCAAAAAAGGTCAATGTCTAAGGGGGAATTTTTTTTAGTTGCATTCTGGTAAGATGCAATTCTGTTAATTAACAAATTGAACATAGATATAAATCATTGCTGATAATGCTTGCACATGTAAAAGAAGTTGATGCAGAGAGAAATAATAACGAGACCAAAACAATCAGAGAGAAACATTGGGATTATCTGGAGAGCCAAGTCTATTTGAAGATAACACAGTTTTATATATCTAAAGCCGAACACAATACATACCTACAAGCTTATACCTACACAACAGAGACTATTCTGATAACTAGTGATTAGATGGAAGGGCCATCACTGATGACCATGTATTCATGCCAGGGGATACAGAAAAGGGTTGTTCCAGCACTAGGTATAATACAAAAACTGTTCATTCTCTCACACTTCCAATAGCCCTCTGTTGTGCTCTATGTGAGACAGATTAGGAAGAGCAGAAAGACTCCCCTCCTCATCACAGCTGGAAAAGTGAGCTCTGCATTTTATAGCATTTGAACAGACTTTTCTGCCTTTTCCCATTTGTATATCTCTTTTTATCATATTGTCTTCCCTATTTTCATCTCTCTTTCCAGCCAGATGAGAAACAAAAGAATGAGAGTATCCACAGCTGCGAGATAGAGGAGAGAATCATAAGAGGGAGGAAAGTGAGAGGAGTTTTTATAGATTGGAAAGAAGATGTTTGTAGGTCTTGGTGAAAAGGAGGATTTGGTTGCAGAGGCCTGTGGGGATCTCTGCCAGCAGTGCAAGAGAACACAAATAAATTTGTTAAGACAAGGAGAGGCAGACCCTGCCACCTACCCATAGTTTATAAAACTTCCCTCAATCTTCCATGAACCTCAAAACAAAACTATCAAGATAAGAAAAAAAAAACAGTTTCAGCTGAGAAGTCTTAAGACAGCTATGGCTAGAGCAGAGTTTGCAAATGAGTCTGTGGAGAAAACAAGTTAGTGCGGGGACTTACCTCTGTGTTATGATGCAGACATTGTCAGATTTCAGAATCTAAATCTAGCTGTGCTATTTGTACATTTAAAAAGGGTGTTTAAAAAATGAAGAGAACTCAGAAGAGACTGGTAAAATTATTTGAGCACTGATATTTAGATGAAATATCTAAAGTAAAAAATTCTCTTAGTTTCTTGGTGAGTTATTAAAGATGTTTCACTGCTGGAAAATATCTGTTCTTGCCTTGAAGAAGAGAATATGACACATGTTAATTAACTTTTCCTAGTGGAAGAAAGCGATAAAAGCTAAAACAACCAAACTCAAGTCTTTTTATTTGTTTAGATTAATTCTGAACTAATTTTGACCACTGATTACTCTCCAGAGGCCATCTTTTGAAATACTCAGAGCTCAGCTGGGAAAGGCCCTGGGCAACCTGCTGTGCTTGGAGCTACCTTGAGAGGAAGTTGGACTAGGTGTCTCTCGAGATCCCTTCTCTCCTACGTGATCCTGGGATTCCATCCTATATCAGACTTTATGATACACCTCTGATTTTCAAATGAACAGCTACCTCATAACATACCACTGCATATAGTCTTTCCATATCATAGTTAAATATCTAAAGTTAACAGTGCCAAAGAGGACTACACCAAGTGGCCAGATAACTAAATCTTTGATGTAAAATTTGCGTACAATGCATCTTGGACTCACAATGCTGGAAAAAAAATAAGAAAAGGTCTATTGTCTCTAAATTGACTTTCTGTAACTCTTAAATGACTGTTTTATCAATTGGGTATTGCTTAAACATTATAAATCATAATATAACACTTTAGCAAAACATCCAAGCCCTCTTTTCCCCATTATAGTTAATAATTAAATTGTCAATTTAAAAAAAGAGGAGATGTGTCATTAATGAAGTATATTCTAGAATGAAGAAAAAAATTAAATGAAGGAAATTCTAGATTTATGTGGAAAATAGCATATAGAGGTTTTTTTTGTTTGTTTGTTTAGTTACATGAATGACCTATTAAATGCATCTATTAAAAATTGAATTGATAAAGGTATCAGAGAGCTCTGACATAAATGACAGGATCAAAATCTTGCTTATAAAATTTTCACAGATGCAACCCATATAACACTTTTATAAATCCTTTAGCAAAGGGTTTAGTAACAGGTTTATAAAAAGACTTTGATAAAAAAAAAAGACTTCTTTATTTTTTTAATTATGGAAGCAATAGCATAATATGAAAAGCGAACAACCAAAATAAGTCATGCCAAACCAGGAATGATAGCCTATTAGTAAATGCCAAGAACAGTTTTATTTAATTTCCTTCTGACACCTCTTAGCAAATGCATTCATAATTTAAAACATCTGCAGCAGTACAAATGGTTGGCCTAGAGTAGCCAGAAGTTGCTGATGGTAGATCTGGAATAAGAACTCATGTGGCTGTGTGCCCAGAGTGAAGCTAGTCTGCTGCATGGTATTTTGGCTTTGTGCTTATACTGTAAGAAGGAATGTATAGAAACATGTCAGTTGAATCCCTTCTGTCTAGTGCCCATTTGTGCTGTTGCCAATTACGTCCTGATCCATGGGATTACTGAAATATTTCCATTTTTATAATAGCACTCTTCCAAGCGGTTCATCCTTATTTGAACCCTTGTTTTATGCAATCAATGTACACTTACTACTGTGTCTTTTTTCCTGCCGTTATGGCCAACAGGAAGCTTATGGCATTTTTTTTTCCCTCCTAATAATTAAAGCACTTTAAAATGTTGTAATACTGACCACTATATTCACTTTCTCCTAAGATTTTTTCCATGGAGAGGTTTTAAATTTTCATATTCCTTAGGTGAGTTCTTCCCAGGCTTTTCAGAGCCTATCAGGGAAACCAATGCAATAATGAAAATCTGCATGACCTATTTACTGTTCTTGCTTGTGCAATGTTATCTGTGCAGTTCAAATTTCCTGTCTGCAACCACAGACAATCAACTCAAAGATCCTTAATGATTTATTAGTTCAAAATTATAATTGCAATTATGCAAATAAGGCAGAATTGTAAAATCATGTAGCTTAAAAATGACTTTTGTGTGTCATCTAGACCTGCTCAAGGAAAAACTACTCCAAAGTTAAAGCAGGTTACTTATGCTCTTGTCCTTTGAGCCTCTCCGAGAATGGAGATTCTACCATCTCCCTGGGTAAATTGTTACGGTGTTTGACCACTTGCATAGTGCAAACAAAAATCTGTATATAGATTTCCCATGTTTCAGTTTGATTATGTTGCCTTTCATTTTTCCACTGTACAACTTGGAGAAGTCTGTACCTGTCTTCTCTACACTCTCCCTCTAGGTAACTGCAGACTGCATTAATCTTTTTTTCGGGTTCAATGGATGGCATGCCTTCAGCCTTTCCTCATATGGCGTGCACTCCATCTCCCAGACTATTTTGGTGACTGTACTTGCTCATGTTTGTCCACGTCTTTCCTGTCCTGCTGAGGCCAGTCCTGGGACAGCACTCCAGATGTGGCCACACGTGTGTTGAGTAAAACTTCCGTTTTACTCAACAAAAACTTCCGGAAGGGAAGTTCCGGAAGGGTCATCTCTCTCAGCCTGAAGGAAAAGGTCTTCCTAATGCAGCCCAGAAGACGATTCGCCCTCTTGGCTGCAAGGACCTATAGCTGACTACTGTATGGTTTGCTGTCCAACAAAATCCTGCTTCGGGTTTTGCAGAGCTGCAGCTTGGAAGTCTCCATCCACCACTCATTTAAGCACAGACTCTTGCTATTCTTCTTCCATGCTACTTTGGCCTCAATCTACTGTTTCTGCAGGATTTTTGTGAAGACCCTGTTGATCTGTTTATCTTTCCTAATGCTACAGGAGAAGCATTTATCTATAAATGATTAAAGTAAGGATATCAGATATTGATTCTGATACCATATTTGATATTTTTCACCACTAGATATGTTAAAAAATCTCTAGTCCATCTGCCTTTTAGTACTCAGTTTTAGTATACTTTTACATTCACTGAGTATTGCCTACAGAATTTTCAAAGTCCATTATTTTCTGTGCTCTAATACTTGATTGCTTGTATATTTAAATGCCTGCTTAACTTTAAGCTTGTGAGTAGGTTCTCTGAAGTCATTTACACTGATTAATGTTAAGCATGAGGTTAATTGCTTTGCTGGACTTGGACCAGAGTGCCTGATATCTCATCTTTAGCAAGCTATTAATGACTCCCTGTAATCAATGCAAATGTAGTTAGAAAATAGAATGCCTGCTTCCATCTCCTAATTTTTAAAACTGAGGATAAAACTTGGAACTAGCAAATGTAAACTAATCATCTAGGCTACCTCTGTTACAATAGAAAAAGACTGAGAGATTTGTAAGGTCATTTTCCCATTGTGAGGCAGCTGAGTTGAAGAGTTCTTGGGAGAAGTACCTTTACCTTGTTCTTGACTTTGGAAGGAATTAAGACACCTAGCTTTGAAGGCATGAAAATATTCAAATAACAGAAGTAATGAGAGCTGAATATCACTTTACTAATCAAAATTACATTGAAATATTACAGTTCTTGATTTTTTGACATCAAGGATGTGGCAAAGATTATTTTTGTTATTCTTGATCAACAGATCTAGAACAACCATACAAAAGACTGACCATCTTGCCTGTGCCATGTACAGAGAAGAAGGCAGAACCTGTGCCTTTGGGTGACTACACTTCTTGAAGCAACTCTTTAAAAGACTCACAAGAGGAAAAGCACGTCTTGATTCAGTTCTGAACAGCACACAGACAAATTCAAAGTTCAATGCGTTAATATAGATAAAGTACTGAAATTTGACTTCTTCATAGGAACAAGAAAGCTCTCCCAACAAAATACACTATGGCAATCTGTGACAATACCTACCTTTAAAGTCAGCATGTTAGAGGCTCAAAGAAAGAGTATATCAGCAAACAACCAAAGAAGTAAAGAATAAAAAGTGGTAGCTCTATTGACAACAAAATAGAGTCTTAAAGGGGTAAGAAATGACAGTCCAAATAAAACCAAGTGGACAGGATAAAATTCATGAGGCTATTCATCAAATAATTATGGCTTGGGATAATTTTTTTGAGAAGACTAGAAACAGGATATGTGCAGAAGGAATTCATAGATGAATAGGGAATAAACAGAGTGATCAGACAGGATGAGGACAACATAGAAAAGTTTAATTAACTTTTATAATACAGAAATCTTGTCCCTTCCACCTGAAACTTCACCTTTATGAAAGCAGTATCTCAGAAACTGTCTCACATGTGTCAGTAGAGGTGGATTTAAAACCAAATTTAAAGAAGGCTCGATCAGCCTTCGTATACAATCATTCTAAAAGAAAAAAAGTTTAAAATTGCTGAACCATGTGATGTGTATCACTCATCATACCAGAAAAATGTAGAGTTGTAAACATAGTACCATCTTTTTAAAAGGACGCTGGATGAGCAATTGTAAACCAGAAGAAATACAACACATAATAGAAAGAAAAACAGATTATACAAAGCCAAAAAATGGAACACAGAACAGTACATGACATTTTCAGCTGACTTCCATACACAGTTTGGGACCTTACCAAAAATAGAACTAGTGGTTATGTATATTAATATGATCTTTTTGGAGAAGAATAACATATTTTTGCAGGGGCAATTTACATCTCACACGTCTTCAAGGAAGTTGGCAAGCAATGAAGACACACAATCTACTCAATATCCCTATATTAGTGGAGCTATGGCCATCTATCATGGAATGAGCAGTGAAGGGGTGAGTGAGTCACACTTGATTCATGTGATAGAAGTAATAATATGTTTTATTGATTCGGGATAGCGGTTTTAACAAGATTTCATTTCAAGTTACACTATTATTTTGTTGCAGTCAGCCTGGACCCAGTGATGGGCAGTGCCTCCTCGGCAGATGGGGGCTAAGCAGGAGAGGTGGGAGCCACAGGCAAGCGGCCAGCGTGTGACCAGGCAGCTCATTGGGTGGCCTCGCGCGTGGTCGGCGCGTGATCATCTTACTGATTAGCTGGTTGGGTTGCTGGGCTCCGAGTGCTGCCAGGCAGGACAGGGACTGGCTGCTCCAGGGATCGGAAACTCTGTAAGCTGTGTTTAACCCTAAATAAAGTTCTTTGGCTCGCCATCACAGAGACCCTGCTCCTCAATACGCCCGGAAATGTCACCCAACGTGAGGCTCGAAGACTAGCTGTCTCTCTGGTTGCACCACCCAGCTGAACTCTGGGATTCAGGCTGAAAGAAAGCGTCAGGATCAAGCTGAAAGGAAGCGTCCTTTGTGCATGCACTAAAAGACTCTTGAAAGGAAAGAAGGAAGTGGCTGGGAACTATGGGTTCATACCTAACGAAGGAACAGAAGGACTGAGTCCGCTCCTTCACAAGGTGCAGCAATATTTACTGCATGAGAATTATACAAAATTGCTGAGGAAACCCTCCAATTGAGTCCTGATGTTCAGAATGAACCCCGTTACTTTCCAAACTTCTTCTCAGGGGAGTCTGGATCAGCTGGATCTAATCTTGGTCCCAGACTTATCAACAGTTTATCTCTGATCAATATGTGCACAATTAACCCTGGATACAGCTTAGTAAAATTCATGAAGATTTAGCATGGTGCTGTTCATTTACCACAGATTTGTATCTGATTAGGGATCTCTCAGCCTTGAGGAGTAACTCTGAGAAGCATCCCTGCTCAAGGGCTGATTCTGTCAAGCAGCCCAATACCATGCAGGAGAGCTCAATAGGCTCTGTTGCTGTCCCCCCATTTAAGGGATACGATGATTGACTTATAGTTACTTTTGCATACCAACTGGTTATATTATAAATTTTGGCTGGCACATGCTTAAATCATCCTTGACTATTGTGCTGTTGCCTGTCTCCCCTAGAGTCCAGCAGGTACTGGATTATAAACAGAATGCAAAAATTGTGACAGTTGCTTATGTTTATTGTGAGAGTTGGAAAAGTGATCAGGGAGGCAGTCACCATAATCACCTACTGTCACTGGTGGTTAACAGATGAATAGGGCTCTGTAAGAAAGATCAGGTTGGAGGTGGGGCTGAGGAGGGAGGACATCATGGAAGCACTTGCAGGTTCCTCAAACAGAGGACAAGATGGTCATAACTGCACCCTGGATTACTGAATAAAAGTCTTTTTAAAAAGTAACAAAAGGTTAAAAGATAGAAATAGAGGATGAATGATCAGGACTTTCTTATAATGGAGGTCAGGTACAGTGAATCCCACAAAACTAATCTGAAGTTGTTAACATGTTTATAAACAGTATGGAAAAGGGAGTGAAAACTAAGGCAATAAAATTTTACAGAATCACAGAATGGTTGAGATTGGAAGGGACCTCTAGAGATCCTCTAGTCCACCACCCTGCTCAAGCAGAGACGCCTTGAACAGGTGGCACAGAGTCACATACAGGCGGGTTTTGAAGATCTCCAGGGAAGGAGACTTCACAACCTCTCTGGGCAGCCTGTTCCAGGACTCTGTCATCCTCACAGGAAAGAGGTTCTTCCTCACATGTACATGGAACTTCCTGTGTTTCAATTCGTACCCACTACCTGTCCTGTCACTGGCCACGACTGAGAAGAGTTTGGCCCCATCCTCCCTACCTTCTCCCCTTAGGTATTTATACATGTTGATCAGATCTCCTCTCAGTCTTCTCTTCTTCAGGCTAAACAGGCCCAGCTTGCTTAGTCTTTCCTCATAAGATAGATGCTGCAGTCCCTTAATCATTTTTGTCACTATACTCTGGATCTTCTGCAGAAGCTCCACGTCTCTCTTGTACTGGGGAATCCAGAACTGCACACAATACTCCAGGTGCAGCCTCACCAGAGCTGAGGAGAGGGGCAGGATCACCTCCTTCGACCTGCTGGCAACACTCCTCATGCAGGCCAGGACTCCATTTGCCTTCTTGGCCACAAGGGCACATTGCTGACATAATTTGTTGTCAACCAGGACTCCCAAATCCCTCCGCATGCAGCTGCTTTTCAGCAGGTCCACCCCTAATCTGTACTGGTGCCTGGGGTTATTCCTCCCCAGGGGCAGGACCCTCCACTTGTCCTTGTTGAACCTTATGAGGTTCCTGTCTGTGCAACTCTCCAACCTGTCTAGGTCCCTCTGAATGGCAGTACAGCCCTCTGGAGTGTCAGCAGCTCCACCCAGTTTGGTATCATCTGCAAACTTGCTGAGGGTGCGCTCTGTGCCCTCATCCAAGTCATGGATAAACAAGTTGAACAGCACTAGGCCCAATACTGACCCTTGGGGGACACCACTGGCCACAGGTCTCCAACTAGGCTCGGTCCCATTTGTCACCACCCTCTGAGCTCTACCATACAGCCAGTTCTCAACCCACCTCACTCTCCATTCATATAACACACACCTCCGGAGCTTTCCTATGAGGATTTTATGGGAGACTATGTCGAAAGCCTTGCTGAAGTCAAGGTAGACAACATCTATGACTCTCCCCTCATCCATCCATCCATCCAGTCATCCCATCATAGAAGGCTATCAGGTTCATCAAACATTACTTCCCCTTGGTGAATCCATGCTGACTACACCTGATCACCTTCTTTTACCTTACAAGCCAGGCGATGGTCTCTAGGATGTGCTGCATCACCTTTCCAGGGACGGAGGTGAGGCTAACCGGCCTGTAGTTTCCTCTTGCCCTTTTTGAAGACTGAAGTGATGCTGGCTTTCCTCCAGTCCTCCGGCATCTCCTCTGCTCTCCGTGACCTCTTGAAGATGATGGAGAGTGGCTTAACAATAACCCCCAGCCAGTTCCCTTCCACTGACGTGGTGCATCCCATCACACAGGTGCATCTCATAGATTTATGGGTGTCCAGTTTGCCTAAATGATCCCTAACCCAACCCTCCTTGACCAGCGGAAAGTCTTCCTCTCTCAGTTTTCTCTCTTGTCCCTGGGATCTGTAGTTCATGGGGATTAGCCTTAGTAGCAAAGACAGAAACGAAGAAGGCATTAGAGATGCCTTCTCTGCATCCTCCCTCACCAAGGCACGCTCCCCATTCAGCAGCTGACTAACATTTTCCCTAGTCTTCCTCTTGCTGCTGATGTATTTATAGAAGCCCTTCCTGTTGTCCCTGACATCTCTTCCTAACTTGAATTCCAAACGAGTGGTGAAAACTAAAATATAACTAGGGAAGGACCAGAAGGACCTAGAAATTCTGAAAGACTCAGTCATAAGTGCAAGTGCACTTGAAATGCAAAATAACACTAAAGAGGAGAATCAGTCATGTATATGCAATATTTTATTATAAATTAATAATCATAATTCAGAAAAACAAGGTCTTAATGCCATCCTATATAATTTTCCGAAAACAATATCTCAATGAAAGTCAATAAAGCAAGGATGTCAGATGCTATTATAAAGAGCAGCATAGGTTACCCATTCCCTGATTCCACGTTGGACTTACATCTTGAAACTCAAATATATTCTGTTTTTCTCACCTAATTCATAGAAGATATTCTGGAACTCAAAAAGCTACAAAGAGGTCAAGAAGAATGACTAAATATATCAGATCAAGGGAAGTGATCCTGCCCCTCTACTCAGCCCCGGTGAGGCCACATCTGGAGTACTGTGTCCAGTTCTGGGCTCCCCAGCACAAGAGAGATGTGGAACTACTAGAGAGCGTCTAGCATAGGGCTGGATTGGGGCCTGGAGCATCTGCCCTATGAGGAAAGGCTGAGAGAGCGGCGTCTGTTCAGCCTGAAGTAGAGAAGTCTCAGAGGAGACCTGGCCAGTGTATATGAATATCGCAAGGGAGAGAGTGTGGAGGATGGGGCCAGCCTCTTTTCAGTGGTGGCCAGTGATAGGATAAGACAAAACGGCCACAAATTGAAGCATCAAAAGTTCCACAGAAACTTAAGGAAAAATTTCTTAACGGTGAGGGTGATACCGTGGAACAGGTTGCCAAGAGAGGCTGTGGACACTCCTTCTCTGGATATCTTCAAAACTCACTTGCACACAGCCCTGTGCCACATGCTTTAGGTGACCCAGCATGTGCAGGCGGGTTGGACTAGGTGATCTCTAAAGATCTGTTCCAAGCTTAATCATTCTGTGATTCTATGATTCTATGTTCACTGAATTTAGGAACTATCTACTTGAGAAGCTGGGAGATTCCATCAGGGGGGCACAATAGAGATTCTTTATTATACTCTTTATCTAAATATTTGTTACTGACCACTGCTGAGGTCTTTGGCCTGTCCCATAATAACAATTGGCCTGTCCCATAATAACAATTGTTATAAATTTATCCACATTATGAACTTGATGTACTTGAATACAGTCAATGTAGTCATTAGGAGGAGTCAACACCTCTGGATAGTCAGCTAGAACTCTCTATTAGAGTCACCTTAAATGTTTGCAGCTGGATGGTATGAATACTCCTAAGTGCTTTGCATCAAAAAGCATCTTCTGTTTGCACAGAAGAAGAGATTAGGGTCTATTTCTTTCTATGATATCTAAAGAACTATCTCAAAATATTACCCATATTAAAAAGACTAGAATACACAGGGCATTTAAAATTTTAAGCTTCTGTCCTGAGTATATCCTTCCAGAATATGGAATATTGATATTTGAGAGTCTAACTTTGAGGACAGGACATTCGATAAGTTGTTAGACAAGGTTGTTTTGCTAGAAACAAGTACTAGACAGTATTTGCCATCCAGAGGAATGCTTGACATGTCTCTAGCATATCACATTCAGCTGACTGTTACTGAACAAAAACAT
The DNA here is from genome assembly GCF_059628265.1 of Tinamus guttatus. Lineage (NCBI taxonomy): Eukaryota > Metazoa > Chordata > Aves > Tinamiformes > Tinamidae > Tinamus > Tinamus guttatus. Next base: position 539,516 of record NW_028288869.1, on the reverse strand, counting down.
AATGAAGTGGTAATACTTTATACTACATTCATCTCAGTCTTCCTTTCCTGGTCTTGGAAAAGGTTTATTTGGCTCATACACTATTTAAAATTTTACTTGCCATCTCTTCCTGTTTTTCCCTGAACTTTGTTCTTAGATATTGGACTGGAGACTCCCAATGTTCAAGACAGATGCTTTTCTTTAAGGTTATTTTAGGATTATTTTATGTCAATTTAGTTTTATTTTTTTTGGACAAATAAAAGCATATTTTGTTTTTTTCCAAGAAAAAGAAAAAAAGAAAACATTGATAGGATTTTGACTGGGGGATTGGTTAGCACCTAACTCCACTTCTGAATAAAAAAAAATGTGGCAAGACCTCCAAATAGTCTTGACTCAATGGCCCATCTTAAAATCAGTCAGGCTCAAAAAAAAAAAAAAAAAAAAGTTCCAGATCTCACATATTTCACTATCAGGTCATATTGAGGTATAACACTTGTTCTATTAGTATTTTGCTACATTAATATTAGGCTGATGTTGTTTCAGCTATTTAAAAGCTTTTCTTTAACACTCTCTGCCAAGATATGCTATGAGTGTCAAGGTGCTTTAAATCAAAACTGAAAACTGACTTGTTTTTCCCTTTGCTTTCCATCATTAGCTTGGCACTGCAAACTGTGTTATTAATTATTGTACATCTCTTGTAAAGCACCTTGAGATGTCTTACTGAAATAAGGTACTGTGTCCTATAAATTGAAGTTGCTGCTATTCAGTCAGAAATGGCTCCAAAGGACTGTAGACCAAAGTCTCTCAAAACTTCCATCAACTACAAAATGTTTAATATAAATTAGTATTATAAGGCTGATTCTATAGTCTGCAGCCTAGAGCTTATAGTTAAGGCAGTCATTTATAACTGCAATATGTGTTCAAAATAACAATATTTCTGCGGTGATTTACACCAAGCTTTCGTGTATTTATTTTGGCACAAATAACCAGACAAAGAGAAGGATAGAAAAGAAGCAAATTTCTGTTAACATTCATATGATGAACTTCATATAGAAATTGCACTGTTACTGCAGTGTATGTTACTATGTTAGCAAAGAGGGACTAATGAGAAAGGCAGATAGTTCAACCTAGGTGAAAAATAGTTACCAAGAGCAGGATAGTTTTTGAAAGAAGAAACTTCTTGGACACTACTGGGCTATTTTAATACTTTGGTTAAATATCATGGGGCTTCAAAGAACACCTGAGACATTAATGTTTCATTATAAAATGGGACTAACAATTTTGGGATACTGGATATTTTATTATCTTTGGCTTTTAGAGCCAATCTCAACCCAAATCACACTGAGTTAAAGAAGAACTTGGCTTAATTTCTCTACAATTTAGGCTATTTAGTCATACCAATAGTGTTCTACAGCAAGAAGGGTTTAAATGTTACAAAAGAGCTACCAAAATCGAAAAATCCTAAGAGATAAATAGAGAACAAAACAGTCTTACCATGAGGGTTGACTTTACTGCTGAAGTCAAGGCTTGTTCAAGTATACTGAGGATTGACATTTCTGCTTGGTTTGTCCTCCTTCTGGCTATGTATGTAAGGAATATCTACTTCATTCCTTTCATCTGTATATCTCCAAACACTTTGCACATGAAAATAACTATAGCCCAGAAAGAAAAAGAAATCTTTAAAAAAGCAGATCAGTGACACAGCTGGATATAGAGCTCATGTCTCTAGTGAGTGAATGCAGTTCTCTGCCTACTCATTCTCACTTTGCAAAGATCAGGCTTTCAGATATTTTCCAGGAGGACAGAATCATCATCTGCAGAGGACAACTAGCAAACATCTCCAAAGCCATAGACATTGTGTGTCAAACACAAATTTGAAAGACAAAAGGCACAAACACGTTGTTAATTTCCTAGTTCTGTATCTCCAAAATATCTGTCCTGTGTTTAGCATGGAATGGCCAACTATTCTAGGGTACAATGTGGTTTTCTCTGTGTCTACTTCAGTCAGTGAATAATGATATGTTAAATGATGTTATACTGTGGAGACTGCCAAAAAGACACTTCTTGGTATACCACAGAAAAATAATAGGGAGCACTAAGACATATACAGGCCAAGCATTACAGCAAAATGGACAATTTTCATAACTGCAGCCTTGATATTTCTAGGCAGCAATGAGCAAGCATAGGAAGAAGTGATTATAATATCCCAACTGCATTTGACACTTTCCTATTCAGTGTCAGATCTAGCCTCAGGACAAACTTGGTTGTTACCAAAAGTTGTTATATTGTAAGTGTGGGATGATCATATATGAAAAGGGAGCTCATTATGATGAAGGTATCAGTCATGACAATCATTATTATTCTAGCACTATACACAGTTAAGCAAATAAAAATGACATGGCTGGGATGCTCATGAGCAGAGAAGAACATTTTGCTTATTTCTTGCAAGATATTTTTATTCCTTTATGGAATATGCTCATAAAGTGAGGAATCCTAACATCAAGGATATGAAGTCGAACTTAATGATATAACAGAAAGGAAGATGGCAATGGCTAGGAGTCAGCAGATTTTCCCTATCTCTTGAAATTTCCAGGGTAAAAACTGATCTGCACTTTGTTTTGCTATTATACCCTGAATAATACATGCAAGAGCACATGTGAAACATGGGCTGACAGCTTGGACAGTAAAAGAGATAGGAAGTGTGACATAAGCTAAAGAGTGGAGCATAAGAATTTTAGTGTGGTTTCCATTAAAGTGTACCTTGTCTTTTCATTTTCATAATAGTCTCAACACAATGAAAGTTTGACTAACTTTTCCTTCACCCTTTTGCTATTATATCACTAAAGGAAGTACGAAATCTCATTTCCCCACAGAATCACAGAATGGTCGAGGCTGGAAAGGACCTCTAGAGATCATCTAGTCCAACACCCTGCTCAAGCAGGGACACCTAGAACAGGTGGCACAGGGTCACATACAGGCGGGTTTTGAAGATCTCCAGGGAAGGAGACTTCACAACCTCTCTGGGCAGCCTGTTCCAGGACTCTGTCACCCTCACAGGAAAGAAGTTCTTCCTCACATGTAAATGGAACTTTCTGTGTTTCAACCTGTACCCATTAACCCTTGTCCTGTCACTGGCCACCACTGAGAAGAGTATGGCCCCATCCTCCCTACATTCTCTCCTCAGGTATTTGTACATATTGATCAAATCCCCTCTCGATCTTCTCTTGTCTAGGCTAAACAGGCCCAGTTCACTTTGTCTTTCCTCATAAGATGGATGCTACAGTCTCTTAATCATCTTCATTGCTCTCTGCTGGACCCTCTGTAAAACTTCCATGTCTGTCTTGTACTGAATGATATGATATGGTATCTTGTAAAAACTTGTACATTTCCAAGACCATATTCACAAAAAATTATATTAATGTTCAGGACACTTAAGGAGAAGTTTGATGATGATTCACCAAAAGAATTAATTCACATTTTTTTACATTCATTTTCCTAAAGCCACTTTCCTTTGAGTAGAATTTGTAAGTAGTAGTTCAAAAGAATCCTGATATCAAAGCTGAAGTTAGAATTCATTGGTAAGCAGTGTGCTCTGAACAAGCCCTTCTGACATACATTGCTGTGCAGTTACCTCACAGAATGTTTGATTGTTTGATTTCAAAAGCAAATCATTTTATTTCACGTGGTTTCTGGTAAGCAGATATGTTTTGATGTCTACTTTAAATTGTTACCACTGATCTAAATGTTGGTTGTGTCAAAAGCATAAGTGTGTTTCTAAGAAGATAGTTCAGAATAAATGCTGCTGTTGGCCAGAATGAAAATAAAAGTCTTGTGAAATTTCTTACTTTCGGGCCCTGTTCTGTTCTTTTTCGTGTATTTCAGCATAGGCATTTCACTAATGCACAGATAGACATGATGTTGAATACATCAGTTTTCTTGCATTAAATCTCAATATTCTAAAGTGGATCTGGCTCTTATGCTGGCATAACAAAAACAACAACAAAGTTTAAATGGGATCCTCTTTTACTTTGGTATCTGCAAGTCCTAACAAGGCTATAATTTTTAACAGAATTGTAAACCTTTTAAAAATAAATACTCAGTCTTTCCCCATCTGTTCCTGTAACACATCAATGCAAGCCTGAACAGCTCTGCATGTACTGGTTTCAGTTCAGAAGTCATTTTTTTCACAGAAAAATAATACAGGTCGATTTCATATTTCTTGACTTGGAGATGCCATATAGGTGCTGGACAGTGCTCAGCTGGAGCACCCCTGCAATGCAATAGCCAACTTTCAACCTGCCCTGTACTGTGGTACAATTCAGAGTTGAATTATCCTTCACTGCTTTTCAAAATGCTAGATGTCACTGTAGCTTCATGCGCAAACTAAAAGCAAAACATCCAGGACCCAATAAATTTTCATAATCAATTGTTATTAGTACAAGTTAGTAATCTATAGCTGTAAAAATGATGACCTTGGATTTTCTTTCATCTTATCTTTTTTAGTTCTTACAAAGAGTAAAACAGCAGTAAATGGAAAGGGGTTTTTCATTAAAAATGTAATTTTTAATGAGATTTTTTTCCAAAGGTACCAGAATGGCTCATTTCATGATTTTCTTTAGGATTCTTGACCTTGTTTAAATTATTTTAATTTCAAATCTTGAATTTTTATGATATAAAACAAAGCTGTTATTGACATAAATCATATATGCTGATTTGAAGCTTTTTTTCTCAAGATATTATCTAGAAAGTTTCAATGTTCTTCATGTGATTTAAGTTTGGGAAAAAAAAAGAAAAAAGCCCTAGCAAATTCTGTAAACACAAAATCCTTTGTAGCATTAAATCTATTCTCCCTACAGCTCTACTCTTTAGCATTTTTTCTTTTCCAAATGCCAACTTGTTGTCTTCTTTATTCTCAATGATTTCAATAGCATTTCTAAAGCAGTCTGAAATATTAAAATATATTTTTAGTCAGATTCACAATACTTAAAATAATGAGGTCACAAATTTGTTTTTAGACCAGATGTGATCACTGCAACATTTGCTCTGGCCTTATCTATGCCAAACAATTTCAATTTGCTGAACCCCAGTAGCTAATTTTTACTAAATCACCTCTGCCAACATCTGACAGAAATCAGCTGTATAATTTTTAACTTAATTCAGAATGTAGAAATTGATTCGGCTTTTGTTTTCAATATCATAAAGAACCTGTGAGAATTCAGCATTTTCTCCCAAGAGATGCAAAACAGAAGACAGCATCTTCTAATTTGCTAATTGATAAACTACACAGTTACACATGTTCAGTTCTTCTCCAGAAGATATTTCCCCTCCATGGATGGTGGATCTTCTGGGTATTTTCTTGAATTTTATTTGATACATGCATATATATATAGTAACCAGATTGCAGTGTCTGTCTATGTCACACTGATGACAACAATAAAATCAATATCCTGCATTCTAATTTTCCTTAATAACTGAAAAACAAACCAATCCTTTTTACTCCTTTTCAGCAGATTGTTGTATTATTATCTCATATTCAATTATTTGTGTACCGTGAACCCAACATTATTTTTCTTAGTCCTGCTCTTCTTGGATACAGTTCCCCCTGCAATAAGCATGACCTGTGTTCCTGGCTCTTAAACAACCTTGTATTTGGCAGGTTGAAATCATGTTTTGTTTTAGTGAACTCAGCTTAACAAGTGACCTAGATCATTCTGCATGGCTGCTTTGTATAGTTCATTGTTTTCCACTCTGTCAATCTTGTCTGATTTGTGTGTTTTGTCAGTAATGATTTTATATTTGCTTCTCTACCACCGATAAAAAGTATTGCCAGAGCTATTATTGTTCCTTTCAGAAGTGCAAAGGAAATATTTTTATTCAGTGCTTAATCCTTACAGATGATTTCAGGGCACGTCTGCTAGGCGATATTATATTTGAAGTGACTATTTTATCATAATATTTTTCTGCACTAAATTAAATGTTACAAGTTCATTTGTTTATAAAAAAGATAAAATGAAACAAACAAGACATTCCAATTATGTTCTTTACAAAGATTAAACTATCAAAATAAGTATCTAATTAAACTGATTGAAGATACCCAGGATGCATACATGAATTAACAACTTGTTAATTATTATTTATACCTTTTTTATTATTGTATTAGTATTATAATATAGTAATCCTAATATAATTCTAAAATAATAATAATAAAAAAGTTGCTCTGGTAGGTTTTTATCTTAATGTTGATATAGGTAAAACAAACATTCTTATTTATCACTACATTCTCAACTGTACAGATCATATGCTGCTAAAGATCATCTGATTTAAAATTTATCGCAAATAACATTTTTAAAAGATGCTAGTATCTTTAGTCCTAAATCTACCACTATCTTCTAATAATGTTGAGTGAGTAGGCTTATTTATTTCACCTCACTGCTGCTTTCCAGAGATAAAAATGTAAAATCACATGAAATTACCTTCTCAACATATTCAAGACATAAATTCAGTAATTTTGATGTAGTTCAAAAAAAAAAAAAAAGAGATAAACTTCAAGAAAAGTCTATTATTCCATAAGACTAAGTTGGTTCTGAAGAGATGTTTCTCCCTGAAAGTATAATTTCTTTTCATAAATCACAATATAATTTTAAAGTTTTTGTATGTTTGCCAGCCATTTCAAGACTGGAATCATATGTTTGAATTTGATAATTACAAATACTGGAAAAATACTGTCAAGTATTTAGTGTCAAGTGTCCTTTCATATGCTACAAAAAAGGTAACTTTTGAAGAACTTATTAAGTTTATGATGAATGAGAAAAAAAAAAAGTATTGGGCAAGATTTATTTTAAAAGGGAGAGCAAGCATCACTGCATACCTCTGTTCATGGAGAATTGTACAGGAAAGTGATATTCCACACGCTAGATATTGTCATGCATAATTCATAATACTACATTTTTATTTCTCTAAGGGATAAGAACCTTGCATTTTCATTTACTCTAAAATTCATTACCCTACATACAGAGGATGCTATCTAAAAACAGCGATACTAAACCCTTCTGATACATTTAATAATTCTACAAACATATATGTCTTGATTAGTCCTCTCAAGAAGTTTCTCCAAAATTTTCTCATTAATGCTCTTGGCCTGAAACTGACTCACCCCTTTAAGTTACCCTGATTATCATATCTATGGTATGAAGTTAAACATTAGGCAGAATTCAATTGTCTAAATGTGGGTGTTTAGTGTCATCTGAAATATTCTTTTATATATCCTTCATCACCTTCTGCAACCGCCTGTAAGATGGAATGGGTGGTGGGGTTAGAAGTTTCCAAAATGTTCTCTGCCACTGTCACAATATTGAGCTCTGAAAATGTATTCAAGTGCTAACACCTCGTGAACCAGCAGGCAATAAATGCTCCCTTCCAATGCCTTGATGCATTTGAGGCATTCACAGAGGGCTGTCAGATCTTTGTCCCTTCAAAGAGGCAGCTAGTGATCAAGCAGGATATCCTAATGTGTCTAAAAGGGTACAAGACATCCATCTTTTGGCATATGAATCCTACTTTTACAGTCAATACATGGATCATTTGTCTTGACTATATTTCACATTTGGAGATTAAACAGCTACACTAAACAAACACGTGGATGTCTGAGTGTCTAAAAACGCTTGCTGTAACTCAGTGGGAAGTCTAAAATAAAATTATACCCTATGCTGAAGTGATTGAATTCTACTCTCAGGGAGCTGAATAATTTTCCAGATTCCACAATGCTGACCAACAGCTCATTGCCATTGCCTAAATGTAGATATCTAGTAGTACCATGGAGCATGTGAAACACCCAAACAGGGCTGGCAGATATAATGTGGGATTTATGGGAGATCCACACTCTCACAGGAGCCAACCACACAACTGAACAGGTCTCTAAACCTCCCTTAACTATATTAGGCATCATATATCTAGTCTGTATGCAGAAACCAACATGAAAACAATGCCTAAATATATGCGTTTACAATCATGGATGAATTCCTATTCTTGAACTTGAGTCACATGTAGGCGTTACATGGTATTCCCTGGGGTATCAGATTTGACTTTATGCTGCTTCAGAGTTGTGAGGGTCTTCCATTGCTCCCCTATCAAATCTGACAAATCCATGTTTAGACACCATACAACATCATAAGCCACAGCAGCCACTTACATGGGCAGAGATTTTGAGAAGAAAAATGTATTAATAGAGGATAAGGCCAAACTTAACTTCCAAACTTAAATGAACACTATTTAAACTATTAAGAAATATTATTTTATTTTAAAATTCATACCCTCTTTTAATTATGCACATATATGTGTGTGTGCATGTACTTACACTTTGATTTAATTTGTAAAAATATTCATATAGAGGTAAGGTCTCATAGCTCTAACTTACCTTTTTTGCATACAGAAGGAAAGTTTTCAGTTGTTCTTTCCCAAATTGAGCATATTAATTACTCCTTCTATATTAATATAAACAGAATTTCCCCAGGAAAACAACAGACTTTTTTATTTATTATGAGTCATTTGTATTTATCATCTTCATCATCACCATTATTATGTAACTTTTCTGCTTCATTTATCAATTGTAGTTGAAATATTTCTGGCTGACAAAGGACCCGTGCCCACTCATAAAGATGTTCAATTCTTTCAGTTAACAGTAATATTTTCATTATACTCAGTGTATAGCAAAAAGTCTTACAAAGCCATCTGAACTACTACAATAATTTGCATGTTTTACAACGAGGAATAATTGTCATTTTATATTACAGCTTTGATCTTTCAAACACAGATGCTTCTTTTACCAGAGTTGTAATAAATCTATAAATTACAAGATACAATTCTTCTGCAGGCCAATAATCTAGGAAAAAAAATTCAGCTTCTGAAAAGTATTAAAAAGAAAGAAATAATTAACTTTTGACAGTCATTACAGAAATTTCCATTAATATCGCCATTTGAAAGTTAACAATGAACAGCAGTATCAGCAATCTAGTTAAAAAAAGTATAATACAATTTATGTCATACTTACTTTTCAATTTGCTTATATGATGAATGTATAATAGCATACTGCCTTTGCAAAAAAAAAAAAAAAAAAAAAAAAAAGTGCCTTTATCGCCCCGTGTTAAATGATAAAAGATTGGATGATTTAATAACGGATTTTTTCTCAGTATGCACATCCAGACTCTGAACAAGTTATATTTTACTTTTTTACATTCAAATCACATCTCGTTAAGATCCCAATCTCCAGAAAAAAAATGTTCGCCCCAAGTTCCCGAAAGACTGTAGTAAAGAATGTGGCATATTAAACATACAGTTCCTAAAATGCAGGGTTGTAGATAGTGACTCTGAAAGCTGGTATAATTACTAAGGTTGTACGGTTGCAAAATCCAATGTACACCATAGCAACAGAAAAATACTTTTGAGGGATACAAATAGTCACAGGCTGAAAAGGTGGTCAGTCAATTTATTGTGACCCTTCTGTGATGTCTGCGTACTGACAAAAAGAGACATCGCGTCCATCCTTTTCTCCACGTCAACCAGCACTCTGCTCTATCTTTCAAAATTTCTGCAGACATTACTTTTTCACGCTGCTTTCCTTGAATACAATGGAATATGTGATTTCTAGTGTTTTCCAGTTCATTTGTTTTCTGCTAGTGATACTTTTAAGAGCCCTATGCAAGTCACTAATGTATTCTGAATCTTCTTTTACTACTCTTCTTCTTGCCATGCTTCTTTTACCAGCCTTCATTTTACTTTAACCTAAAAGCTGCTTTAATCTAAAAAAAAAAACTGTTTGACTCTTAAGATTCGCATTTTTAGTTTCTCCAAATTTTCACTGTTCTTCCTACAAGCACTTTAAAAATAAATTTTTGCATGGAATTTAGTAATTTTCAAACATCTGTAATTACAATTATCTTTTCTTGTTGAAGTTAACTGAAAGCTAACAAAAGTCATAAATCTTCAGCCCTGCAGATACTGTTGGTTAAACTTCTCCAGTTTTATTCTGCATTTCCAGATTTTTTTTGGTGGAACAGCCAGCTGCTCCTTTCTTTTGTACTGGGAGTTTTTATGTGTTTCTAGTTGGTTGCTTGTTTTGTTTTCTTGTTTTAGTTATGCTACTATGTATTTCACCTCTCCCTGTCAATACAGTTTAGCATATGTTGGTATTAAGAATTTACTTTCTCCTTAGGACTCCTCTCTAGAACTCTTTGTTAATCTAGAACTTTTTCTCTAATTCATGTTTTCTAGTGTGAGAAGCAGTGGAAAGAAATGGACAAGATTCAACTCAGATGTAAATTCAGTTTTAGTACTGCTATTCATCTTTGGGGTGATGTTAAATATTTTATTTCTCTCTTTGGGTCTCTGCCTCCATTTCCCAGATTTGGTTATTTGGAATACTGATCCTCAGTGTATCTGGTTTCTGTATTTTTCATCTTGTACTTGGTAAAATTGTCCTGCCCTTCATCGCAGTGGTAGGAATAAAGTTCTTTTCTATTCATCTCTCATGATAACAGTTTCTTTTTTCACCCTCATCCCTTCCAAACCTCTCTTTCCTCAGCTATAAGCTTTCCAATGTTCCGCTTTTCCTTCTTAAACTTCAAAATGTTTTGACCTTTAGCTCTTCTTCTTTTTATTGGTCCTTATTTGTTTAGTTATTCATTTGTTCCAATTTATAGCTTTCCATTGCCTGTGTTGGTATTTATTTGAGCTCCCATACCAAAATTTCCTTTTCTTATTACCATCAAGTAAATTCTAGTAGATACACTTGGATGAAGACATGTTCAATGGTGAGGGAGGGCTCCAGTAAAAACAGGTATGAAACTTTGTTCAATGTCACAGAACAATTAAATGGCTAGTGCCATTTTCCTTGGCTTTTACATACCAAGACCATTTAAAAAGCAATAATGTTTTCTTTTTGCCCTCCAAAAGGCTCTGGGGAGATGTTATGCCACAGTCTTCCATAACATCTTCACAGAAAAGCTCTAGAAGTGTGGACTGGACGAGTGGACAGTGAAGTGGATTGAGGACTGGCTGAATGGCACAGTCCCGAGGGTGGTGATAAATGGGGCCCAGTCTAGTTGGAGGCTGGTGGCCAGTGGTGTCCAAAAAGGGTCAGTACTGGGCCCAGTGCTCCTCAACTTGTTTATAAATGACTTGAACAAGGGCACAGAATGAACTACTCTCTGGTGAGACCTCACCTAGAATACTGTGTGCCGTTCTAGGCTCCCCAGTATAAGAGGGATGTGGAGCTTTTAGAGACGGTCCAGAAAAGGGCTGTGAAGATGATTAAGGGACTAAAGCATCTATCATATGAGGACAGACTAAGTGAGCTGGGCCTGTTTAGCCTAGAGAAGAGAAGACTGAGAGGAGATTTGATCAATATGTATAAGTACCTGAGGGATGATTGTAGGGAGGATGGGGAAAGGTTCTTCTCCATGGTGGCTGGTGACAGGGCAAGAGGTAACAAGTGTAAGTTGAAACATAGGAAGTTCCATCTCCATGTGAGGAAGAACCTCTTTCCTGTGAGGGTGACAGAACAGCCCTGGAACAGACTGCCCAGAGAGGTTGTGGGGTCTCCTTCTCTGGAGGTCTTCCAAACCCACCCGGATGTGACCCTGTGCCACGTGCTGTAGGTGTCCCTCCTTGTGGTAGGACTAGATGATCCCCAGAGGTCCCTTTCAACCTCAACCATACTTTGATTCTGTGTATCTTTGAAATAAAAAAGTAAATACTGTGCAAAATGGTCCTGATCTGCCACCCATAGTCTTTTAATATTAATGCATTAAGTAATTCCATTACTCTTTCTTGAGAATACACATTTGTTGTTAAAGTCTATATTATCATTTTTTTTATTTTGTTATGCCAGAAATAGTTATTTTCTTTAATTATTTTATGCTCATAATTTGACTGTTTCTAATATAAAAATAATGTTGGAAACTGCCTGTTGGTCTGAGACAAATGAGATTATGAACAGTTATTCTTAAAGCATTTTCAGTGATAACACCTTTGAAAAGAAAAACATTCAATTATCTTAAAATATATAAATTATCTAAATAAGATAATATATATTTAAATATACTTCAAATATATAAATATATTAAATATATTTAAATTTAATTTAAAATATATAAATTTTCTAAATTTTCTTTCCCCTAGTGGTTTTGTGAAAACATGGTAACCACACACTATGTTTATTTTTTTTGTAGATTCTGTTTCTTTTAGTTATAAATTGATAATCTTTGCATTTGCAAAAGTAAACAAATCATAAATAAATAAATAATATTTTTACATTTTCACAGATAGCTGCTAAGCCACAAAGATTTATAAAAAAAGACTGATTAATTCCCCTATAGAAGCAAAACTTTATTGCTTCAAGAGATTTTGCTTGCCATTTAATGTCACCTGAAAGAAATTTTAATGGAAATGAAATGAATTTTAATCAACTTTGCAAAACAGAAAGGATCAGCAGTAGAAATGTCAGTACTTATACTTTAAGTCTGATTTTATTTCTGATTTGTAGCCCTGGGCTGGAAACTCACAGGGAAAATATTCTGCACCATAGTCTGCTGAAAACCACAATATGACAGAAAAAAAGGCCTATTTCATTTGCACAACTACCAGGAATATATCAGTCTTTTGTTTAAAATTACTATAAATTTTGGCCACAAACTAATTCAGTACCACTATTTTTATTTTGAAATGTAAGCAAAATAGAATCTGAAATCTTCCTTCTGAATGCCCTAATCATTACAGCCCTAAGCTACAAATCTTTGCTTTACTGAGTTTTGTTCTTTTAGCCGCATGACTTCTTATTGTTTCTGAACAAAATCATGACTTCAACAGGAAAGATGCAGAATGCCTTGCCCATTGCCAAGTCTAACTTTGCATGCAACACGGCAGTTAGAAGATGTGAAAGCCAGAGTATAAGGTTGAACTCTTTGAGGCTAAGGATGTATACATATCCCCAGATCTTTTATTTCTTGCTGAATGGACTAACCATTCGGCTTTCTCATGAAAATCTGATTGCCCACGCAAGTCTGGTAGACGACACTATCAATAACATAGGTCCACACCTGTAAGAGAGCAAGCAGTATCTGTAATAAAGAGATGGGAATGAGGTTTGAGGGAGTAGACTGGAAATAGCTTTTATCAAGATACCAGCCTTTTTGATCACACCCTTGACACACCCAGAGCTTAAAAGCCTCAGTTTCGTATTCTACTATAAGACTCATACTTAGTAAATTTTAGTAAATTTTGCCCTGGCATCCTTTTTTATAGACTTCAATTTAGTTCTATTCTGTAACTAAAGCTCAAACTTTTTGTTGCTTTGCTTTGAGTTGTGTGTGTGTGTGCATGTGTGTGTGTGTGTGTGTACATATAAGCATTAACACATATGACAATTAACAACATAAAGACAAATAGCATGGGAAAGAATCATTCAGACACAGTATCCAAGACATATCCCTGGTGTCCAAAATATTGTTAAAAAGGGTATCTATTTTATTCTTTCTAATATTATACACTATTGATATTTGAAGTCTTACTCATTTCAGTGTTTTTTCAAAAAACAATTTCATGAGACTGTACCATAGGAAACAACTTAAAAAATCTTGTCACTAAGTATTCTGTATATTTAAATGTAATACAAGTCCTGTGAGCTTATGATTTTTAATAGCAATACAAGAAAGTTGAATAAAGCAAACAGGTTCCATATTAAAGAAAGATTAAATCCATCTTTTATGTTAACTCTTTTTTTTGTTGTTATTGTGGTGATGCTATGTGAAGATGATTCCCTTGTAAAAAATAGGTCAGAGCTGGTCACTATGAATTAACAGAGTGGAATAAGTGAAATAAGGAAGTGAATTCCATGTTACTGTTCAAGTCTATTTTAGGTGGTGCTGAGACTACATCGATTCAGCCATAAGCCACAGAGCTAATTGTTATTACATTGGGTGAAACCATGGTACAAAAGAGCATATTTTCTAAAACCAGATCTCATTCACAGATCTGAACACAAGTCATTCCTTTAAGCAAGAAACTGTCAGAGCTCATAATTTATATGTTCTGGTACCAAAGGTGAATAGTACAATGCTAATTTCCCTGTAAATAGACTTTGATAACATCAAAATGCCCAGAAACTGAAAATAGGATTGGAAAAACTTGGGAAAAAAAAAACCAACCAACCAACCAAACCCAAGTATTGTTACAGAGACCATGTAAAATACATAAAGGACAAGATCATAACAATATTAAATAAGAAGGCTGTACCACCTTGTCAACCAGTGTTAGAGTAACTCTTCTGGGTGATCTATTCATATCTCGTTTAAATTTTTCAGGAGAACACTTTAAGAAGAGCATTTCAAGAATATTGGGATATCAGAAAAAAATCTTGAAATCCTGAAAGAATGGTTTCAGGATCAAAAAGTAAGTCATATTGCAAGCAATTCAAGCATAGAATAAAAGGGTTATGTTTATTTATTTATTTATATGGGCTATAGAAAGTGGAAAATCAAATATACTTTCTAAGGGGGAGAATAACTAGCTATCAAAGAAGTCTGAAGGAATTTTAACACATTTTCTATCATGTAAAATTTAAAATGAAGTTGATTTTTTTTCTCTACTATGTGCTTTTTTATAAGCCATTAATACATAGGCATCAGGAAACACCTCTCTTACAGAAAGATGGATTTCATGATTAGAAATTATTCAGATTAGAACTAACAGGAGACAAGCATAAGCTCTCTTTTTCCTTCATTCAGAAGTACACCAGAAAGCTCATATCCTTTCAGAAAAGCATAACATAGCTGTTTGCTCATTTGACTCATCCTCGGGGCTCTCTCTGTTGCCTGTTGGAAAAATAATTTGCCTGGATAAAGATGTCTGGTGCCATGTTAGGAGCCTGAGTGTTCTCCCCGTTTCTGCTGCCACTTCAAAGAGACACATCTCCCATAGCTCCTTTGTAATATCTGCCAGCCTTGTGAAGATTCCTCAGAAATGCCAGAGCATCACAAATAGCACTAGCAATCTGTGTGTAGACACCTGAATTGAATCTACTAATTAAAAAGAAGGAAAAAAACAAACAAAAAAAAACATAATGAACTCACATGTAGAAGACAATATGTAGACTACATAAGAACTCTACAATCTTACTTCATACGTCTTTTTTTTTTCTAATTATTATTCTTTTGGGGACTTAATCTAGCCCAACTTTAAAAGTAACCAAAGTTATTATGTGAAAGTATGTATTAAGGCATACAATAGCTACCAATTCAGATCCCAAGACTAAGTATGATAAGTACAGAGAAATAAGTTTACATCAGTGACAAATACTGAGACATGATAAGGAACTATCATTCAAGCTTTTTTCATTAATCTTTTATGTGAACTAAAAAAATCTTTGGAACAGGATAATGTCTGACTGTTTTTGACAAAGATAAATTACAGGTCTTTGGGATTTTTTTTCCTACAAAAGTGAAGTTGAAATAAACCCACTCATCTTGATCTTAAAAATGTGACCATAGATGTTCTAGTCTGATGTTCTTTCATAAATAGCATTTTTAAAACTTTCAATTTAAATCACCCATCAAATACTTCGGGCATTTAAAAGTGAAGCATATGTGTAAAGAAACCCCAAAACCTTATGCTATTTCCAAAACCTTAACCTTAAAATGCAACAATGAACATTATGGGTATATATTGTAAAAGCTGCCTTCTGTTATATGCATAAAT
The DNA here is from genome assembly GCF_059628265.1 of Tinamus guttatus. Classification (NCBI taxonomy): domain Eukaryota; kingdom Metazoa; phylum Chordata; class Aves; order Tinamiformes; family Tinamidae; genus Tinamus; species Tinamus guttatus. The sequence continues at coordinate 523,790 of NW_028288869.1, read as the reverse complement.
ATGGGCGTTGATGTAGTTAGACATTCTAACTACTTTCTTCTGTGCAAAATATCCTCTTTCATAGCGAATGTATACTGAAACGCTCTACATTGGGTGGCTTTCTGAACAAGCCATTTGTCACATTTCAGGGGGGAAAAATAAGCATGAGTATTACCACTTATGTAATACTGAAAGTTCTATTAAAATATGTATTTAATCTAAAATCTGTCATGGCCCAGTTATAATCATCATTCTTCTCTACAGCTATGGAATTTGAACAGTCTTCAGTCATCACATCAATCATCTTACTCAATTTATGTTTTCTTCATGCCCTTGCTGGTATGAAATGGTAGGATGAGATACCAAACACTGACATTTTAGAGTGTTGTCAAATACTGAGCATCAAAGCAATGATCCTGTAGGCTCAGCTATGCTAGTCCAGGCATCTGGTACATATATCAGGAGAGAGATTGCCTGAAGCTATTTTCTGTCACTTGTTAAAATACAGCGAATGGCTGAGAGGTCAGCCAATGAAATATTACAGAGACAACCTCAAGGCAAATCTTCAGTTGTGTGGTATTAGCTCCATGGAGGAGAAGATTAGAATTAAACACCATCTGTTATGACAGAGAATGTATATGATGCTATTAAAGCCTATGAGCAAAACAAGCTCAATATTATTGTACAGAACCTCATAAATATCTTGCAGGTGCAGTGATGCTGGAGCAAATAAGAAACTTCTCAGAAATCAGGAGATAGCCTGTTACTTGGTTCTTTATCAGTATGTCATTTTGGAAGTCTTATCAGTATCATTCACTGGTCTGTTTTCCTTGTATATCCAGCTTATCAGATCTCATCAGAACATCACAGAGATTCATGCCTATGGTTTTGTTTTATTTTAATATGTCAGGCTTAAATTCTTGATGCTACCTAATATAAATATATAGATATACATATAGTTTATTTCCAAACGCAAAATCATTTTATTCTAGCACAATCTCCTTATTTGTCCTTTGTAATAGGTTTTTCTTTTTGTTTCTTATTCTAGCTACAGCTGTCATCTGTGTTACTCCTGGGGTGTAACATGGATGTCAAAGGGCATGTGCATTTTGATATCAAAAATTTTACTGTCTATTTTTGGGATAAACTCCTAGAATGTTTGTTTCTGTCACAAATGTCTGTTGTGTTGTATTTGTTTCTCTCAGTTTCCTCAGAAGTATTTTTTTTGCTAGCACTAATTTTGTTTGAGTGACTAAATTACGTGGTTATGATTTGATTTAATTTTCTTTTCTGGGTAGATTGCCTGGAAATATGCAGTTTGGAATATGCCTGCCAATGTGCCTTATTGCTTTCTCTTTTCTAGACAGTCTATCAGTCTGACAGTTCAAGAAGGACAAGATACATCCTGATGAACTTTAGATATCTAAAAGCTAAACATTGAAATCTGATCAAGCCATTTAAAATTCTTTTTATCTCCACTGGAGAAATCTAGGCACCACTCAGGGTTTTATCTGTCCTAACTGACATGTAGTCCTACAATGAGATAAACTGCCACCTGAGAGGGCTATTTCTACCCACTGGCTGTGAAAGATCATTGGGTTCTAGATAGGAGGTAATATGTGTGGAAAAATATCCATCAAGGTAGATATTAGGAAAAGCAAGTAAAGAAAATCAATTTGTTCCAGGTGTAAGAATATTTGAGTGTTGGAACAGATTTAACAGAAAGACTAGGAAATTATAATTGTGCATCAGTTAAAACAAGTAATGCAAACATAAAGGGCAGTAGACGACTCCTTGACATCCTTGATCACTACCTCCTATGGGTTTGCAAACTTATTCTGTTCACCAAATGAACAAAATGGCTTGTTGTTTGCTATAATAGCTAAAAATGTCCAGTTATTTTTGATTTTGTAAAGGTTTTACTTTACAGATGAACAATAATTAGAGCTCTTTTTTTTTAAATTATAGGAACAAAGCTTCCCCTTAGTTTCTGTTAAATATTGTCTCACTATATTTAAGTGTCTATTATCCCCTGTGTTTCACGTGGGCACTAACGATGCCATGGGGTAACTGAGTAACATCAAGCAAGATTTCAGAGCCCTAGGGCAGCAATCAAAGGTCTGGGTGCCCAGGTTGCGTTCTCCTCTATCCTGCCAATGTGGGGGATGGATATGAGGAAGAAAAGGTGCATATTACAGGTTAACAACTGGCTGGGCTGCTGGTCTTGGCAACAGGGTTTTGGTTTCTATGATCATGGGACTCTGTCTGAAGACCACCAGCTAGTGGGGAACGATGAGAACCACCTCAGCAAGAGTGGCATGCGTGTCTTTGCTGAAATTTTGGCCAGCCTGGTTAGGAGGGCTTTAAACCAAGCATGAAGGTGGATGGGGAATGCTACATGGACAGGGCAATAATTGGCATGCAGCCAAAGTCAGAAGGCGTCCAACAGAGGCATGGTAGTGGGGAAGTGAGCATAGGAGATGGTTATAGAGGGTCCTCTTTCACTCCTCCCAGGAAACCTGCAGGCTCAATTACTTCCCTTAAATGCCTGTACACCAATGCACAATAAACAGGAGGAAGTGGAGATCCGTGTGTGGTCCCGGCATCATGATCTCATTGGAATCACAGAGGCATATTGGGACAGCTCACATGACTGGAGTGCTACCATGGAAGGCTATGTGCTTTTTAGGAAGGACAGGCTGGGAAGGCGAGGTGGTAGAGTTGCTCTTTATGTGGGAGCAACTGGAATGCATACTGCTCAACCTGGGGGTGAATGATGAGTAAGTTGAGAGTTTATGGGTAAGGATTAGAGGGCAGGCTAATGTGGGAGACACTGTGGCAGGCATTTGCTACAAGCCACCTGATCAGTTGGAGGAAGTTGATGAGGCCTTCTACAGACAGCTGGAAGTAGCCTCATGGTCTTAGGCCCTGGTTCTCATGGGAGACTTCAACCACCCTGACATCAACTGGAAAAACAACACAGCTAGGCACAAACAGTCCTGTAGGTTTCTGCAGAGCATTGATGATATATTTTTGACACAGATTGTGGAGGAGCCAGCGAGGTGAGGTAGGCTACTGGACCTCATACTAACAAATAGAGAGGGACTTCTTGGAAATGTGAAGGTGGGGGATAGCCTCAGCTGCAGTGACCATGAGCTCGTTGAGTTGAGGATTCGACCAGGAGGAAGCAGGGCTGTAAGTAGCCTTGCAACCATGGACTTCAGGTAGGCCAACTTTGGCCTTCAGAGATCTCTTGGGAAGAATCCCATGGGCTAGGGCTCTAGAAGGAAGCAGGGCCCAAGTGAGCTGGTTGGTATTCAAGCAGTGATTCCTCCACGTTCAGGAGCGGTGCATCCCTTTGAGTAAGAAGTCAGGCTCGGTGGGGGCAGGAGGCCTGAGTGGATGAGCAAGGAGCTGCTGGCAAAACTCAAACAGAAAAAGGCATTATATAGGAAGTGGAGAAAAGGACAGGCTCCTTGGGAGGACAATAGGAATGTTGTCAGGGAATTGCGGGATGCGACAAGGAAAGCCAAGGCACAATTGGAATTAAATCTAGTAAGAGATGTTAAAAATAATAAGAGCTTTTTCAAATATATCAATGGAAAAAGAAAGATTAGGCAAAGCGTGGGACCGCTGGTGAACAGTGTGGGTGCCCTGGTTATGAAAGACACTGAAAAAGCAGTTACTGAATGCCTTCTTCACTTCAGTATTTACCAAGGGCAGCCCTCTGGAATCCCAGACCAGAGAAACCAGAGAAGGTGCCTGGAGAGAGGAAGGCTTGCCCTGGGTAGAGGAAGATTGGGTCAGAGAGCTCTTATGGAAACGCGACACCCAGAAACCCATGGGCCCTGATGGGATGCACCCAAGAGTACTGCGGGAGCTGGTAGATGTTATTGCTAAGCCACTCTCCATCATCTTCAAAAGATCCTGGAGAACAGGGAAGGTGCCAGAAGAGTGGAAGAAAGCCAATGTTACGCTGGTCTTCAAAAAAGGCAAGAAGGAGGACCCAGGCAACTACAGTCCAGTCAGCTTCACCTTCATCCCTTGAAATGTCATGGAGCAGCTCATCCTGTCTCTTGTCTCCAAACATGTGGAGGATAAGAAGGTGCTCAAGAATAGTCAGCATGGATTCACCACGGGGAAATCATGCTTGATTAACCCGATAGCCTTCTATGATGGAATGACCAGCTGGGTAGATGAGAGGAGCACGGTGGATTCATATATCTGGATTTCAGCAAGGCTTTTGACACTGTCCCTCACAGCATACTGGCATATTCCGGGCAAGCTCAGGAAGCATGGGTTAGATGAGTGGACAGTGAGGTGGATTAAGAACTGGCTGGATGGCAGAGCTCAGAGGGTGGTGATCAGTGGTGCAGAGTTTAGTTGGAGGCCTATAGCTAGCGGTGTACCCCAGAGGTCAATCCTCAGTCTGGTCCTGTTCAATTTATTCACCAATGACCTGGATGAAGGCACAGAGTGCTCTCTCAGCAAGTTTGCTGATGATATGAAACTGGGAGGAGTAGCTGATACCCCAGAGGACTGCACTGCCATCCAGAGAGACCTGGACAGACTGGGCAACTGGGCGGTGAAAAACCTCATGCAATTCAACAAGGCCGAGTGTAAGGTCCTGCACCTGTGGAGAAATAACTCCAGACACCAGTACAGGCTGGGGACTGACCATCTGGAGGGCAGCTCTGCGGAGAAAGACCTGGGCGTCATTGTGGATGTCGAGTTGACCATGAGGCAGCAGTGTGCCCTCGTGGCCAAGAAGGCCAATGGGATCCTGGGGTGCATTAAGATCATTTCCAGCAGGTCGAGGGAGATGATCCTGCCCCTCTACTCAGCCCTGATGAGGCCGCATCTGGAGTATTGTGTCGGGTTCTGGGCTCCACAGTATAAGAGGGATGTGGAGCTGCTGGAGAGAGTGCAGAGCAAGGCTACAAGGATGATCAGGGGCCTGGAACATCTGCCCTATGAGGAAAGACTGAGAGAGCTGGGCCTATTCAGCCTGGAGAAGAGAAGGCTGAGAGAGGACCTGATCAGTGCATATAAGTACCTCAAGGGAGGGAGTGAAGAGCACGGGACTGGCCTCTTTTCACTGGTGGCCACCGGTAGAACTAGAGGTAATGACCACAAGCTGAAACACCAGAAGTTCCACAGGAACTTTTTAACAGTGAGGGTGACAGAGCACTGGGGCAGGATTCCAAGAGAGGTTGTGGAGTCTCCTTCTCTGGAGATCCTCAAAACTCGCTTGGATGCAGTCCTGTGCCATGTGCTCTAGGTGACCCTGCACGTGCAGGGGGTTTGGACTAGATCTCTAGATGTCCTTTCCAACCTTAACAATTCTATGATTCTATGATTTAATTTCATTTGGAGATAACTGTAGATTTCCTAGGTAATGCAAAGTAAAAGTATCTTCTTCCTTTTCTATTCAGTTATTAAGGAATTTTGAAACCAATTGCTGACTTCCCTTATTGCCTTGTTATAGTCTTTCTATGTGTTATGGCCGGAGATAGTCAGTCTTTTAGGTTTGTAAAAAATGTTCAACTTCATACCAAGAAAATTACTTGAAGTTAAGATCAGAGAACAGGTTTCAGCTTAGATCAGTGTCATTTAGTCACACAGATTTTCATTAAAAAAAGAAGTTAAATTCACCATTTTCCTGGAAGCATTGTTATTCTTGAGATTACTTAACTCTTCCTTTAATAAAAATGTTCCACAAATCAGGCAAAAATACATATTGGTAAAAGACATGTGGATACTTTGAATTAAAGATGTTTAGAAGGTGTTCAGTGCCTCCCTTCTCGTGGTCTTCTGACAAGAAACAAAACAAAAATTACAAAGCTGTAATGAAAATAGAGATTTTAACAAGAATTGGCTAAGAAAATTGTCACTTTGATAAAAAATATCAAAACTTCTCAAATTGCCCATGTTTATTTTTACTAAATATTACAAGAGAAGGATTTTATTTTCGTTGTTGAGGTAAAAATGATTTTCAGGGATAAAAATACATCTTGTACTCACTCAAAGTTGTTAATTACAAGGAAGTGTAATAGCTGTGAATATAACTTGAATATAACTCTACATGTCAGCATGTAGAGTCTGAAGGGAAGGGCTCCCATTTAGTTAATTGTGAGAATATGTGTCTGAAGTAACTGGGGAGATATAAAATACAGGTTCTTTCCCTGTATTTGATATTTCTTTTCAAGGCTTCCTGCTGCTGCAGAGCTAAAGGTACACGGGTGACCTTTGCAAAAAGTAGTTGATGTTCTCAGGAAACATATAGAGGCCATCCTGACAGAAGGCAAGGAATGAGAGGGACTACAAATCTCGTTATTTGCATTCAAAAGAAAGACACACACATCATGGGATGATACATTAGGGAAAAAAAATGGATACTAAATTGAAAAAAAAAATCTAGAAAATGTCTTTAAAACAAAGTCAACACCCTATCATGCAGGGAGAAAAAAAATCCTATTGTGCATTGTATTCCTAGAGTCATTTGAACACCAATAGTGACTACACAACTAACAGATTGCTAAATCTGTTTAATAGCATAGAATATGAAAATCTAAAAACACATATGGTTCAGCCTGTGAGTATGAACATATAGATGGTATTTATGATTCTTTGAGGGATGACATGGCAGACAGGATGATCTCCTTAGGAAACAAAACCAAAACATTAGTCTCCTGACTAAGCATCTCTCTATAGCTTTCTTCCTCCTGAAGTAAGGGAAGCAAACAAAACAAAATGAAGTGTGTGAAGTATTTCATTTCTAGGGAAATAAGGAAAGAGGAAACTGAGACAACGATCTAAATGCACGTCAGGTTACATCAACTTACAAAGAGACAAGAGGACAAGAGAGTTTGATGACTTAGATAATGAAGTATGAAGTTCATTAATTGAAGGTTTGCATTTTCAAGGCAAGGAAGAGAAGGAAATTACTGGCATAAGAACAAGATATATTTGGAAATATGCAAAATTAAATATTGAAAAATCCTCATGTGGTCTGTTAGGATCAGATTATCTTTGTGCCAGCCAAAATATGCTACAAACAAAAACCAAAAGAGTATATATATATATGTATATATAGGTATAACTAGACAGTAATTTTTAGCATAAAGAATATCTAAATGCTTTTGAAATTATGTGTATCTTTTTTTTTTCCTCTCTCTTTTTTTTTTTTTTTCACTTATGGACTGAATAACCATAACCACTTAATAGTAATAAGACTCTGAACAACTCTGAACAACTTTACAACCTGGAAATTGAAAAATAATAAATCAATGAACTTAGATTGCCATTGCCAGTATGCTTAGATTGCCAGTATGATTTTTTTTGTCATGGAAATCGCTATTTTTATAAAGTTTTTTAAACTTTGAAGAATCATCAATGAGATAGTGAAGAAATGTGGGATTTTGTTTTGTTTTGTTTTGCATTTATTAATTTCTCTTTGGCAAATGCCCTTGTTCAGTCATTTCAGATTAAATCTTGTCCTGATTTTAGGGTAAATCTTGTCCTGGTGGATATGTAGGTGCTGCTGCTCCTTTTTTCTCAACATTTCTTGAGCTATGTCACTGCTGATTCTGATTTCTTTTCTCATCATTACTTTCATTTCAGCCAGAAGGATGAAAACATAATCTCCATTCAGGCTGCCAAAAGTGCCTTTTCATCAATTGAGATGATGCCCAGTAACAAAGCAATGAGGAATTATTTGCCCCCTAGGAAAGCATGCATGTCACTTGTTATTCCCACTCTCAGCTATGTTCATCAGTGGGAATCCTAAGGTCGCTTCTGTATTGGTGTCCACTCAGATAAAATGAGGAGTCTGTCGCAGCCTGTGAGTCACAGGGAGGAGTTTTGTCCATTTGTTTCATGTTTCAGATCTTATGTAAGTCAATTTAACTTCTCTTGTACTAACATTAAATTCAGCAAAAACTCTCTATCCTCTGGTGTCTACTTGATAACAAAAGCATCTGTCATAATATCCATGTGAGCAGAAATATTTAGTAAGATTGTTAATATAATCTGTAGAATTTTTAATATGGTCCATCTGTGAGAAAAAAAGAAGTGTTTGGGATAGTTTTGATGCATTTCTGATCTGTTATGAAAACGGAAAACAAGAGAAAGTGTTAAGGTAGCTGAATCTGGTGGACTTGATCCTGGGTAGTTCTTTTCCCAGGACTGCTAAAGCTGAATTTGATGCATCAAGAACCCAGGAGTTCCTCCTCTCCATTCTGCTCGGTGTGAGGCTGTAGTGGCTCTCAGTTCCCAGGTGCAAGGCTGAGCACATATCCCTGATACACACACAAACACACATGCCCACACACACCCCTATAACAGATACGCGCAACCCTCAAGAGGTCCACAGACAGGAGCAGAGTGCCTTTACAGGGCACCACACGCTCTCAAATAGCACAAACATAAACACAAACCATACCAGTTGCTTAATCCTGTTCTTGCTTGCCAGTTAATCAGGCTCCAAACCTGCTAGCAGGTCTCACATCCATACACAAATTCCCACCGCTAACACCTTCTCTCTGGGGAGTCACCCCAGGTCTATGGTGCCCCTAGAGTCCTTTTGCCCTTCCAGTCCTCCCAGGTCTCTTGTCCCCTTCATTGGCTGAGGCAGCTTGAAGTTTGCTACCATGACACACACGCACACACACACATACACTCTAGAGAGTGCGCTTACATGGAAAATAGCTATTAATAGAGGTTCATAATAGTATAGGGTGGACTGTAATAACACAGTGCAAGGCTTGGTCAGACAAGTTTGTTTGTGATAGGCCCATTTTGTCACCACCTTCTCACCATTCTCTCATGCTCTTTTCACCTTCACCTATCCCCTTCTTTTCTCCATCCTAGCCACTTGCCTAATACTCAACCCATCCCTAATTAAAAGTTCTCCACTGGTCCCAGTTTTGCTCCTTCAGTACTCAGACTTGCTATTTCTGATACTGATTCCTAGGTCATCTCAATCGTACTGGCTATCACTGGTGGGATTACTGAGGTACTGCTGGCCTTGTGAGGTTCCCTTCCTCAAATGACCCCCAGGGCTCTCCTCCAAGCTCAGGTGTGTCTCGCATTTCTCTTCTTGAATCGACTCACAGCTCCTATCTGTAACTGCTGGCATCTTCTCACTGCCATCTGTCGAGTCCAGCTATGTCTCCTGTCGTGTCCAGCAGCTTCACATGGTCTGGTCTGTTAGCTAAACCTCAAGCAGGAACCTAGTCATCTGCCTGCATACCTTAACAAAAAGTATATCTTCATATTATTTGTTTGACTTTTATTTAGTCAAAACAAACAACAGAAAAAGTGACTGCTTTGAAGTTTTACATTTATGCAATTAATCTAGAAAAGTACTTACAGCAGAAATTGTATTAGATAATAGAAGAATATCACATTTGAGAACAGTGAGTACTTCGCCACTCCTTCTGCCTCCTATATTCAGATCTATATCATTATATTTAGTGAATAAAAGTCTTTTGAGAACTTATCGATATCCTTCAGTTTCATTGCAAAATTTGTCCTTATCCTCATTTGCAGGAGAAGAAAAAAATCCTCCACCTTCACGCCAGCCCCAATAGTTAGTGATAAGAGGAACATTTATCACAAAGAAGGTCAAGGGAGAATTCTGACTTCATTCACTAAGTTTCCTTATTTGGAATCCAAATCCAAAATGCAACAACTTGGTGTATACCAAGGGCAGTCCATTAGAGCCCCAGGCCCTAGGGACAAGAGAAGAAGCTGGTGGAGAGGAAGACCTGCCCTGGGTAGAGGAAGATTGGGTCAGAGAGCACCTAAGGAACCTCGATACCCACAAATCCATGGGCCCTGATGGGATGCACCCCAGAGTGCTGCGTGAGCTGGCAGAGGTCATAGCTAAGCCGCTCTCCATCATATTTGAAAGATCCTGGAGAACAGGGGAGGTGCCGGAAGACTGGAAGAAGGCCAATGTCACGCCAGTCTTCAAAAAAGGCAAGAAGGAGGACCCAGGCAACTACAGGTCAGTGAGCCTCACCTCCGTTCCCGGAAAAGTGATGGAACGGCTCATACTGACCATTGTCTCCAGGCGCATGGAGGACAAGAAGGTGCTCAAGAGTAGTCAGCATGGATTCACCAAGGGGAAATCTTGCTTGACTAACCTGATAGCCTTCTATGATGAAATGACCGGCTGGATAGACGAGGGGAGAGCGGTGGATGTCATCTATCTCGACTTCACCAGGGCTTTTGACACCGTCCCTCACAACATCCTCCTGGGCAAGCTCCGGAAGTGTGGGATAGATGAGTGCACAGTGAGGTGAATTAGGAACTGGCTGGATGTCAGGGCCCAGAGAGTGGTGATCAGCAGTGCAGAGTCTAGTTGGAGGCCTGTGGCTAGCGGGGTCCCCCAGGGGTCAGTCCTTGGTCCAGTCCTGTTCAATTTATTCATCAATGACCTGGATGAAGGCACAGAGTGCTCCCTCAGCAAGTTTGCTGATGACACGAAACTGAGAGGAGTAGCCGATACCCCAGAGGGCTGCGCTGCCATCCAGAGGGACCTGGACAGACTGGACAACTGGGCGATGAAAAATCTCATGCAATTTAACAAGGCCAAGTGCAAGGTTCTGCACCTGGGGAGGAATAAACCCAGACACCAGCACAGGCTGGGGACTGACCTTCTGGAGAGGAGCTCTGCGGAGAAAGACCTGGGTGTCATGGTGGATGATAAGTTGACCATGAGGCAGCAGTGTGCCCTCATGGCCAAGAAGGCCAATGGGATCCTGGGGTGCATTAAGAAGAGCGTCTCCAGCAGGTCGAGGGAGGTGATCCTGCCCCTCTACTCAGCCCTGGTGAGGCTGCATCTGGAGTATTGTGTCCGGTTCTGGGCTCCACAGTATAAGAGGGATGTGGAGCTGCTGGAGAGAGTCCAGTGCAGGGCCACAAGGATGATCAGGGGCCTGGAACATCTGCCCTACGAGGAGAGGCTGAGGGAGCTGGGCCTGTTCAGCCTGGAGAAGAGAAGGCTGAGAGGGGATCTAATCAGTGTCTAGAAGTACCTCAAGGGAGGGAGCAAAGAGGATGGTGCTGGTCTCTTTTCAGTGGTGGCCACTGATAGGACTAGAGGAAATGGCCGGGAACTGAAGCACCAAAAGTTCCACAGGAACTTAAGGAAAAATTTCTTAACAGTGAGGGTGACAGAGCACTGGAACAGGCTGCCCAGAGAGTCTCTTTCTCTGGAGATCTTCAAAACCCACTTGGATGCAGTCCTGTGCCACGTGCTTTAGGTGACCCTGCATATGCAGGGGGGTTGGACTAGATGATCTCTAGAGGTCCCTTCCAACCCTAAGCATTCTATGATTCTATGATTCTAGGCAATTGGAAATAATTGGAAATAAATGCGAGTCACAGAGATGAGGAAATAAGAGTGAAGAAGAGCAAAAAAGCATGAAAAAAGGCAAAAAGAAAAAGAGGGAGTATACTTTAATTGCTTAAAACATTTCAGTTAATTATTTTTAATATTTTAAAATTAGCTGTAACCTAAAATCTCTCTCCCTCTCTTCCAAAAAAAAAAAAAAAAAAAAAAAGAGAAGTGTTTGGAACTTCACTAACAATTTACAGTATTTTAAACCACAGCTTAGTAGAAAACCATGACAGCATATCATTTTATTGAACTTAGACTCGTGTGTAGGGCGGGGCAGGAAAATAAATAATTGCAAGGCAGTTTTCTGTTGAGAAAGCAACACTAGTAAATTAAGATGTTTAAAAATAGCATTTTTGCTTGTAATTTGATAAAAAGTTACATACATAATACTATTTATATGTATATTTGCTACATTTCACTAATAACAAACAAACAAAAAACTGTCCTTGACATTATTTCAATGTATTTATAGCATTAAATTTCAAATAACTATTCGCTCAACTTAGTTAAACTCACACAACCACAAAACTTTTGTCTTTAGTTTTGTTACAAAATTGGGATAGAAAATGGGCAAATCTCAACATTTTTTATTGCATATAATTTTGGTTTCCTGATACCACTGCTCAGTATCTTTCTCTTCTCCTTTCTCACAATAAAGGATTTAAGTTCTTCTCTTCCACTCATATTTTTGAAAAGGACTGGATCTATGAAGTAATACAGTCAAGAAGGATATTCTAATATCAATCATTCAGAAGTAGCTGTCTTGGCTTATGGATAAATCTTCCAAATAACTGATCCAATAAACTGATGTAGACAAGTTTGGTGCAATTCTCTCATCTTGAACTGCTCTGAAAATGTTCATGTTATATTTAAAATATGTAGAATGAAATTTCAGGGTGCAATTAACTATATATGACTTCAGTTGGTATGTCTATTTAAAGCAGATGTTCTTTCACTTCTTAAGGGTTTTTTTTCCTGCAGGTAGCTAATTCCACCTGGAAACAGTCTGAATAGTCACCATAAATTGGACACTTAATTTCTGAAGAACTGTAGTCAGGAGATGTGAATTGCTGTCACAGTTTTTCTCTGTGTTTTTTTCTTGATCCTTGTTCCATGACAAGACATTCAGACATTTTGTTTTCTTTTCAAGATACTTTGGAACACTCTTGTTTTGAAAAGTCATTTTCCACAAAACAGAATGATGTTTCCAAAAAAAAAATGTGACTAATGCTAAAAAGCTTTTAAAGTGAAGTTAGCATGAATCCAAGGCTTGCAGCCTCGCTTCAGTCTCAAAGCACAGCTCCCTGCTGCCTTCCAATATTTTAAAGGTGCAGGTAGATCAAGATTAGCAAAAATGTTTATTGTTTTCCTCCTAAAGCTATATCTTGCCTTACATGTTGTATATATTTTGTTGTTATTACTGCCTAATTTAACACAAGTAAGTGTGAATAAAATAATTTTGTAATACTGTTTTATTAATATTATTATAAAAGCATGCAGGATGCCAATACCATTTGGTGGAAATTAACCAAAAGTCTCAAATAAGAACACAGAACATACAGCTAAATACAATTACATGAAGTTCTTCACCAGTTCTGCCAAATGAGTGCCAGCAGTCCACAGGTGTTTACCAAAAGAGAAGGTGAAGATGAAATTGCATGCAGATCACTATTGCTTTTACTAAAATGTTCTTGCCAAGTGCACCTGTACATCTGTTGGAGTGGTGATGTATTTTGCCTAATGTTTGGTCATATCTCCTGCTTCCTGGGGTTATGTCTAGACAGAGAAAAACTATATTTGCTATTTTAAAGTCTGCCCTTTTATAAATAGATTCCTAAATATATTTGGCTGGACTCTCACTTAGACGGAGGCAGTTTTACAGTTTGACAGCTAAAGGCGAATTGTCAGCAACAAATAACTTTCAGGGAAATCTATTGAGCAACAGGGAAATGTTGCTCTCCCTTGCCAGACCATTGAGCAGAGCTCCACAGGAGCTGTGAAAGGAGTTGGTTGCCTGCTATCAGCTAAAATTCTTGAACCACGGGGGCTAGAGCAATATCAAAACAATAGGATTTTGCTGTGGATTGATCAGTCCACGAGCTACACCCTGCAGGAGACAGGAGAGGTTATATAGCACAGCCCACTGTCCAAAGACTCTATAAGATTGTTAAACTTATAGATAATCTGGCTGGCCACATCTCAGGTGGCAACAGGCAAGTTAATGAGAATCTAACACTGCATTTAAAATATCTGAAGAGGTTAAGGAATACTTTTGCTGGGAAAACTGTTATTGATTCCTATAGAAGCTGTCCTAAACAAAAGAAGGAAACAATTGGTCACTGTTTTAGTGTAAAGATAGATGTTGTTCTCTGAACTCTTTAAGCATTTAGATATACTTATGTTTACAATAACAGAGGAAGATTTAATTCTCAGGTTCTTGGCTCTGTGCAGCCAAATCAGAGACCTGTTGCACTCGAGAAGCAGAACAGATTGCTGAGTAGGCAAGGTAATAATTAGTATTTGTTTGCCCAGAATCCAGAAATAAGTACTCCAAAATAGTACATGCAGCATCGATGTAAAAGCATTTGGTAAGAGATGAGCTTAAGTAGTTAAATAGTACATAATGGCAAAGGGGCAAAGGAAACTTTGTGACATAACTGCATAAAAGCAGATCAGAAAAAAATATGCAAGTGGTAAAATCTGCAAGATAAAAACAAAGGACGGAGAAGCATGAAAGATGCCTGACAAAAACAAAATGAGTCTTAGTTCCTAAAATAAGATGAACTATTCTAGGAACAGATAAAGATTACTCTTTTTTTTTTTTTTTTTCCTGGGGGTAAAAAGGAACTAGAGTGTAAAAGCAACAATGATGAGATGAAAAAAATGGGGAAAAGAGAAGTTGCCCTCTCCAGTTCTAATTTTCCTTGTCAAAGAGCTCTCAAGTCCAGCCAAATTGATTTTGGTGACTAAGATCATTGTGGAACAGAGCCACCAGCACTAAATACACAGCATCAGCTCTGGGATATTGTATACTGGAAGCTAATGTAGGATAGTCTTGTTAAAGAGCAACTGCTTCAACACTTAAAAGTGCAAATATAATATTTTTGAAGCGCTTTGAAGTTTTTTTTTTCTTAATATTCCTGAAAGCATGCAGAAGACCAATTCTACTTGGTGAAAACTTGCTAAAAGTCTCAAATATGAGCATCATTCATAAATTTAACGATTGATGGTATCATGATGATAAAGACTAGTAGTAGATGAGGTATGTTGTAAATATCAGTCTAGCGAAGTGTTGTTTTGAAATAGGAAACTGGCCTGATTTATCAGTCATCTATACACTCCCCATCACAGGGATCTCTAATTGTCTGATATATATCCATATTCAATTGCAATATGTGTTTTATTGTCTGAGAGATAAATACCAGGATTTGAAACAGGAGCCCTTACCTCTTTTTATGTTAATGGAAAAAAAAAGGATCCCCTTAGGGGAAAATTCATCTGACCTATCTTATGTACATATCTAGTTCTACAGATAAGTTATGCTATAAGTTGTATATCTCACTTGATTGAATATAGAAGGTAGACTGGAATACATATTTCGAATGAAAATTTAAACATTTATTTAGACATCAAAAAAATCAAAGGATGTTGGAGACATTTTTTTTCCAACTTCTGATGTAATGGAAAATGTAGAAGTTTATATATCTAGCATAGCCTATCTCACCATTCTAGTGGCCAAATACCAAAAATAATATTAAACAAGCTTCTTCCGGAATGTTTAATTAAAGAAAAAAATAGTTTATTTTCCTGACATTATTCTCTAATTCCCTGAATTATTTCTGTGCTCTAGAAAAATAGATTCTTGTATAAAGTAAGGTGCACTATATTCATCATAATTTCTACAGCAAATTGTCAGCTTCTTCTGAAAGAAAAACAAAACAAACAAAAAAACAAAACAGCCTAGAGAACTGAAAAAAAAAAAAAAAAAAGGATGCAGGCCTCTAGACAGAGCTGTCTCTTTGCAGACATGGGGGAACTGCCTGCAGGGTGTTTGTGCTCCATGTGTCACCATTCTCTAGCCCTGGGCAGTAGCTTAGCAAACATCCAAAAGGCAGTGATTCCTAGCAGAGAAAGCTGTCTGTTTTTGATCCCAGCCAATTATGTCTCTTTCCCTGTCCACTGAATAGAAACCCTCAGATCCTAAGAGACAGACCTGGAATTCAGATTCAGGTATATCAAAATCCTCATTTTCGAAATATGCTTTATTTGGTTTTGCTCATCCTTCCAGTGGAAGTCAATGAATTTCATTTTTTTTCTTGAATTTCACACTAGTTTCTTGACTAGTAGAACAATTTTTTTCTCTGCCACAGAAGTAGGAACAATCTTGTAGAGTTGGGGTTCATCTCCTACAGGTTTAATAATCAGAAAGCAAAGAATCACAGATGAGCTAGTTATCTAAGCTCCTCATATAGTCAATTGAGAGAAATAAGCACCTGTTCTAACATGGAATTTATCACCCTTGATTGCCTTTTTAATTAACAGGAAGAGAAGCACAGATAACAATTAAATGAGTAAAATACTTATCTTATCTTTACCTGAACAGGTGCCAAATCAACTAGGCTTTCATAGAACAAAATCAAAATCTTAGTTTCTATTCACAAACTTATAAAGACTCACTATTTGTTGTTTACTCAGCCCAGTTTGATTTGGGCTTCTTTCTTTATAAATATTGCCACAATTCTCTCCTTTATTTTAATTCAACACTTTACCTTTGAATGTGATCAATCCAGTAGTTACGAGAACAGAATCATGAGTCTCACTTCACTGTTCTGGGAAACAATCATGTTTCCCAGAGATGATAGGTCATTTTTTAATTTTTTTTTAATGTGTTTCATCTGTAGAGAGAGTCAGATAGTGTTTCCAGAAACTGGTAGAAAAAGTAGGACAGCTTTTTTTCACCTGGAGGGAAACCAGCTTTCTTTCTTTACCTCTTGTATGCCAGCTGAGTACACCTGGTAAATGCTCTGCAAATCAACTGCCTCCCTACTGCCAGGCCTTTCAACTGAAACTGAGAACAAATCAGCTAGAGCGCATCACTCCAAGCCACGGGACAGAAGCAGTGAACCCAAGGAAGAAGTACTCTTATCGGGGCAGACAGGCAGCAACACAAAACCAGAAGGATTTCCAGAAACTCAGTAAAAGAACACTGTTCACAAAGCAAATTTTAGAACAGAAAGCTGGGAGAAAAATGTGTTATGCAAATTCTGAAGGACGCTAGCCAAAATTGCAGACTTGGAGGATTGATGTCCATTCTTTTGAGCTATTCAAGTAGGGCTAGTTGAAATTGGGATTATATTTTCATATGAAAACATAGTCATACACATATTTATGTGTGCTTGTGCTCTCATTCACATTAGCATTTCTACAGATAGAAACTTCTCTGCTGCCTAATTCAGCATTGATTCTTCAGAGCAATTTGACCTTGAAAGAATCCATGGTTATGTCCCTAAATTAACCCTCTACAACATATCCTAGCAATCTCATAAGCACAGTTCTTGAAGTATAAGCTCCTCATGGAGGTTCTCTCTAGCAAAGGAGCCCAACTCTAGACCTTAAGCGGCATGTTCTTAGAAAGATTCAGATCAGTACCCATAATAATTGGTAGACACATTTTGATTTGACTCCAAAAAATCAAAATATATATTTTTGATATGGAAAAGTTGAAATAAAATGATTCTGAAATATACTTTCATGAACATTTTAATTATTTCTTCCTTTTTTTATAGTTTGACTTTCCTAATGTGAAGTGTTTTCTAATGCAAATATTTAATATACCCCAAAAGTTTAGTCTATTTGAACTTCAATGAAATTTATTCTTTCATTAAAATTTTTCCAAATGTTTTTTGCTGTCAAGTCTCATGCAATGCATAAAGATGCACCAGCATCAATAACTGAATATAGACAGCACTAGTCAAATTATATGACATCTGTCTGTGCACTGAGAGATCCGATCTAACATGTTTAAACAAAATAACCCCTTCTTAACAAACAAATCAGTCACATTTTCTGATGATTCCGACGCTCTCTGTGGCATGTGTCATCAATAGTCAAGTGTCCTATAACTGGGATCACATGCTTCGTATCTTCCCTCCTTTCTAGTACATGTTATTATCAAGGTTGTCAAACAGTTTAAAGATGAAACATGATATCTTAATGGAAACTAAAAGCTGTCACTTGCAATACAAAAAGCATTGACAGAAAATAGCCTACAACCATACAGTATCTGGCACTAAAGGGTATATGGAATTTGCTGAGTAATACATTTACTTTGATAGCCTCTCATTCTACACAAAATACAATACAAAAAGTGCAAAAAGTTACGGTATATAACTGCCAGTGTTATATAACACTGTGTTATATAACACTTAATATATAACTACATCTGATATGCTTTTGCCTCCATATAAATGATAGCTTATTTTTTTCCTTTAAAATACAATGAACTATCTAATTCACTGTTGCTAACTTAAAAAGACCTCAAATTCTGTTTTCTAGTCATAAATATTTGAAGTCTCAATAGCCCATAAAATCAATTTGGTAAATGTGAATCACTCGATCTAGCACAATTTAGAGAAGCCTGCTTTTATTTGGCTTTGATTAACAACAGTCCCAAAGCTCTCATCTTCCTCCTTGATTTGGCTGAATGTTGGAGAGGCACAAAATAGTAAGGATGGAAGTGCCTGAAACAGTGGGCCACAAGTGACTTAAGAATATGCATTACACACATTTTCCAGTTCAGTGAAGGCAAATGAGAGCCCAGACCCTGCAGAGATGTCAGAGTCCCACTGGGTATACCTACACTGCCAAATAAAAGGCCATGAACAAATCAGAGCACAAGATGCCCATTCATCTGCATTCTTTAACCTTTTCCCTGTCTTCTGGTTGGACTTTTACAAATGATTCTCTACAAGAGAATTATTCTTCAGTAATTGTCTCCTATGCCAGGTTAAACCTGACATGATTCTGAGTCTAGGCCTTATTCTCCAGAGACATTACAGAGGAAAAAATGCCAGGCTTATCATCTCTGTCCTATATTGCCTTCTAATCCATTCCCCAAATGCTTGGTACTCTACCTCTATGCACACCAGTTGCCCAGAGAGGTAGTGGAGTCTCTTTCTCTGGAGATATTCAAAATCTGCCTGGATGTGATCCTCTGCAAAGTGCTTTAGGCAAAACTGCTTGTGCAGTGGGGTTGGACTAGATGATCCGCAAAGGTCGATTCCAACCTTAATCATTCTGTGAAAATATGTGCAATAAAAACTCAGTTTCATATTGTAGACATGTTACTCTGATGGGCCACAAAATGGCTCAGACATTGTTTCAGTCTCCATGGTCTGTACAAAACTCAAAAATAATACCAATGCCTGAAAGACAGGGGAAATTGGGGCAAGAAGATATAAAGATTGAGAATGAAAAAAAAAAAAAAAGAGACATGGCCAGTCTTCACCAGAAGCCAAAGCAATGTGGACAGAAGCAGGCCTGCCAAAATTAGTCTGCAGGTCAGCTAATAGATTCTGGCCCTCTTTTATTTGGCAGTATTGACAGACTGTCAACCTGAATGGGTTTATTAAGAAATATATTCACAGGAATATTGATGTAACATTATCCAGAGAAAAGAAGAAAAAAAAAAGAATAAATTTGATGGATGACTGCTGACAGCATGACAGATCAGCTAAAATTGTGCAAGATACAATTGTCATCACTCAACCTAAATAATTCTCCTAAAAATGGAGGTACCAAATCAAGCATTTGAAAAAGAATGAAGAGGAAAAGGAATAGAAAATGTAATCAGGATCAAAATGATAGTCAAAATGCAAAACCAAACTTGTAACAATGACTTCGTATAATTTTAGCAATGAAAATTAAAAAGTGAAAAGAGTCATAAACTTAGAAATGTGTTTTCCATATGCCAAGTTATTTATTTCATAGCAAAATTCGAAATACTCTCTAACTCTATCCACTCTTTGATATAGTTGCTGACCAACCACCATATTTTTTTTTAATTAGTGGGTAAGATTACACAAATAATTGTTCTTCCACTTTCTATTTTTATTCTCAGCAATTGGAAAACTGGTTTCTATTTACACAGGCCAGGCAGCACAGTGCCAGGGACGTTGCTCAGGGCTAGCTCAGGATGGGTGTTTAGAAATTTAGACGTATTTACTAACATTTGGAAGCCTTTATTGCATTGATTTATCAGTTTTATTGCTGATAATCATCCTGCATGGACAGACGGCCAACTGCTGGCTAATTATACATTGTTTAAACATTATTATACTTCTCTGAACCTGATTTGACCTAAAGCATGTGAAATTAACATTTTTTCCCTGTGACAAATATTATATATTTCTTTCTTAACAATTAATGTGGTATAATATCCATTCTTTTGAGGTTTTAACAGAAGTAAAGAGAGAAAGGAAGGGAAGGGAGGAAGGAAGGGAGGAAGGGAGGAAGGGAGGAAGGGAGGAAGGGAGGAAGGGAGGAAGGGAGGAAGGAAGGAAGGAAGGAAGGAAGGAAGGAAGGAAGGAAGGAAGGAAGGAAGGAAGGAAGGAAGGAAGGAAGGAAGGAAGGAGGGAAGGGGGGAAGGGGGGAAGGGGGGAAGGAAGGAAGGAAGGAAGGAAGGAAGGAAGGAAGGAAGGAAGGAAGGAAGGAAGGAAGGAAGAAAGGAAGGAAGGAAGGAAGGAAGGAAGGAAGGAAGGAAGGAAGGAAGGAAGGAAGGAAGGAAGGAAGGAAGGAAGGAAGGAAGGAAGGAAGGAAGGAAGGAAGGAAGGAAGGCTATAAGAAGATAGGGATTTCCTAGAATAATATTGTCATTTCAGACTCTTGCCATTCAGGGCTGACATTTTGTGAGAATAGCTCCACAGGTGTTTCATTACCTAATCATAGTCCAATATTAACCATCAAATAGAAGGATTCATGAGCTCTCAAATCTACTAGAGAAATCGATCCTGTTTTCCCTTCTAGCTCCAGGGACTATACTTCCCCATGTCTGAAGAAAGCAAAATACTCTCAGTATTATATCTATATAATATTAATGACATAAGTAATCACTTTCAATATTACAAATATATTTGCATTGTGCTTTCACATCTTCACCACATATATATGCTATTCAAATGAGATAGGTTATTTCAAAGAACTAACAGGTTTATTAGAGAAAAGGTGAAAGAATTTTGTGGAACTGAGACAAGATGAGAAGGATTTGGGTGAAGAAATAGGGAAGAAAGAATGTCAATAAGTCATGACAACATGTAACAAGTAAAATAGATACACCCTATATATGGAAGATTTTTACAATATCAGTGTATAAATACTATACATGGATAATAATGTCTTAAATTGTCAGGCTACATATTATATATACATAACTTTTTATATAGTCCTAAAATGTGCTATTTTTGTCTTGTTCTTTTCGCTCATCAACTTATTTTATCTATATTACAGTAAAACTTACCTCATCATCTAAAATTGGCTATTGGATGAAGATGGAAGGGGTTACCAAATAAAAGGATTATTTTGCCTGTAAAGACAGAGAAAAAATGGCAAGTCAAGGAAGTTAAAAAGAAGCTGTATCATGACTATTGAATGCTCTTCATTTACAGCAGGTTTCTAATGTGTTTAACATTTATCAAATTTACTGTGTACTGCAATGTAATTACTATAGCAGTAATAAATATTATGATCAGCTACTTGCAGGTCAGTAGTAATTAATTCTTCAAACATCAGCTGCTACATTTAACTTTTTCCTGCGCTTAGTATTTCACACACACACACACACACAAAGCTGTTTATTAATTATATTGTAGCTTGTATTCTTAAGTGTAATGTCCATGAGCAAAGATGAATTTAGAACTGAATTTAAAGATGGGTTTCTCAGCATTAAAAGTGTTTGCAATTCAGAAACAGCTAGTATTTGAACTAAAAAGTTTTCTTTCATTATATCACTTTATTCCTTCACCTCCAAATTGTATATTTAAGCAGCATTTAGCATGAATTCATGATCTGAGACACTGGGCATTACATGGATACTTTAATAATTAATAATGATTTATGTTAAATAATATTTTGAAAATAATATCTGCAACCATTGCACTCAGTGCTTGGTGTATACAATTATTTAATTAATAACAATTCATGTCAACAAAAAATGAGCACATATCCTAATTAAAAAAGGCTAGAGAGTAAGTGTGTACTTTCAAGATTAGTGAATTACTTCTCAGATTAAGATTCATGGCTGATGCCATTAGTCTCAGTTGAACTACTTATATCTAGCCATAGTTTTGTTAGTTGGAGCAGGATAATTTAGGATAGATAGATACACACAAACATAGACAGATAACATATGCATGTATATAGAAATGGGTGTGTTTTCATAATCTCATAATCTCTTGAGGGAATTATATGATCAGACTATGTGAAAACCATTTGAAGTCATGTTTTTTTTTTAGGATGTAAATATCTGAAGACATCTGGATCACTTCTTTTCATCTTAGACTACAACATGGAATACAAGGCTCTACAAAGATCCCTGTGATAGATGCAAATAGTCTGATTTGTCCAGAGTACAGCATAACATAAAAACTATAGCTCAGGTTCTTAAAATAGAGTAATTGTGCTCCTATGATGATAGCACAGCTAACAACCCTCGCTCCCAAGATGGTGGTGCAGTATCATGCTGATATAAATGCTATAGATACACTGCTTCATGTTCTGAAATTAGTTCAGCCACCACTGCTTGATGTAGACATGCTATACACCAGCTAGCCCTATCCAATTTTTTTTCACCTCCTTATTCTCCTATCTCACAGTATGTGTGAGACAACTAATGTACACCGTAGAAATAATAATAAAAAGTGATAACTTGCAAATGTAAAAATGATTCATATAGCAGTAACATCATTTCCTGTTTGTGGTATTAGAATTGCTTTTCATGGTGATGAGTCATGGAATCAAAACAGTTGTTTATGATTTGACTGAATGAATAAGGAATGAAGATTACGCTAAGGAGAAAGCTTACATGCATTCTCTTCCATCATATGATGTTAAAAAAAATACAAAATAATGTATAAGTTAATATAATAATTAAATTCTTAAAAAGCCCTTACCTTGGAGCCTTTTCCTAGATTAAAAATAATCAAAAATTAAGAAAGATTTGTCAACAGAAGGACTGAAGTATGAGTCATAATAGCTGTCAAGGCCCATTAAAATAATGCAAACTTTGAAAGCAGGATTTCTAGGGAAATATTAGGAGCTTTCTTTCTCTGCTGCAGTTCAGCATCATATTCCTTTCTTCTCTTTCTCCTTGTGATTTCCAGTGGAGTTTCTGCACCTCAAACAACAGGAAAAAGAAAACATTTGCCTTCTAAGTCAGTGACACAACTCCCTACTCATTTCAACATTCAACAATGTACTCTTAAAAAGAATTGTACTCTCCTTCCTGTGCTATAGCTTAATTCTCTATAGTTCTATATCCCAGGTCTAGTAAAACTACTGAAGATTGTGAAGATAATTCTTCTTTATCTCTGATACTCATTATGCTTTGCCATGCTTTGCCATTCTCCATAACTCCCTCTCCTGCTACTAAAGCTCAAAGAATTTTAAATCTACAGTGACATAATAAGTCTTAGTAAGTGACCTTACTTATAGTCAAAAGTTAATATGATTATGACAATATTTGGCACACTTTTATTGTCAAAGACTGGTGTCTTGCTTGATCCCAGTTATTCTTATCTGGTACTGTAGGCCCTGAAGCTATCCATTTATGAAATCAGTGTTGAAGATGACTACCACTCTTATCATTTGTATATCAAACACAGCACATGCTGTGCTTGTTCACATTCACATTTCGAAACGAGAACTATGAAGCAAAAGCAGAACCAAAAACAAATGGTCATTTCTACATGCAGAAAAATGTCTGAAAAAAAAACAGTTATTAAAATAAGAATTTGCTCCTTAACAGTAGGCTACTTCAGGCTAAATCACAACAGCTAAGTTTTTCACCAACAAAAATGAACATTAGGCTTACAGAGCTATAGTGATCTAGACTGGCCTGAGTTTTGGATATAATACATTTCTTTCAGGTAAGAACATTAAAAATAAGGTAAAATAATTGAATTTTCCAATAGCACAGACTGCCAGATTGATTATTTTTCAGAGGCAGGAATCAAGTAATTACTTCCATGGTTGAAATGTTATGAGGCTTGTTACAGCTAGAGTCATCTTCACTGCAGCCACTGAAGATCAAAGAAAATATGAATCAGTACTAAAAATTTCTACAGACTCCTTAAATAGTTTTCTGCTCACAGAATGCAAAGCCATCTTGGCTTAACCAATGAACTAGTTCCAGAATGTGTGGAAATTACACATAGGAAATACATACAACCAAAACCAACCAAAAGAGTTAATCAACATCCCTCTGATGAGCATTGGAACTAAACATGTTTTTCAAGGTAAGCATCTTTAAGAATCTTACTAAATGGGGACTTTTTTAAAAACATACAGAAAAATGGAAGGGTAATCACACTTTAAAACATTCATGTCAGTTTTGGCCTTATTTCAAACAAACTTCCTTTTTTTTTAACTAGCCTTTGCTAATACTAATGTAAAGATTAAAAGAATTTTGAGTTTTACTTTAATTATTCCCACATTACTCAGATCTCAACCTCAAACAAAATATTCCTTTAAATCAATATATTTTGCTTAAGAAGATTAATGAGTATAAGATAAGGATTCTAGGATTTAGACACAAAACAAATCCAACGTTGCATTGTTAACCAATCAAAACAAAAGTCCCATATAAGACAATCTTCTTTATTTTTCTGTGCCTTATATAGTTTAATATTAGATTGCTTCTCACAAAAAAAAACAGAAATATTTGAATAATGGAGCTTAATTATGTACAAATGTATACTCCATAAATATTACCTATTTAATACTGACTTATGTGTACTCCAGGATGTTTTATGAATTGTGATTCCCTATCTAAATTTCATACTTCAAGAGTTACAACTTTAGATGTTACTTGAAGATTGAACTTCTTTTCATTAAAGTAGATTTCCACTGGATTAACCTTCCGCTTTCAAAATGTACCATTTAATCAGTGCTGCTATTTTCTTGTAATGGAAAAGAGTAAAGCTTATATGGCTTTATATTAAGATACTGTACAAATACTAAAGTTTTGTGCTTACACTGCAAAACCATGATACCACAGCGATAAATACATATAATTCTGAAATAGAGTATTATTAATTTCCCAGATGATCATATCTGAAGTAGAACAATTATAAAATATTTCTCATCTATTTCACATATGTATTTGACATAATATAAATATTTTTAAAGTGATTGTATGAGAAAGATTTCTTCTCTGCCAGAAACAATCAAGTAGATCCTCAAGAGCAGATGAAATAAATAAGTATGCTTATTTACGTACGACAAATATTTGATCCAGTGAACAAAAAATGAAAGTCCTTTATTACAGGACTAAAGGACAAGACATAAAAGATTCTAGAAGGGAGGGTATATTTTTCAAGATAAATGACCTTCTAATTTCAAATATTGTACAGCAAAACTTACAGTGACTACAAAAACTTAAAATTTCTACCATTATTATCAGTTTACACATTTAAATATCAATAATTGAAATATACAAAGAATGAAAAATGTGATATTTGCCTTGCTTTCAAAAAGTAATGTATTTTGAAGTCAGAAGTTTGCAGAAAATTAAGTAGAGTAGAAGCAGAGAAACTCAGGAAAATATCAGGTGCTGTTCCTGTGCATTGATGCTTCTTGAGGCAAGAAGGAGCAGTCATTCGCATTTTGGATGGACTGCAAGACATCTATATTTGCTCTTCATTCAAATGTATGTTGCGCTGTCTTCTGGGAGTGTTTGTTTGCATGCAGTAGGAGACAATCTGCCTACAATTTCAATATATTTTAAATTAAAAACTGAAAAAATAGGTGTTTCATACAAAATAGTTCTGTTGTTACAACAATTCTGGAGTGACTAAAAGGAAACAATAATTTCCTATTTTTATATGATGCTTGATAAGATTTCCTTGATAAATGATTATTTATTTTGGCTTAAAGAACAATGGCTTGTAAGGGTTGAATATTTCACTGAAAAAAAAAAATTGCACCAAGCAGTATCTTTGTGCAATTTGTATTCAAGACTTCCTTTTGTTATCTATCTCACTGCTTTTGCTTTTTTTAACATTTCATCTCCCAAACAAACTGCTACCAAAGCTGCAGCTTCATCAAGTGAATACTAACTAGATGATCAGTTGCTAGTGATAAGTCGATAATTTTAAGATTTTCCTGCTGACTTCTGAGCATTACTGCTTTTTTATATGCTGATAGGAAACGAAATACTTGAATCATGCTATGATAATTTTTATTGTGAACATTGTATTCTCTTTTTGTTAACCCCAGCTGAAATAAAGTTTTATATTCATTTAAATAGGTTTTCACCCAGTTTTGGTCAGCTTTTTATAACTATACATACACATTTCCATGAATGGTGAGAAATTACATTAGATTTTATTTTCAATGTGAGAAATAAATCCATACAGGACCCTTGTAGAAAATTAGGTAATTATTGTAATGTTAAAATAAAATTATTTTTTGTTGTGAATCATGTACTGGTATTCTACCAGCTCAGAACATTAAGGATCTTGGTCCTGCTTTAGAAAACAGTTCCAGTAACTTTTTATCTGTTCCTCTTTAATTCTGCAATTTGATTGTATTTTGAAATCCCCAGCTATCTGTTCATTCTGATGTGCATGAAGACATATTTACCTTGGAGTCAAAAAGAGATGTATAGTTATATGGTAATCCATAACAGCCATGGATTCACAGCACCTAACTGGGTTATCTTCCTTTTTCTTTTGACGGATAAACGATCTTATATTAAATAAAGAGAGTATGATTCATAAGAGAGTGATCAAGCTGTTTTCCACTTGTTTTCTTTCTATAGCTACAGTGAAATTGAAGGGGGAAATTTTCATTTTTCAGAAAACTGACAACACTTAAAAAGAGTTATTTCTTAAAAATGTTCTTGCAGTAACTAGCAACAATCCATAAAACCAAAGATGGAAGAAATCTAAAGGGTTATTTCCTAACGTTTCTGTCTGTGATATGTTTTCCATAAAATAGTAGTCTATAAACTATTAAGCTGTTGATTTCTGAAAAGTTGCTTAACATAAGATTGTGTTTCATATGTTAAGACCAAAAAAAATCTTTCCCTGGATTCACACATTTGCTCTTTAAAAAATGATCCAAGCATCTGTGTCAAAATTACTGCAGATGTTGCAAACAATATGAAAAGCCATTTGCAATGTAAGCCATAAAAAAGTATATTCATAACTCTTTGTTAGTTACAAACCAAGAGCTGGGTAATAAAAAATAATCTGATTCTTGTTTTTAAAGTGTGTTTTCCCAAGCCTTCATCTTAATACAGTTCAACATTTAAAATTCAGCCTGAACAAAGAAATACATTCCCTGACTTTAACAAAATTCTTCAAATAAGTTTTCTTAGATGTTAGCTATAATTTTGTCCTATTAGTTGGAAAGCAGGAAAAGAACACAAAAATGTAGATTGCTATAGAAAAAAAACTTTACAAAAACAAACATTTTTAATTTCAATTTTCATGTTGATATTTGAATCTGTTTTAAAAAATATTCATTTTAAAATTAACAACTTAGCTGCAAATACCAAAGACAGTTAACATATGAGTGTTGACATATAAAACAAGACTTATTTTATATATTAGAGTATGCTAGCGCATTCTACTGCATCATAGCCAGTGCTGTTTCTCAGCTGAAATGTGGTATCACAGTGGAAGAAGACCAGCTTCTTAAGTTGCTGCTCAGCTGTACCTGAGCACAATTAGCTGAGGCAGTAGTTAGTACAATGGCCTTGGGCTTTACTTCAAGAACTTCTGAGGACTTTCTCAAAAGTCATGGAAGGTTCCTGGGAATCTTCTCAAGAGCTGGAGATATCTGTTGCTGACAGGTAAGGAGAGACAGGGAAGGGCAGACCCAGGAGAGCTTGACTTCCCCTAAGAAGTTCTAGAAGCAGCTAACAAAGTGTTGGTTGCCTGACAGTCCTTGCTCCTGCTGACTCCTGATTAAAGAGGTTTCTCTTTTAACCATTGTTGGGGAGAGGCCTACCTAAGGACCAGACCTAGAGTACAGCTACAGCAGCTTTTGCAGACTGATGTGAAGGAGAGCCTGGTAAATCTGTGCAGGTTAGATCATGCCTCATCAGCTATGAGGGTGATGCCCACAAGGCATGGTCACCAACACCTATTTGAGCAATTGTTGCTGCAGCATCAGAGGCCCTTGTCCATTGCAGAACTTACTCTTTCTGGAAGTCTCATACTGCGGTGAGGGGCCCTTGGTCTAGAGTAGATGGTTTCTCTGCTTGCAGGAGTTGTGTAGTCATTGAAGAGTTCAGCTGCCAAATCGGAGAGCTACAGTAGGAGGCCAGCAGAATGTAAAGAAGCAGATATTGTGATAAAGAGATTGGCTGTATCTTCTCTGAGAGTTTGCAGCTTTTTGAGATCAAACTTTCCACCCTAGTAGAGGGACTGACAGAGTCAGTACTTGTGGGATCAAAAAGTGGAACTCCCACAATGGCCAAAATTGGAAGCTGGTGACATCTGGGATGAGGAGGTAGGCTCCTGGAAACCTTGAAACTTTGGAATTGATTCACTGATCTCATAAGGGAAAAGGAGATGTGAACACTCTGAAATGGAGTGTATGTGCCAGCTGAACTTAACAAATACACCAAGAGGAAGTGGAGAGTGTTACCAGTGAGAGATTCTTTGTTGTGGGAGACTGAGCTCTCCACCTGTCAACTGAGGCTGTTGCTGCTTGCCAGGGAGTCATGTATGGGATGTTGTGGAGAAGCTGCCGAAGCTTGTTCAGTCATCAAGCTGTTACTTCGTGCCACTATCCCATATGAGTACTAGTGACACAGCCAGGGAAGACCTGGAAAACATCTAAAGCCATTACATTGCTCTGGAGGCAATGGCCAAGCATATGGCCACCCAGTGGTTGTCTTTAACCCTCCTTGTGATGGGAAGTGCCAGAGTAGGACTAAAAAGATTCTCTGTGTCAACACTTGATTGTGCAGCTGTTGTCAACTACAGGGATTTTGTTTTCACAACCATGGGATCCTCTTCTAGGACTGACAACTGCTTGTTTTTTTTTTTTGTTTGTTTCTTTGTTTCTTTTTTTTTTTTTTTGTTAAGGAAAAAAAAAAGCTCTGTATGTATAGCATAGCCATGAATAACAAGCTTTTATTATTCATCCTTAGATTATCCTCTTGGAGTAAACCAGTCACAAGCCAAATTGTGTTTTTACCTAAGTTCTAGTTACTTATAAGTATCAGGGCTTGTAATTATGAAGCTTTTTCCACATGCCCCAACAACATCATCTTTCTTCTTCTGATCAAGCAGTCTGATTCAGACACTCATGCTAGTCTCTGTTCTGACATTTTCTATGGGCTCTCAAACTGTTCACCACCCATCTCAAAGCTAACCTCTTCAGAGGTTAGCCAATTCTTTGGGTAGAGTGAAATTCCTCGTGTTTATGGCTTGTGTTCTCAAAAGTCTATATTCATCTATTGCAGCATTTCAGTCATATAAAATATTTTACCACATCTCTCTAGTCCCCATCTGTGGATTCCAACAGGCATCTAATTCCCCCTGTCCCTTGTGTTGCATTTCTTTGTGTAAAGGCGTTTCAGACTGATACTCTGTCATGCTGTTTTCTCAGAAGAGATGAGAAATCCTATCATCTCATTACTCTCTCCTACGGGTGCTTCCTCAGTGTTTCATCCAAAGGCTTTTATTTTCCTTTAGGCTTTTGTCATCTCCCCACAGCTAAGTTTTTTTCTTAAAAATTGTCCTCACTAATTTGGCAAATCAACAGGTTTTCTTTCCACTTCATTATGTGGATGCTGTCTGTCTTCAACAGTTGTTCCTCTAAGAGGGCCATGGGATCATAAAACCCAAGAGCCTACTGTGACACCAACTGCACAGCCAAGTATTGACTTGCATGACAAATTTCTTCTCTGCAAGCCTTGCCTCTTGCCTGCCAGGATTAAGGTGAATATTGCTTGGATAAATACAGTGCCTATAGCCCTGTAGCTGCTCTTGATGTGTTCAGGGTCTCCCTTACCAGTATCTTTGGTGCCTTAGGTAGCTAGTCAGGCAAGCTAGTTAAGCTAGTCAGGCAGCCAGCCTCTCTGCAGCATGTTTGATCTAAGCAGCAGCCTTCACAAGACAGCAAGCCTTGTCAGCAGATGAGTGCTTCTATGCCCTATAGAAGGGTGTCTCTGACTATTATTGGCTCTATTTTCTGTTGTACTGACTCAGATCAGGCTCAGCTTGAGAGATGCTTCCCTTGATAGAACCTGTTCCTCTTCAAAGGTGACCATATCTCTTTCTTTAAAATCAAATCTGCGGGTGGAAAAAGAACATTCTTCTTGCCAAAAGAAACAAGCTTCCCACCTCTCCCATATCAAAAGTGTTCATCCTTTATTTTTTGGGGCATAGCCCCTAACTATCTCTCCATGCTTAGTGTGTTGAGGTGTTCTCTTTGCAAGGTTGTCCTGAAGAATCTGTCTGCATCTTCATTTTTCCAATAGATAATTGAAGTTTGTTCTCTTCCTTCCGGTCTTTTACCCCCTGCCTCAAGCTGAGTGCACCTAGCTTGTGAAGTGAGTAATCATCCCAGCCAAGCTCAGGGGAAGCACCAGGCACTTTCTATAGATGTAGATATGGGTGGCCTTATCTTCCCTTTGTGATTCAAAACAGATTAGCATTTTAATGTACTAGAGGAGTTGCTCCAAGTGATGTTCTATTGCAGATCACTGTGGCAGTGATCTCATACCTCTGGCCCTCTATGCATCCCCTCTGTAGAAACTGCTACATAAACTGCTGAGTCCATGTGTACCTGCTTGTGGTCCAGAACTTTAAAAACAGTGGAAAAATGGGACAGGAAGGATCTCTATCCCAATTTTGGAAACTATGATACTATCCAAAGTAGAATGTAAGACTCCTATGGTTGCAGTGGGAAAGGAGGCATAGTAAAAAGATATCTCCCTAAAGAAATATTCTGGACTGAGTCTATTCACATGACTACTTACTCATTTTTTTAAGTCAACAGTTACCAGAAAAAATATATTTTTCGGTGTTGGGAGGATTTAAATGTGTTGCCTTTTCTAAAGTATATACAAGCTGGTGTACACAGCCTTCTTTGGGACTTTTATCATAGGTTGAATTTCTCTCAAAGGAGACTCATTGTTTAGAATGCATTTTTCTTCCTGGTTGCATGTACCATATTCAGTGTAACAACTTCTCCCTTTCTCATCTTCTTGAGAAAAAGTTTATCCAATTTTTAAACTGCTAATACTTTTATTGATGTCAAATTGATAAGACTTGCTTTATCTCTTATTGCAAAACAATATCTGCACTGCATTCCTAAGAATTACAAAATCAATAGAAAAATGTTTACAGCTAGAGAAAAAAAATGCTTTGGTGCTAGAGCTGAAGTGCTCCTCTTTTTTTTTTTTTTTTTTTATCATAAAACCTTTCATTTTATGTTTCCCAAATGATCGTTATATTATCTGTTTGCAAGCAGCTCTCTCATGGGTTATCCAAAGACTTTTTACTTAGACCTTGAAGTCAGCAGCACTGAAGCTGTGCAGAACAAAAATTACAGTATTTCATTCTCATCCTACAGGCATTGTAAAGGATTCATTTTTTTACATAAGTATGTAACTTAGAAAAATATTGCACAATCTCTTAAGTTATTAACAAAGTATCTAAATTTGCAATATATTTAGTACAACTAAAATAAACTGCAAAACAAGTATGCATAGTCTTACTTGGAAAAACTACATTGGGAGATGTTTTACCAAGTTTTCAGATAACACAAAAACATAGATCACAGAAACATGGAAACACAGGACTAAGGCACAAATATAAATGATTGCTCACATATGACCTGTGAAATGGAATATTTTCATGTACACCAGTGAGAGGAAAATTGTATACTCCCTGTTGATGAAATTAGGATATACTTTTTTCTGTGTTTTATCTTACAAGGTATCTTACATATAGACATGCTTGCTGGAGACTAAATATGCTCCAAAACTGTGTTTGAAGGAAATTTTAGAGGGACAAACCTCACAATTTTTTCCAAAAATGTTGTAAAATGCCTTTTTTAAAAAGTAGCTTTCCTTTTGAAATATCTCTGAATATCATCACACAAGGAATGTTTTATATCTGGATTACGTCTGAATTCCTTCCTTTATTAGTTCTCACTGAAAACCTATCTTTAAAAATGACTACCTACGCAAAGTTTGGTGGAGATATTGCATATGAGTAAGTAAGTCTGATGCAATGCACAGTTTAAGAAGTGTTCTTTTTTATGTCATTATCAAGTAAAGTATTAATGCTAAAAGGTGGTATATAGTTAATAAAGGATATATATTCTTGACAGCTGTCACATTTTACAGATAAAGAGCTAGTAGGAAGTTTAACTTTGCCTCTTCTGATTTCAGGTGTTATCTAAGGGTTTAGCAATTATACTATTGCTAAATATAAGCAGAAACCCATGACAAAGCTGGGAGGGTTAGCAAATTTGTTATCTATGTAGCAAAGAAGAACAGAGGACAGTATTAAAGTTTTGTTTTTTGTCAGGAAAAAAATGAGTCTTGTGAATGTGATAATGATAATAAAAAAAAACTTATAGTATGCTGACAAATTATATGTGACTGTACTGTGCATGGATTAGGAAATCTGCATACTTAACACCAGGGCTGGGACAGAGGTCTAGACATCTAAATTCAAATATCTACAAGTAGGTGTAGTGATATTCAACTAAGTATTTAAGCCAGCATGAACTGAATAAATATTATATTCAATGCAGACAGAGTCAATACAGCTGTCTAAATATAGTCCTGAATACTATTTGTGACTCTGTAAGATATCCAAGGTGTTTGCATGAAGCTGAAAAATGTGACAGGATCTACAGTGTACCTTCTTCCTTCAAAACTAGCAATTGGAGGCCAGGATGCTGCTGCAGGGCATCTCAAATACCATTGTACAACTTTATGGACATCTAAAAGAAGATCCATTGACTCTGCTGAATATGTTTGCATTGTCTGTGATGGAAGCTTAGTCACCTAGCTAGCATGTAGATGATTATAATTTGATGTCTACACTTCAATGAGTAACAATTCTGGGGTTAAAAAATTCCAATTATATTTTCTGCTATAATAAGATTGTAGACATTTAGGTAACATGTAAACCCTTAAATTTTGGTGTCTAAATGTTGTTTTCTATGATCTAGAGTTGATCCCTCCCTTACATCTGAATGTATCAAAACAGAGGTGTTTCTACACATATGGAATAAATTAGATATGCTGTATATTTTTCCTCTTCATTATCTATAAAGCAAACCAGCATGACACACTCTTGTATCATGCTATAACATAGATGTATCTATCATTAGTTCCCTATTCTTGTAGTTCACTTAGCTGGTGAACACATAAACATAAATAACATAAAACAAACAACATAAATGTCTGGCTGGCTGGCTGGTGGCTGACTCATCTACTCTAGAGCTTTTTGAGACTCTGGTTACAGTCCAGAATGGTAGAGGTATGATGCAAGTCCTGTGGGACACTTGTCAATACTTTGCGAATGCTTTGATACCTCGGGGTATTGTAAGTGATACTAGATATCTCTATTTAGACAACATACTTTTCCTAATATGACAAGATGTGGTTACACTTAAGCAAAGTATAGCAAAGTATTGTATTTCTTCAGAAGCAATACTTTTTTAACCATGATTGTTCAGATTTCTAGCTAAATTTCTAACTCTCAGTATTCTGTGCCAACAAAAAGCTTAATATCATTTCCAAGATCTATCTGTCCATATACAAACAAATCAAGAAAAATATAGCAGTTTCATACAGAAGCATTCCCTATTTTCCAGAAAGAGGAACACATATTACAAGTTCCTATGCATTGTCATTTACGTTCTGCTGTACATCTTGTCGGTTCCTTAAATCATTAAAGCACTAGTTGCCCATCCTACTTTGATAAGAAGTATAATTAGTAAATAATTTGACATCAGGCTGACAAAGAAATTTTATCTGTCACCTTTCTATGTGATATCAGTGTTTCTCCATGCATCTTGCATGTATTTTTCTTCCTTGATACTTGGCAGTTAAACAGATAATTTGCTCTTTTAGCAATATAACTTATTTAGACTAAATTTGAATCTACGCCTTGTCTCTACTAGCCGCCCAGTGTTATCATATAATACCGTAAATATCATATCATTTTCACAGCCATCAACAAAATCTATGATATACTTCAGAAGCAATGAATATCACAGAATCACAGAATGCTTAAGGTTGGAAGAGACCTCTAGAGATCATCTAGTCCAACACCCTGCTTCAGCAGGGACACCTAGAGCATGTGCACAAGGTGGCATCCAGGTAGGTTTGGAAACTCTCCAGGGAAGGAGATCCACAACATCTCCGGGCAGCCTGTTCCAGAGCTCTGTCACCCTCACAGTAAAAAAGTTCTTCTCCATATGGAGGTGGAGTTTCTTGTTTCAACTCACACCCATTTCCCCTTGTCCTGTCACCCGCCACCACTGGGAGGAGCCCCATCCTTCCTACAATCACCCCTCGGGTACTTGAATGTGTTAATCAAATCTCCTCTCAGCCGCCTTTTCTTCAGACTAAATAGGCCCAGCTCGCTTAGTCTTTCCTCATATGACAAATGCTCCAGTTCTTTAATCATCTTTTATTTCAATATTTATCTTATTTTAATTGTCTGATAAGAACTTTTTCCAATAACTGATATAGTATTCCTTACAACTGTTGTCTTTTTTTTTTTTTTAAATAAAATAGAACAATATAAACCACTACTGCAAATCTAATGTGTCCATGTTAGAATTTGAAAAGATTGCACAATTAAAAGCAAGTCTTATACAGGTGGAATGCTTTTAGTGTTAGGGAATTATAACAACCCCTTGAATAACAGATCAAAGGAAACACTAGAAATCCTTAAGCAACTAAGTACCAAGAAATAATGGGAAATCATCTTGTGCTTTTAATCCTTCTTTAAAAAACATTCTTTGCCTGCTGTGCATAATTTGTAACAGTGAGTTCTAGACCATCAATGTATAAATGCAATAAAACTATTCATCAAATATATTCACTAAGGGTCACTAAATACCAATTAGCCAAAGAACAAATTAATGATTGAAAATTAACCTCAAATTAACAGATCTGCATGAAGTGCTTCATGAACTTCCTATTTCGGACTATTTAACTTAGCTCTGTTCTGTCTTTAATGAAAGTCCATTTCTAAACAAGTCTCTAAAAATGAGTTGCCTAAAGTTCAGATAGTCATCAGGAGCTTACTTTCAGTCAGAGGGAAAAAGACACCTTCAGCAGAAGATGCTGCTTATCATAACACAACACATGAATCGCATTATAGATGTACCTATTTCTCCTCTAATTACAAAGGAAATGTATGTAAATAAATTAGTTTCAGAGACATCCTTTTTAAACATCTAAAGTTGAGGAGAGAAATTCCACAGCTGATGAACTGTGTCATTGTGCAGGGGAGTCTAGGTTGAGGAAGTGAAATAAATTTTACGCTGTTTTTTATTGTTTCATATGGACACATCATCTTAATTTAAAAACAAAACTTTCAGTGAAAAAGCCGTAGGAATGTTATTTTAGCCATTTCTTCTTGTTTTCTTTTTCTTTCTTTTTTTTTTTAGATTTATTCTGTACTCTTTTGAGATAATGCATGATTGCTATCAACAGATCTTTTCATAACAATTTATTTTGAAGATTCTTGAAACATTTTATTCATCTACCACATTACTTTGCATTTGACTAGGAGCAAAAAGACATAGCTTCTATTATTCTTCCAGAAAAATAAATGGAAAAGCCAGATTGTATTCCCATAGCTAGTGCATTGAAAATACAGTGTTGATTATATATTTTTTAAACAAGCACCTCAAAAGTTTTTTGTGAAATTATATGTAGCTTCCTTATATTAAATTGACATTTCTGTAGTAAAAGATTTAATTTGGAGTTCTTGTATTGAACAATGTATTCAGTGACTTGTAACTAAAGTAACGGGACTTTCAGGCTATTCTCCATAAACACCAGTTGCTATTTTTCTCCTAAGTGTTTTGATTGTGTTTGGTTTAAAAAGACAGCAGCTCTATTTGCCTTATTGATACTGGAGGTTAAGCAACACTTACCTTAACAGAAAGTTACAGACTGGGAAAGTTTTTAATTGAAACAGGAGTTCAATCTTCACTCATATCAAAAAAAAAAAAAAGGAAAATCACAAAGTACTCTTGTTAAAATAAAATAAAAAATAATATAGCGGTGTAGGGTGTGTATGACTATGTGTATGTACAAAAGAAAAGTTTTCTTATAACAGTAACTTTTTCAGAGAAAAGCAAAGAACTTGTTGGAATCATATACCTGAGGACATTTATCTTTTTGAAACAAAAAATCAAAAGTTAAAGATCAGAAATTAAAAGAAGGTTCTTAATCCTAAAATCCCTGGAGGAGCCTTTCAATAAATTCAGTGGAGAGCTTATTAAGGATTTGTAACTGCCTAAGAAAGGTAAGGGCACATAACATTATGGTCTGTAATAGTGGAAGACTGAACTCTATTGTTTAGGAGTTTTGTTGTTGTTGTTTGTTCATTTGTTTTTTCCAGACCTGTTTCCTACAATTCCAATATGTTAACTTGATGTAAGAACTTTAATCCTCTGCACATTACTTATTTTCTCACTTCTCATCAGTAGTCCTTACAGAAGGGCTCATTTTTAGAAAAGAATTATTAGCTCGGTTTCCACAGTAAAACTCCTTTAATCTCATGCAAACTGCAGTTGACCTGATTAAAATTTTTACATCTGTGTGAAGAGTGCTCCCAGTCTTCCAACTTGTCATGAACTATATTGATGGACAAAAATTCTTTAGGACAAAAATGGATAACAGATGGACAAACAGTTTACCTAAGCTACTGAAGAGAGAATTGTCCTCAAAAGACACATATGGTCAATTTAGTTAATGTACTTGTATCTCTAATTTGAGCATAGAACAGGAACAACCAGAGCAAGAATTTTTTAAAAAAATATTTTGATATGGTGTTATGTATGTCTCTTTATTACAAGCAACACTTTTAATAAACTGATTTTTGCTCACAAAATAATATATCATTCTTTCTTCAATTGATTTAATTAAGTCCTTTTAAATATTTAAATATTGATAGAAACAGATCTGGGAATTTGATACTAAATATTACTGAACATTGAGTAAAATGCTAAGATTTTTTTTTAAAATTTATTGATTTGAAAAACAGAAATTGATTTATTTTACCTGAAATAAAATTGAAGGTAGGAATAGTTACAATTAGATAAAGTTAAGTCCCCACAGAGCTGCTCTGCCTTCTGTCTTTAATTCCCACTCTGTAGGAACTTGTGAATTTGCCCTGCTGCTTTATTCAGATGTAATCATCACCCTTCAATGAAACTCTAATTTAAAGCAAACTCATTATAGTATGTGACTTATTTAAATGGATGAAAATTAATGCCTCTAAGCCTAAAACTGCATGGTTAGAAATGAAGGTAAGGTCTTATAGTTAACAACACTTAAATACAGTAACACCTCCCCACAACTAAATACAATTTATATAGAGATAGGTCTAAAGAGATAGATAGATACACAGACAGATAGATAAATTTGTCTTTGAAAGTGTTTTGCAAACATGTTACGTAAATATTATTTTATTGTACTTTATTTTCTGGATAAATATAAATAAGTCTCCCTGTTTAAATTGCTTACAGTAATGTAGAGAGTCAAAACAGAAAAAAAAAAAGAGCCTTGGATCACTAGTTCATATTTTTCATCCCTAATTAACAGGATACAGTAAAGCTGATTTTCCATTTTGTACTTTAAGCAGTCATAAATCTATGCATAGACTCTCTGGCATAATTCCTGATTCTAAAGTGCAAGTGTAACTTTCCTCATCAAGGGCCAATATACCAGTGATTAAATATACTGAATATTTTGGATAAAGATACTGAATGGTATTATGAAAACAGTGGTGAAATACATTTTGATTTAAACATATAAGACAATGGAAAAATCAGTTGTCTTGCCTGCAATGGGATATCAGTATTGCTATAATTACAATGAGGCAATGTTTGCGGGAAAAATGTATACTCTTTCATTAGATCATCTGCGTATTCAGAAAAAAAAAAAAAAAAAACAGAGAAGCTTTTGGGCATACAAGCCCTCTTTTAGATTTGAAATAGAAGCAAAAAACTTGAAATTACAAGTTGGCTGAAAACAATTTGTTCTGAGTGTAATGCAAGTAAGTTAATCATTCAGTTTGATAGAATAGGTCATCCATAACCATGCAAGTGAAAGAAGGTTCTTCTAAAGGAAAAGATAAGGAGATCATTCTCTCTTACAAGAAAAGGAGAAACAGATTGTCTGAATAATAGTAGGGGTTGGCACTAGGGGTAGTGTGTGGAATAGACTGTAAAAATATCATAAAACTGTTGCAACTTGGAGCGGGTCAGGAATGCCAGACAACAACTTCATAGAAGCTGGAACTAACTTCTTTTATTTCACGTTACGCACCACAATATATAGGCAACTCGCATAGCAACGTTCTGGCAGAGCATCAGTGATTGGTTACATGAACTGACGTGCTAACATTTCACAGGTTGCTAAGCCGTATCCAGGAGCCCAACTGTAACAACCACACTGACATCTCGAAGCGGCTATGCTACCTCAAGGCTGCGCGCCTCAGCGGGCCAGCCCCTCCCTCTCGTCTTGGCCTTGCCTGGTCAAGGACACCCCCATGTCCTTGTCCTCCACATAAAACCAGGTACACTCTTGAGATTGCACTGGGCCACTGAGCTTATGAATATGGTTTCTAGTATGTCTTTGAGCTTTTTAAGCTTTTCTCAAGCATGAGAAATGAGGTCAGATACTGAGTAGCTACTCTGAGAAATATTCTTTATTTTGCAAATTAATGTTGGGGATCTGATTGCTTCCTTATACTTAATTATATTAAGTAAATGGTGGAGTAGTATGACAACTTTGCAGCATATGTTTCCACAATCATGCGAAATGTGCATGAGAAAATGCAAAGAA
Source organism: Tinamus guttatus (assembly GCF_059628265.1). Taxonomy (NCBI): domain Eukaryota; kingdom Metazoa; phylum Chordata; class Aves; order Tinamiformes; family Tinamidae; genus Tinamus; species Tinamus guttatus. Next base: position 485,106 of record NW_028288869.1, on the reverse strand, counting down.
GGATATCTGTTTTTTGTGTGTTTGTTTCTTTCTTTCTTTATGCCTTGTAACTTAACTCTGTCTGATAGGACACACATTCAAGTGTCAAAGACAAAAGACTTGCACATACTTTGCACAGAAGGGAGTTGGAAATATCCCTTCATATGTGAAAAATCACTAAGAATTTGGCCAGAAAAATACTTTGAGATCTTAAAACAGTGGTTTATCAGATAAGAACATTTTATTCCATGAGCAGTGGTTTGGTTCAGAACACATTCTTTCTGAATGAAAATAAAATTGTAAAAGTATCCAGGAAATAAAAAAAGGGGTACATCAGTGGGTAAAATCACAACTGGCTTTTCCTACAATTTGATCCCAACTTGTTTATATGAATCAGAGCAGAGTTATCAGACGGGCAGCCATTCCAGATGATTAATTTGGATGCTTGTACCTTGTTATCGATAAAGTCGGGAAAATTCCCTAGTCAGCCTTATAAAGTAACAACAAAGTTTGTGTTATGTAGGTGCTACTCTTATTGTTATTCATAAGACCTTTGATTCTCAGAGTATATAGATACCTGCAGCTGAGGCTAAACATTGCTAATTATATTACGTGCATTAACATTTTGGTTCATTTTCTGTTTATTCATTGAGAAATTCTTCTGTTGATTTTATCTATTCTTTTTGGACATTTAATAAGGTTTTACAAAATCAATAGTAGTTTGTACACGAAACACAGGAAAGAACAGAAATTAACTATTTACAGATTTTTTAAATTAGGATCTAACAAAAGATAGCAAGTTTGTTTAGGGAGTCCAAAATATGTTGTACATTTTGAAAAAAGAATCTCATATATTTATATTGTGCAGTTAAAATTTCCACAAAATGGATATAAATGATTAGTTTTAGAATACACAGTGTATTTTGTTGACTTCATGAGAGCAATTTTTATATATTTACTAACAGAGATGGTAGTAAATATCAAGCCAGTGAACTGGAAAATCAGAATAACTACAGTACTTAGAGCATAATATTACTGCCCAGTGGGATTTTTATTAGTCACTAAAAAAAACACTGCAATATGACTTACAGTATATATAATTTTAAGCATTCAGTAATATTCTATGATCATCCAGAAAGAAAGGTCATATTTTTTACATAGCTGCACAAGGGTATTCAAAATTTCTTTCTATACGATAGATCAACAGACTGGAGATTAGTTTTTGGGATTTGAAAATAGGTTGTTGGGTCTAAAGTAATTGATTCATAAAAGTCAGGGACATGTACATTTAAATGAGATTAATCAAATGTTCAATCAATAAGAAAAGAAAGCTGAAGGAAAATCCAACATCAGTTGATTCAAAAGAACATTGCTAAAGCCGGTATAAAACTATGAATGAGCTGCCATTTGAGGCACAAAATGCAAATCATTCTGAGTCAAAGATCAGACAAGGACTTTTATGTACTACCACTTCTGTTGAAACCCCAGTAACTTAATTGTGTTCATTACTCCTCCACTCTGAATATTTACTGATATTAAATCTTAATTCAGATTATGTTTGATGTCCCTGCATACTATGTTCCTATAGTGCTTATAGAAGAGTAAAGATTCACTGTTCTTAAAGGCAGAAATTTCTCCATTTTGCACAGAGTGAAGAAAGCTCAACACTAAAGCATATTCGGCCATATAAATATCTTAGCTTCATATTTCTATATCTGAAATGTACAGTGAAATTGTAAAGCTCTCATTCTGCTAGTCTTTACGTGCTCTGCTGTTATAATAAGCTCCAAACTGCTACCACGTTCCTGTAATTAAACTTTTTAAATATCACTTAACTTGTGACCATGTAGTTACATGCTGCACCATCTTGTTCCATAATCTCATAGATTCTGAAATTCTAAAATAAGTTTGAAGCAGAATATCAATAGGCTATAATGATGAAAGTAGGATTAGCCTTTTCAGTGTAGTGTCACTGTATTTTTCATGTCATGGCAATCCAGGTTCTTACAGGGAAAATGTGTTGAAAAGCATTCTTTTATGAAATCAAAGACAACTCTCCAACAATATAAGATATAGGAAATTCTCATGTTAAAAAAAAAAAAACAAAAGTGATTGACATGGCATCAATTGATCCTTTATATATTTTTTACTATACATTACTCCTTGCCTTTTATTAGGATGCCATACCTGTACTCCATGTGAACATCTGCAGTTGGAAAAGGAGCTTTTATTTTTTCTTTTCGCATTTCCCTCACCTGACTGAAATCACCAGATTTAAGTCTCAAAAAAGCTGTGAACCAAGAAACAGTACAAGAAGTTGGCAGCCAAGCAGGAAGCCTCTCAGGAGAAAGGGGAAGGGAGATATGTGCTCAGTTTTCTTTTTAGGTGTGCCAGTGAACCAGAAATACAATAGGGCATATAAAAAAGACTAAGGCAGCTCAAAGTTGGTGTGAAAGGAAGTGGACTGAAGGCTCAGAAGTGTTGCTAGATCCTGCTAGTCAACTCAGTACAGCAATGCATACCAAATGACATAGTCTTCCGGACCAAATATCTAGACTATCAGAGGTCTTGATCAAAGAATATCTTCTAAGAGGGACACTGCCATCAAATCTCAGGCTGCAGGTTGTGACTGATGCTATTCTCTAATATGGGAGGTGGGAGTGACAACAGCTTCATATGGAGTTGTGCTCCATTTGCTCCATTTGAGCTGCTAAGCCACAGGAAGGTGTGAAGGAGAAGGTGAGCAGACTACCTAGCATCAGGAAGCAGGTATGGGATAGAGAAAGGATCCTTGCAGAAATCTGGCAGGATCAAGAGCCAAGCCTCATGGCAGGCAGAAGGAGAAATGTTCAGAATCTATCTTGAGTTGATGAAGGAAAAGATTTCTCAGTACAGTAGAGAATATAAGCTTAAGACTCTTAGTGCTAGGTGAAAGAGTCAGCACCCAAGTGGTGATATCTTCAATCATACTGGTAAAGGCAAAAATACACTGACAAGTTCACATGCATCTTGCAAGTCAATTCCTGGCTGCAGAGCTGCTATCATCAGACAGGGCTTTGGCTTATTCACCCATGAAACACACTTCAAGAAACAAGAGCTGCTGATGAGAATTCATTGGTTCATTGAAGAAAGGAAATCAAAGCCCACAGATCAAAGCACAAGAACAGAGATAAAGAGGAAGCATACATGACAAAAAGTAATGGGGAAAGAGTCTTGAGAAAGTTGAGTGAGTAGCATGCAGAAATGCCTGTGCTCTAATGCATGCAGCATGGGAAAGAAACAGGAGAAAGGTACATCAGGACAGCATGACAACCGTGTTGTGTGGGATGGACACTGGGTCTTTAGGAAAGACAGATAATCAAGATGAGGAGGAGTGTGAGAAGAGTGGTTATAATACAGGTCCTTGTCAGGCTAACTTAAGATGCAGCAGCAGAGTGCAAGTTATCTGCCCTGCAACTTACAAATAAAGAAGAGATTGCTCGTGATAATGACTAAAAGGCAGCTGTGGCTACAGTGATAATGACCATGAGATGTTAGAGCTTAAGATCCTGAGGCAAGTGGAAAAGACAAGTATCAAAGAACCTGGAATCCAGGAGAAAGGGCTACAGCTTATTCAAGGAAATAGTATGCAGGATAGTATGGGACACCAGAAAGATGACCAGTTTTCAAAGACAACTTTCTAAAAGTTCACAAGAATAACCCATGTGGAAGAAAATGGAGCACTATCATCTAGTCCAACCCCACTGCATAAGCAGGGTGGCCTGGACGCCACCCTGTGCCACATGCTCTAGGTGTCCCTGCTTATGCAGGGAGGTTGGGCTAGATGATCTCTAGAGGTCCTTTCCAACCTTAACCATTCTATGATTCTGTGATCAGACTCCACGAGAAGCACTGCCACACAGGATGGAATTAGGAGTGACTCTGATGGAGTTAAAATTGGTTAGAGATATGAAAGGGCAACAGAAATGGCTTTTAGAAGTACAACAGCAGCAAAAGCAAGGCTAAGGCAAATATTGGTCTAATGTTGAATGGGGCAGATGAGCTTAAGAGGAAGGAGAAGGGAAAGGGTGAGGTACTGTGTGCTGCCTTTACCTCTATTTCTCTAAATACAGCCTGCTTTCAGATTGCCTATGTCTCTGTAGTGGTGAAATAAAGGAAAATTGCCCTAGGAACTTCATCAAACTGACATAAACATCATCAAGCAGCAAGAATGGGAGATGCTCCATGAAGGAGAAGTAAGCTGGGATCTGACGGTAACCAGACCATAAGCACAGTGCCGTGGCTGATTAAGGTGCAGTCTGACATTGTCTCAACAAACAGAGGTAGTGACAACAGGGTCCACCAACAGTCCTAAACAAGGTGAGGTGATTAATCAGCTCCAGAGTCCATCCAGGAGCAGCAAAAGACAGGCCAGAGACAAAACCAGCTACAAGTCTGAGGTCTGTCCAGTTAATGGGGCTAGGTGGTGGTACATTTACAGCATAGCTCAAAACAAGACCAAAGCTCCAGGCCTGAGATTAATTGGAGACTCTGCAACAATGGGCAGAGGGTATGTGGTTGGGTATGTTCCTACAATTTTAGAAGGAAATTTCATTGCTTCTGATCTGTAAGTGTCTTTTCCATTATTATTTGAATGTTTATAAAATTAAAAGTAATAATCTACAAATAACCTACAACAAATAGAATATTTTAATTTGCAGCCTTCTAGATAGCTGATAACATAGTCCTTTCCACCATTCTAATGGCACAGACTGGAGGATGTGAATGAGTTTATAAAATATGACAGAAAAAGACTGAAAAAGACAGAAAAACTGTGTGTCTATGATGCACCTCAAGAATGTTTTCAAGATCATAAACACCACAAACCTTCAACCATCAAGCTTTAGCAATGGCATGACTTAGCAACACCAGTGTACTTTGAAATAATTTTAAAATGTGTTTTATTCTGTTTTGAGATACATGGGCGTTATTAAAACAATTCTGATCATCCGGACTTCCACTCCAAAAACTAATAATTGTTTTTTAGCCTTACACTCTTTTCTCAACTTCATGAAATTATAAGAAACATATTAGCAATTTTAAGATTTTTTTTTTCAAAAATTGCTTAAGAAACTCAGCATTTCCAAGAACACTTTTCAATACTTTTCAGATTACTGAAGCTTAGAATTGTAAAACAACTGAAAATGTCAAGCAGACCTGAGAAAGTATGTAAATTGAGAAGTTAAACATTTGGTTCAGAAGCATTTAAAACTTATTTTGTTTCAAAATTATAGGAAATTGCTGGGCATTTTTTTTTCTTATGCTGAACACGCTGATTTCTTTTTTACATCTGATTTTATCTTTTATGGAACTACAGATTAGTAATCTTCATTTACAAGCGTGGAATCAGCAAAGATCTGTCACAGACCTAACATTACAAAACCAAGCATGTGAGAAACTGGATACTCCATCTCATCGTCAAAGACGCATGGGCATCGATCTTCCTCTTGGTATATTATTACTCTCCTTTAAAATCAGTTATTGGCTATTTAATTTTATAAAATATTTCAAACTCAACCACTCCACAAGCATATGCAAAGTTAATTTTATTCTATAAAATATATACAACATAAGTTCAACTAAAAACATGAAGCAGAATTTTCACACTGTTCATTCTATTTCCCATCCTTTTAGGATGTCTGTGTTAACAGAATATGACTAAGATTGACAAAAGAAAGACAGAAAGTATGTAAATGCATAGTATTCAGGAAATTCAGCATGCTTTATATTCTAAAGAGGGACCTCAGCAGGCTGGAGAGATGGATGGAGAGGAACCTCATGAGGTTCGACGAAAGGAAGTGCATAGTCTGGTACCTAGGGAGGAATAACCCCATCCGCTAGTGCAGATTGGTGGCTGACCTGCTGGAAAGAAGCTCTGTGGAGAAGGATATGGAAGTCCTGGTGGACAACAAATTGACCATGAGCCAACCATGTGTCCTTGCGACCAAGAAGGCCAATGGTATCCTGGGTGCATTAGGCATAGCAATGCTAGCAGACCAAGAAAGATGACCCTCTCTGTCTATAGCACCATCCTAGGAGTGCTGGGTTCAGGTATGGCTCTCCAGTATGACAAAGACAATGACATACTGTGTGGCAAGGAAGGCAATGACATACTTTCGGTGCTCTGAAAGGGCACAAAAATGGTTATCGGAACCGATCACCTGTCATAAGGCGAGGAGGAGAGGCTGAGAAAGTTGAGACTGTTCAGTTTGTTGAAAGAGAAAGCTCTGATTGTCGTTCCTTTTCAAAGTTTATCAAATATGGCCTCAGAATGCAGAGGTCAGCTCCTGCAGTCCCCATGGGTTCATCCATGGACTTGTGTACAACAAATTTATGTAAATATTCACTAATATGATCCTCTTTTACTGAGAGTAAGTCTTGATAAGTCCAGACCTTCCCATTGGTCTCCAGGGCCTGGAATTACTGATGGCCAGTATTACCAGCAAAAAGAGGTGGAGAAGGCATTCAGAATGCCCCATAACCAAGACTTTTGCCCCATTTAGTAGCCAGCCAAAATTTGCAGCTCAAAATTGTCTCCGTACATCTGTAGGACGGCTGTTGCTGTGGGTCACAGAAACAAGAATCTTTCTCACACTATTCACACAACCTTTGCTTCAATATGAAGTGTGGAAAAAAAATATTTTTGCTCATTCTGTCAAACACAGACTGCTTCCACATATGTCCCATAATTTGGCTAGTGTAAACCTTAACAGGTGAAATCGTGGATTAAATTATCCATGTAAAGAAAAGAAGCTCTAATATTCCTGTTTCATATGGAGGTACTTCAATTATTAAGCATTTAAGCATTTGACAGCTTCAGGCACTAAATTTAATACTATCTTTTCTTTGTTTCAAGCATACCTAATGTATTACTTTGAAATTGAAGTAGAATTTTGTGTCTTTTAGCCTATCTGTTAATCAAAGTTTTCTTAGTCATCCATTAACTTACACTAGAATTTTTATGAACATGTCCAGGAAACTGTGATTAGGTGTCTAACATTGCATATTGAGATTGAAAAATACTATGCGCGTCTAAGATCAGGCAGTCCTAGATGACATAAGAGCCTAAGACTGTACATTCTGTCAGAAAGAGTAAGATGATGAAGAAAGTGGGCTGATTTTTTCCCAAAAGCTCTCTTTCTAGCTTATTCGTAATAAGCTATTTATGCAAAATAGAAGAAATCTACCTGCTCCTAGGAAAACTGAAGGAAGGCAGTTTGTGGATGATCAGTGGGCTATAGTCAGTGATAGCCTCTTTCAATACAAATTGTTTGTCTGTTTTGAATTAAACAGACAAGATTTTTGGATTCAGTTTCATCTCATCTCAATGAAGTCATTAGGTCTAAACCATTTAATCTTTTTCCCCTTCCTCTTTATATCTCATCTTTTTTCCAGATAAGTAAAACAGGATATTTAAGTACTTCTGATGTAACCAGAAGCTGTTTTTTTTTTTTTCTTTCTTTCTTTTTTTTTTCTTTTTCTTTTTCTTTCAGTGCAACATAAGTTACGGATGGGCTTTCCATAAGCATTGGAACATATTCCTATTCAAAGGTGTTATCAGCTTCAGAGCATCCAATTCCAGAGTAGCCAGGTAAAAATGCTGAGGAAATTAGTCTTCTTGATATACTACTGAAACACCAGCGCTTCAGCCATGAACTGACATGTCAGGCTTTTTACCTTGCTTTCTCAATATAGGAAGAATTTCCATGAAACTGTTTGAGCTTCTTTGGCACTCCCAGCATTTTAAGTTATAATCAATATATTCCAGGAATGGAATCTGAAACTTTCATCTTTTCAAATGAGTTAAATTCAAATGAGTAAAACTATACTTCAGAAATGTGATAATAGCCTTAAGAGTTGCTTTGTAACCAGCAACATCTTTGAAATATGAGTTTATATTGAGAGAAAATTAGGAAACCAAAATGATGTTTTAAAGATCTATTTTCCAATTTCAATTTCACCTACAGAGTTATGGTACCTGTAACAGCACTCGGTACAATATAGGAGCATGAATATACAGAAGGAAGGGAACAAATAATGACATCTCTCTGCGAGTGGTTTGTGCACTGATTTACAATTTTTCTGCTGCTATCTGTTAATAAAACAATAGTAACATAAATGCTATAAAACTAAATGTAACTCAAGCTTCTTGTTAGTGTTCAGGCTATACTCAACATTGTGCCATTAGTTTTAAAGAAAAGCTGTGTTTCGATAAAATCCCCATTTTCCTTCATCCACTATGATGAATGAGCATGTAAGTCAGAGTCAGAAGCAGCACACTGCTGAACAGATAACAGACATGAATTAACGTAAGTCTTCCTGGATTTGCAAAAATATTTATAAAAGGAATGCTATGAGATGATATTGTAAGTGTTTTGTAAATATAGAAGCTAAGGTAATTAAAGACACGAGACTATATTAATGTCAACGGGCAAGATACTTTAATTTACATGAATCTTGAACTGATCAGGAGTTTTTGACACACTACTTATTGGCTATCCTTATCCTCATCTGGCTAGAGCAACGTAATGAAATCCAGGAATATAAATTCTGATAGGCCCTTGAGATATAGATATTTTTTAAAAAATCTTCCTCAGCATCTCACAAGTTACAAATGAGCTTTACACAATCAATGGAAGGCTTCACAAAAAAGCCACCCAGCCCAGAAGTTCCAGGCAAAGAAATGAGAAAAGGCTGACCTTGTGACAAAGAATGTGTTATCTGCATTTTAAATTTACTCAGTGATAACCAGAGTGAAACAGTTTGAAACCATTCAGAAAAGATGTGAAGTGAGGGTTGGCTTTTTCAGGTGGACATAATGGAAGAAATCTGCATAGAACCTAAGCTAGGAGCCTGTCGTGAGTTTCTGGTAGCAATGGAGGAGCATGGAAGAATACAAAAGAGGGTAAAATTATTTCTTCACAATGAAGGAAGAAGACTAGGACTCAAAAAGCAACATAAAATCCTGGATGCGCACCTGGTGACACCACAGATTGGATCAAATCTCCCATCTTTGCTTCATTGATGTAAGGACTTGGTGATAACGCAGTTGCTCGTGTGTCCAAGAGGAGCAGGCACACAAACACAAGACACATAGTAGTCAAATTAATGTTTTTATTACCTCCACTTCTGGATGGGGACTCCCCAGTTTCCTGATGGGAGGAAGAGAACAACGGGGAGATTCCAGGCACCTCCGAGCACCAGTCCATGGTGAGGAGTGGGAGAGAAGGGGAATCTATGTTCTTATACAATTACTGAGCCTGTGATTGTCCTGTGTTACAATTCAGTTGGTGCTAATAGCAGGTAAACAGCATCTAAGCATCAGATAATACAACATACGATAATGAGCAGAGTCTGTGTGTGTGGTGTACATGACATGGCCATGAGCTGAGTATGAGGTATAGCACAGTTAAGTCAGTTTGCCACAGAACAGTCTGGCCAGTCCACATCACCTATCTCCTCAATATTCTTCCGCATTCAATTCTCTACAATTGCAACCAAGATCTTGGTTGTGTCACAAGCAAGGTACGTGTCAGATGCCTGCTAACATAACATGTAGTTCTATTTGCAGTTTGAAATGTCATGGTGAGGTGAGCTGCTTCTCACCTTTACTGTGATGATGTCCTTCACTACACCTCTGAAATGCAACTTGTGCATAAACAAGAAGGTGGCAGGACCAAGCAGGTGGCACAGCTGGTGCATCTAGTGGCAATGGCTCTCTACTACTATGCAGCAAATTATGGTTATTAACGGAGTGACTATGGTGCAGCATTAGCTGTGCTTATTATCCTCTAAAAAAGCTGTGCAGATATGGTACACTAACAGAACTTAGCTGCTTTTTATTATTTAACTAATAAGGTTCATTTAGAGATTTCTTCTACTAAGTCTGTCTAATGGTGAGCTATTATATGGGTCTTAGATATTCTCTGTCTATTCTGGGATCTTTGTATGAGGAATTTGACTGCACAAGATCTTACTTAATAGTAAGATCAGACTTAACATGTCTAAATTCCCTGATTTAACCTCTGCTGGGTCATCCAGCTATATTCTCTGCCCATGCACCCAAGAGCACCATTTCCGTTCAACTTTGGGCCTTCAGTTCCTGTCAGGGTTGTGTCACACACAGAGGCCACAAGGAGAGCCTGCAGGGCACAGTAAGAATACTGAGCCCTCAGTGTACAGTAAATCACCAAGCAGTAGCTGAAATATGTAGTATGCACATGCAGATAGCGAAAATGTGCTCTGCTCTTCCATGCTCGTTCTCGAGACAGCCATCAAGCAGCATGAATTAATCCTCATATTGCTTTATCTAGTGCTGAGAAATGAATCTCAAACATGGGAAAGCATAAGCATCTCATGAAATAATTTCTGTGTTTCATTTCCTGAATCACAGAATTTAGGCATAGCAGATTCTATATTTCTCCCCTAGTTTTATTGTAAAATACAGCAACATAGTTTCCTCAGCTGAAAATGCATATAGTGTTCTCTGGTTGTAAACATTAAAAAATCCCACTTCTATTGAACATCTATGCATCTTACACTAGATCTTCAACTATGACTCTTCATTCATTAGAGACTGTTTCATACAGTGCAAATTGTATAGATGAGTCCCCAGTAAAGCAATATTCCCTAAGAAAAATAAATTAGCTGCGCAACAGTAAAAACAAATACTTATAAATAATATATATAATGTAAATAATTTAATAAAACATATTTCCTATAATCCAACATTCAATTCTGATGTTTTCATGATGGATGAAATACACAGAAATATTAAAGTTGTTTCATGCTTATATAATGTCCTTCGCAGATATCCTTGAATTTTGCATTGCTGAAACACATTTGCTTGCCTAATAATGTCTCAGTGATGGATTATCATATAATGCTTTCTCTGAAAATATATGAAAGTGTGAAGTTTAAGGAAACAAAAAATAGACCATATCAGGAAGTGATGGTCTAGTCACTGGCAATTCAGCCTCACTGATTTCATAAAAGAGTGCTTGTTATGCTAGCATCATCATTGTTCTTAATCATAGGTAATGTAGCAAGGACAAAAAGGCTAACGGTTTAAACCTTGAACACAGTGTTTTTCAGTTGACTCAAAATGCAGCAGTAAAATATTGTGACCTTTTGTAATTTGTTTCACATATGACATGCTAAATATCAAAAGAGAAAATTTTGTGACTAGTGTAGGAAATTAATTTTATTTCAATCTAAAAGTGTATGAATTAAAACTTTAATAACAAGTGAAGGACATATTGAGTAAATGAAGACATAGTCTCATTTTCACTTCCAAATTTCAATAATTTGTTGGCTAAAGTAAGTGGTTGAATGCTTCCAGACTTAATAAATTATACAACCTGTGTTAAATTCATTTCACATCAGTAATTGTTTAAATGCACTTTCAACATCTATCCTCTGCAGACTATTTTAAATGGTACAGTGTCATATATTCTAATTTTTCTTCTGCCTTCCTTTCTTTTTTTTTTTTTTTTTTGAAAGTTCATACCTTTTCTTCGCCAGGTCCATCCAAGCTGAATTCAGTTTCCTAACAGGAAAAAATTACTATCTGGCTGGGAAAAAAAAAAAGAAGTATGATTCATATAACTTTCATTATGGTGAAATGTATTAAACTGGTAAATGGATTCCCCAAACCAGATGAGATATTACAGGAAAACAAAGCATTTCTTCCAACTTTTTATTTTATTTTATTTTATTTTTAATGAGTCTGGCTGATAGTTTTCAGTAGAAAGTAATTAATTGTTTTTGTTATACAGAGGAGATATAATGGCTGACACACTTATGTGTTTTTTTTTCTTTTTATTTTCTAATGTAGAGTGCATCAACATGTATATTTTGGATATCTGCAGTATTTTAGCCATCTATTCATCATCTTGTACCATGTTCTCTTTTTTGTATCTCAAGAACATCATTATGGTCACGCAGTGTGAGGAAGAGTACTCCTAATGCAGTATAAGGCAAAAAAAAAGGTGTCATTATCACAGATATCAGAAAATCTACTGTAGCAGAGACTTCTAACAAAGTTTCCTCAACATATTTTACCGATTCATCTGTGTTTTCTTTGCAGCTACTCTAACAGTTGAGTTCAAGATCTGTTCTTATATAAGGATAGATACATTCATATTGCATAGCAATATTTAAATATGAAGTTTGCATGTGACATAATAATGAGTCATCCTAAATTTTGTGTCCACAAATTTTTATTTTACAGTCACTTCATTCACTTAAAATTTCTTTACTTCTTTTCAACTCTAGAGATTATTCAAGAAAGAGTAAGATTTTTTCCCCACAATGTCTTTCTTTCACTCCACATAATTTACAAATGTCTTTCCAATGTAATGTGTGCTATCAGGGAGGAGGGTCATTTTGGTTTTGCTCTTTATTATTAAAGAACACTTGTTAAAACAACAATAAAAAACGTGGAAGGGAAAGAGAGAAGGCAAGAGAGGAAGAGAAAAACAAAGAAGGAAAGAAAGAAGGAAAGAAGGAAAGAAGGAAAGAAAAAGAAAGGAAAGAAAGAAAGAAAGAAAGAAAGAAAGAAAGAAAGAAAGAAAGAAAGAAAGAAAGAAAGAAAGAAAGAAAGAAAGAAAGAAAGAAAGAAAGAAAGAAAGAAAGAAAGAAAGAAAGAAAGAAAGAAAGAAAGAAAGAAAGAAAGAAAGAAAGAAAGAAAGAAAGAAAGAAAGAAAGAAAAAGTATCAAAATTTGAAAGTTTAATCTTTTCAGGGACAATTAATACGTAAGTGAAAAATTATTCTGAATATGCACAGTGGAATCTGTCAAGATTTTCTGCAGTTTTAGGAAGCTTTGCCTTCTCAGAGATGATTACACATCCTTTAGATCCAGCCTGACTAGGCTCAAAGAGCTTTACATAGAACAATGTTCACGAAGAATATCAGAAATGCCTAACTTAAACTTGGCAGTCTGCCTGCTTGCGGTTGTCAATGAAACTCTAAGAACACTCCTTAGCAAGGAGCTGAAAAAGAAGCTACCTGCTTAAGTAATGTACAAGCTATAGTGTAGCTACACTGTCACATACTGTCAAGTACATGACCCTTTTAGAGGGAAAGGCAAAAAGAGAAAAGGAGCACTAAGTGTAATGATTGTAACCCTGTGGTCTAGAGATCAGAGGTAAAAGAGCTATTTGCTGCCATCTATTGATGAATGGCACTAAGAGATGGAATGAGCACCCAGTCACCTTCTGCACTGATGACATCCCCTCTACCAGAGGATGAAGGTTGATTTTGGATATTCGTTCAGGATTTCATCATAGGACCAATGAAACATGGTTACAGTTTTCATGCCACTGAAAATCAGTATGATTGTTCTCACATATGTAAACCACAGTTTAAAACTTGATGGGGCCCAAAAGCAGGGAAACTAATGTGAAGAAAAAAAAAAAAAAAAAAGAGATGGGAAAGTGGTTTATACCTTGTGGAAAGAATGCGTCATTCAGTACAGGACTTATAGAGTTAGGCAAATTAGTAAAGTCATTTGTATTAATATCACAAATTATAAAACCTAAAATCCCTTTACACAATTAATATATATTTGTGACAGATTGGAAAAGATTATGGAAGATTTCCAGTGAAAAACACCTGCAAGTTTTAAATCAATTTTTATGAAATATTTCTATCTTTTATGAAATTGTCCTGTTTTGCACATACGTATTGCTAGTATATACTCTTTTAAGGCTTTTAACTGAGTTCTGTTTTTAATTTCATCAAAATTTCTTCTAATTCTGAACTCAAAACTTCTTCTGAAAATGTCTGATCAGATGATTACACAAAAGTCCACATACATTTGTGTTGATTAGGAAAAAAAGACAAGAAAACAAGGTCAGTGAACCATATTATTGTTGTGGTGGTGGTGGTTTTATTGTTGCTGCTGTTGTTTAAATGACCAGTGCAAGTCATCTTAATTCTGTCAAAATTTTGTTTTAAAGGGCAATCTTTATGTGAGCTTTTCAAAGATACCAGTCAAAATAAAATATATTTGCTCTTTCCTTTAAGCCTGGGAGAGAAAGTCAATACGGTCACTATAGCAATGTTACCAAATTTGGTAAATTATGGCATAATCTCAAGCATAATTTCAAAAATGATCAAATCAAATGACAGAGCACAGAAAGAATACAACTGGATACATATTACCTGACCACCGAGAGGTGTTTGATGTCATCTGAGATGCCCTAAAGCATCTACCCCACAGCCAAGACCTGCTTCAGAAGGGCTTGGGTTTCCCATAGTTTCTGTATCATGACTGTCAAATGTTGACATATGTCTTGAATACTTCAGGGTGTCTCAGTTGACTCTACAAACCCCTTTATAGACAAGTAAATCAAGCACTCAATGCTTGCTTTGATAGTGCGGTACGTGCCTGGCAGCACCTTCTTCTGTCAGACTTTATCTTTTTTGAGATATGCAGAACACTGTAAGAAGTTAATTACAAGTTTGTCATTTTTGCATAATGATTTATGTGAACGAATAAATACATATGCAACATTAAATATTAAAAATTAATAAATATAGTAAAAATAAAATCACCTGCATTTTTCTTCGTATAAACATTCTTTAGGATTTCCATTATAGATGAATTGTGTATATGATGCTATATGACTTTTTTTGATCAGAAATTTAGAGAAAAACAACAGAAGTGGGATTCAATTTCAAATCGAGATAGTTATACTTTTATCATTTGAAGACTTTTTGTCTATCTGTCTATATATAGGTATATATATATTTCTTCATGACATTAAAAAGCCTGAATGCACAAAATCACAATGCACTGAATTTTCACACATAGTGGAGCAATTTATTTCTTGACTTAAAGACCAGAATTAAGCAGAGAAACACCAGAACACTTTAGCCTTGAATGTTTAAAGCTCAATTCAATTCCATGCACCCAGGCATATCATGACATTTTGGACATATCCAGTTATTCAAATATGGTAGCAAATATACTTCTTTGTTTACAGATGCTCTTCATCTGTTTGAATTCAGATGCCACAGGCAGACCCAGGCATTTAAAACAGCACTAGATACCCGCATTCTGGCATTTGAATCCTTTATTTATTGACTGAAATAGAAAATGAAATGGTGGCACCCCAGATGTTAACAAACACTTTTAGGTACACAAATTTGACTGGACATAGCAGAAATCACCTAGGGAATAGTAGAACTGCCTAATATTCTCACCTGGGAGGCTCCTATAACAAGTCATGAGATACCGAATCATAAGGTTCCAGTCAGCCCCCTAGTTTTGAGTTCGTCTGTTTTCTCAAGACTATCCATTAGCTTCCACACAAATTCCTTGTCCAGGGTATTTCTGGAACACAGAGTCCCTGTGTTCAGAACCTCTGATCATGCAAGATCAGAAATCTGTCAGTATCACTACTCCTTGATGACTGAGCTCATGGAAATTCATAGTAATTCTGCGTTTTTCTGTTAACTTGACACTGAATGATTGCTACTAACTTCTAAAATATTCCAAATAAGCTATAGATATTATATCAAACATCAAACAGATGGGGTTAGAGAAAACAAGTTATGATTATGGGTTCTAGAGATAAATTCATATAGCAGATATAAAAATTACACTAGGCAACAAGAAAAACTACCCCCCCCCCCCAAAAAAAAAAAAAAAAAACAAGGTGAAAGTAAGATATATATAACTGGAAATAAAAGAAATACAAATGGCACAAAAGGTGAAGTAAAGAAACTGGTGGAAATGGAGAAAGAAGTAAGTTATTCTATGAATAAATCAATTATAAATATATTTACATTTGATTCATACCTACCAAAAATGTATATTTTGTTTCCCCTCTGATCCATATTTTTAACCTAAATGCAACTAAGAGAGTTGAACAATATCAAACAAGCATAATGAGAGGGGAAGTTGTCTGCAGGCTCTTTTAACAATGTGACCAGAATTAAATGGAAATATATTTAGCAGCTTCAGAGTGCTTGCAGTGCTCAGCTTGGTCATTCTGTGCAGTTCTTGGCACAAGAAGTAGATGGGATTTATTTTTTCACAGTTATAAGTTGGATAACAGCTACCCGACTGCCTAGCTTTTCTCTTGCTTCCCTCTACAAAGAGTCCTTCCATCTACAATAAGGTAATAGCTACATGCAGTTCAATATCTGGAAGTGGTTTTAGGAGGAACTTGTATTTCTGGAAGCTAGTGAAGGGAGGTATTTCATTCTCAGAATTTCTTCATCTTTCCCCAGAGAGTATCCATTAAAATATATTTTTACTCCAGTTGGCAAATAGATAATAAAACAGTAGAAATATGTGGATAAAATAAATCTTCTAGGAGTTTATATTTAAGGCAAAAATTTAAATGAGGCCTCCAAACAGCACATCTCATCTGCTGTGAGGTGTATTTTCAGATATTAAACTCATTCGAAATAAACAAAATGCCTTCCTCAGTGTCTAGTTTCTGTCAAAGGGCCATGATAAACAGCACCTAACACTAGCTAAGCTCATTTGGGGGGAACAGTCAGTATGCTGCAGGAAAGAGCTGCCTTTCTCAACAGCTTACAGAAAGAGGCTCGCAAGAGCTTCAGCAAAGGAAGATACAAAGTCCATTACCTAAAACAAGAGTTTACCATGCAGCAAATCAGGCAGGGTGCTGCCAACTGGCTAGAAAGCAGCTTTGCAGGGAAAAAAAAAACAGATGTCAACAAAAGATGCAACAATTTACAGCAGGAGAGGTTCCGATTAGCTATAAAGAAAAATCTTTACCAGTGAAATTCTTCATAGTGAGTATGGTCAAAAAATACACAGCCTGGCCAGAGAGGATGTGGCATCTCCATCCTTGGAGATCTTTGATATTTGCCAGGTGAAGATTCTGAGCAGATTGAAACAGATGACCTTCAGAAGCCCCATTCGAGATAATCTGTTTTATGAATATGTGATTCTGTTGTTCAATTTAATTTGAATATCCTTGTATTATATCTAAATAATGGAATTGGATTAACTTACTTTGACTTTAAGGATGGAACTGATTTCCTTCTACAGTAGAGTTGTACATTTTAGATGTCTGCATCTAAACAAGCATATGGATGATTTGTCCCAGCCTAAATGAATAATGCTACTAAATGATGGATTATATTACTAGTGCGTCTATTTAATGGTAGGAGAGAAACTTGCATATATCAAAGAGAATAGATTGCTACCAATATCAGAGTCTTCATAAAGACATAGAATTGTTTAGTGTTTTACTGCTATTAGTTATTTATTTCATTGCTTCATTATTTTCCAGAAGACAGACAGGGTGATATTTTCAAAGAAAGAAAAAGAAGGAATCTTACAAAAAAATGAGAGTTTCCTACCAATCTGTATTAGGAGAGAAAGTCATGCTTTATCCTGTGATCACTTTGATCCTGAGTGTGTTAGCAAAGCATACCAACCATATGTTTCAGAGGTAATTCTTCTCAATTGTAAATCTGAGGTATTTTTTTCAGTTCACTCTTTAAATTACTGAAACAATCCTTTGCAACTATCATTGTCTTAATGTAGTTGGGTTAGCATTATGCTAATACAAAAGAAATTTCAAGAAGTACTATTTTCTATTTGTCCTAGAAGTAATTGTTTGACTAAGATGATTCAAGATTGATACCTTGAGCAGACAATGAAAACAATGTATTACACAGATTACAAAATTTGAGTAAAAATGAGTTTACTTCTTTAAGGAGAGAGGAGCAGAGGAGCAGAGTCAGCTTGCTTTTAAACACTTTTCAAGCTTTCTGATCAGCTGATACTTTGCTTAATGATGCAAAAAAGAAGGTGCATCCTATTTCATAGTTGAGTTTACCTAATTTTGTCTTCAGCCCATATTTCTTCAGTGCTTTGTCAGCTACTCTGAAAATAACAGACTAATATCACACATTTTTGTGATACTAGAGTTATAACATTCAGCTTCTCTTTTATAAGGTAAATAATAGAATTTTTTTAACTAGCATCCTTGTTTTCTATTTCCAGAATAAGCTGTGCTTTCACCTCTTCACAATCTTTCCAAACACTGGAGATACTAGACCCACATTCATTCCTTTGGTAGTTGTCCTGTGAATACTTCCTACAAGTGCAAGGGAGTTCATGTGGTTTTACTTTCTATATAGCCAGAATTTCATTTTACATTCCACAGGGCTCATTTTTCATGGTTATTTTGCCACTTACTCCTTTCCAAAGCACATGTTTACAACATTCACCCTTCATTCCAGATACATTACTTTATAGTTGTGTTGTTAGTTAAGACTACATCTTGTTGAGTTGTTACCATTTTATGTAGCTGAGTGATTCAGCTCATTTATTCAGAATGTCCTACTGGAAAACAAAATGTACATGCCAGTTTGGACAGGAACATGTTTCTTCATAAGAAGAGAAATACAAAAATGCGAATTTGGATTAAAAGGATCTTGGCGGAATACTGCCTACTCTTTTAGTTTTGTCATTTGAAGTAATGCTCATTTCAAATTTATGATGTTGCATTATTTCTTCTTCTAACCCCTTTCAAATGAATTATTTAGGAAAGAACATATGTTGAATCCAACAAATCATTATCTCTTGACAGACATGGTTTATAATTCTAACAGTTAAACATAAATTGTTCATAGATTAATGCTTATTTTACAAGTATCCTAATTCGCTTCCTAAGTTTTTGATTAGTTCAAAGAAATCTGTGGCTCATATGAGTTCCAGATGTTTTCTGAAACAGTGAATAGAGGTGAGTAAGAATAAGTCTGGTTTTCTCGTGAGTTAAGGTTTACACTAGCTTGCTGCTGATAATACAACAAGTTTTAGTTTGCACTGCTGTCTCAGGACAATAATTAATTAACATGTATTACTGTTGAAGGAGACAATATATTATTATATTTTTTCAGTATCCAACAACTATAAATGAGTACCTGTGAAGTATGCTAACTGATCTGCAAAGAGTGCACGATTAATTAAGGACAAATTTCAAAACAACCTTCAGCTGAATAAAGCACTTCCCACTTTAGGATTTAGGACTCTGATTCTTGCTCTAATGATTCTCTAATGGTTCCACAGAGACAGCAAGAAGATTGATCTTATTTTCCAAAGCTTCCATGTGACAACAGACAAAATTATCTGTGGAAAAACCAAGGACTTTTTTTTAAAACAGTCTTCCATAGGGGAAGCAGTGCCTATATTTGATGTTTATGATTATGCTGACAGAATAACTTACTTTACCTGTTTTGAAACTATCAATAAGTGCAATAAAGTAGAGGTGATCTATAGGAATTTACAAAGAAATAGGGATCTGTGAGCCCTTAAGAACTTAAGATGCCAAATCATCTAGCAAGCAGTAGCGTGATATATACTGAGGGAACTTATAGAAGGAAAAAAACTGGGAAAAACAGTAAGAATTTAGAGATTAAAGGGAAGTTGCATTTAAAATGGAACTGATGGAAGAAAATGAATGCAATTATTCTGTAGTCCAGAAACAGAATTAGGTTGGAGAGAATTTCTTTTAGGGATTATTTTTTGCAATATTTCTTTCAGTAATATGAAAAAAAAACTTTTACTATGAAAAAAAGATTCATAGGAAAGAAAAAACACACAACAAGCTCGTGTTTAAGGCATTTTACAGAAGTAAATACCAATGAGAGAAGAAATTATTGACATTAAACAAACACTAAATATAACATTTTATTACTATTATAAATACTGTGTTCTAGCATATAAAGCACATGCTATATAAATAAAAAATGTAATATTAATAGAACTACTAAATTATGGTTAATACTCATTCAGTGTCAGGAACAATGCAATTTGATGAGAATTCATCAACTGAGTATATAGATTTATTTTTTCTTTATTTTTGTGTTATTTTAAACTGTGCCAGTTAAAATGGCTCACATCATCACAATCATAGAGCAAAACTTTCCCCACCCTTCCTGACCCCTACAACTAATTAGAACTTGACTGGAAATAAAACTGGTAATGGAGTTTTTCAATCATAGGCTTGTTTCACTGGGTTGTTCTAACTATGCCTATCAAAATGCATATTTTCCCAAATTAAGAAAAAAATCCTTTGTTTCCCTATTTATCAGATTGTCTCTATTCTCTAGAATAATTAAAATATATCACAAAGGTATTCAAATAATTTAATGATTAGTTAATGAAAGTGATATTTTATATATACACAAAACAGTTCTGATCTTTAAAGGAACCAGATAAAAATGACATATTCTGTATGAGATGGCAGTATTATGTCAGCATAAGAGTGCCTCAAGACTTTTAATGTATTCTCCCAGCAGTGATAATGATAAAAATATCTATGTGTTTTCATTAAGAGATGCTTCAGTTGCCGCTTAAAGAGCACTGTTGGGCTCATTTGTACTTCATATTTTCTGTGAGAAAACAGTCACCTTAGACTGTTTGACAAAGGTACACTCATGAGCTTTTCCAGTGGTTATCAGTAGCATACCTTTTATTTGCTTTATATCATAAGACTGTGGCTATCACGACAACTTTTAGAAGAGTGTGGGAATATATGACAGTGAGTAAAATAAATATATGAAGAAATGCATTTCAAAGCTTTGGTGAGGAAAAAAAACCACTTAGTTTTTTTTTTTTTAAAAAAAATAATGGTCTGTTATTAGCACAGAGAAATTGTTCATAGAAAGGTAACACATTTTGAGAGAAAGTCAAGTTTTATTATAAACATAATTTTCCAACAAAACACTTTTGATAGAAAAATTTTCTTTCAAGATTTTTGATTAATATTATTTTTTATTTCAGTGTTACTGGTGCCAAAATTTCACCTTGAGTAATACAATCCTCCATGATGTACAGCACAATGTGTCACTGTTGAGTACCTCTTAATAAGAAGCACATGACAGTATAATGATTCCACTGTCTTGGTATTCAAGGGAGTTAAATGAGCACTGATACCATTCAGAGAGTAGATCAGCAACACTGATAGCCTTGCTTTAGTTTAAAATTTGACTTTAAAGCATATTAAAGGCTAAATCAGGGATACAATCTCTATCCCTAATCTAGAAGATCTCTATCTCATCTAGAAGATGGCTATGCAGTTCCTATTATTGGGCTAAACCAGCCATGCCATAATGAATTTTCATAATAAATTCCAAGGGTAGACAGTTTAATAAAAATGTTATTTAAGGTTTAGCAAAATCTGTTTTGCTCTGCGTTTACTTGTTAAAAATGTCTGTTCAGCACAGAAAAATAGGAACATGGCAGATGTTATGGGAAAATCAACATCTATTAAGGACTTCAAGTGTTTCTAAAAAAGACTTAATGCCTTTCTGATTAAGATAAAAAGAGAATTTTTGTAAAGAGGGGAGAAAGTCCTATTGAACAGAAAACCAAATGTCATATACGTCTATTTTTTAAACAACTAGTAGGAGTGATATGCATTTTGTTCTGATAAGAATAGCTTAAAGATGTATTATATCTCTGTTTTATCATTTTTATTGTGAGAAAAAAGCAAATTTGAAGGGAAAAAATACTACTGATTTTGAAAACTTAGAGATTGACATTTCGTATTGTATAGAACCAGTATTAAACATGAAGAAAAAAAGCAGACTGAATTTCTAGATAATGCATTAGGACAGGTAATAGTAATCTCTATTGACTTTTGGAATAAATACATTTGTCAGGTAATGACACGAAATTACTTTCCTGAAAAATTCCAGTATCCTAAATCATAGAAATTCCCCAGTTCTAGAACTGATTTAATTGATTAAGAAAATCCAGTGATTTCAAAAAATAATCCCAAAATGGAGGGAAAAAATGTGTTTTGTCCCAAATGCATTCAACTGGGCAACTGCACACAGGGCTGTATATGATAACATCATGCTAAAATTCTGGTCTTAGTTGAACTAACATTTTTCCTCTCATAAGATACTGAATTCTGAGAGAGGCTTTATTTTCTGAATTACTTCAGTTTGTTTTGAACAAGTCCTTCAATATTTTGTAAAAGGATTAGCATTCCCTCACTAGATTAGACATACATATTTGGAGTGTTTGGCAAACAGAGGCTGTTTTTCTTGAAAGCATTCATGCCTTGACCTTCCTCAGATACAAGCCGGTTAGTGCTATTAGCCAGGGATATCCAGTATGAATTGTGGAAAAGAAGAAAATAGAAATGAGAGACGATACCTCTTCCTTTAGAGTTCCATTTTTCTAGCGAGGAATATTAATGCAGCAGAGGTGACTAAGCATAGTTAAAACTTTTACAAGGAATGTCTTAGATCTAAACAGAAAGGAAAGCTAGGGGCAAAGATAATAAAAGCAGAATACTCTTCAGCTCAGATTTCAGGTTAACAGGATTTTACCTTTGACTTTTAATCTAATGCCTTTTCTTCCCACATACAGTGCTTACATGTGTAACTAACACTTTTTGTTTTTTTTTTTATATTACTTAATTTTAGAAGATGAGCATGTTGGCATCTGCATTACAGTTAGTCAGCAAGACTCCTTTTATAGTCAGTGATGAGAAGTAAGCATTTTTGTTGTGCAAGTTATCTCACTGTAGAATAAAACAGGAAAATCCTAAACTAGAAATGCCTGGGGGGGGCGGGTTATGTTTTTGTTTGTTTTGTATTTCTTTTTTTATGAGTAAGCCTGAGGGCTGAGATATATGCATATATACATGTATATATATAAAAAAGTTGCTCAAACGGCCAAGTAATTTTTATTTTTTAAAAATAGTGTAATTATGCTGAAAACTTAATATAGTAAAAATTGACACAGATTAATTATGTCTTAGTATGTTTATGAGGAGGAAAAAATGCTGTTTCAGGGTGAAAAAGTGTAAAATTAATGTTTATTTATTTTAACTAAAAACAGAATACTAGAATCCAAGTGTAGCTCTTTGAATCAGAGGCTGGACAGATCAGTACTACAAATCAAGTACATCTTGCATGACACCTTGCTGTTCAGCAAGACAGGTGACAGAGCCCTGCAGCTACAGTTACATCAGCAGCTTTACTACAAGTTGCAGAAGTTATGTAACTGTCCTGAGAGGTGGCTCACCAAAACATCAGTCTTCGTTTGATCATTATTTTACTTTGGAAATGGCATATGTGGCCATCACACCAATTTCAGAAGAAGAATTGCATACAAAGTACAATTCCCACTGCAGTCTAAGTCCCACTGTTAGATTTTTGTGTTGTATAAATATAAAATTAGACAACTGAAACCCCAGGCAAGAGCTGAGGTATTGATAAAGACATACTCCAGGCAGCTGCTAAGCATATCTATCATAGATAGATCTTTGTGGAGCACAGTAGTAAATGTATATAAAATAATGATATATAGTAGTATATTAATAGTATATTAATATGCATTCAAGGATTAGACCTACTGGAAAGCAGCTATGCAGAAAAGGTTCTGGGAGTCCTAGAGGACAACAGCTTGACCATGAGCCAGAATGTGTCCTTGTGGCCAAGAAGGCCAGCGGCCTCCTGGAGGGCATTTGGAGGTGTGTAGCCACCAGGTCAAAGGACCTCTTCTCAACTCCCTCCTCAATACGAGGGAGACATGGAAATAAATGCATCTCCTGAGATGATGAAGGTTTTGTAGCATCTGTCACATGAGGAGAGGCTGAGAGTGTTGGAGCTGTTCAGCTTGGAGAAATCTGAAGGGGAATCTTATCATTGTGCATAATTATCTGAAGTAAAGGTATAGAGAATGGGACCAGAGTCGTACCAGCGTTGACCAGAGGTACGACAAGATATAACGGGCACAAACTGAACAGAGGAAGTTTCATCTGCATATGAGAAAAATGGATCTCTAGAGTAGGTTACCCAAAGAGATTGTGGATTCTCTTTTTGAAACCAGGATCGGGCCTCTCCATGTTTCAACCAAGCTTCATGTGAGGAATAAATCAGCCACATGCCAGTTGCCTCCTATTTTCTTTCTTACCTTGCTAATTCTTAAAACAAGCAGTATCTACTGGAACCTGCAGCACTACTTTTAGAAATAGATGAAAAATAATAAGAAAAATCCCCAATGCTACAGACTCTAGTTTTAATTTTGTACTCTTTCTAGTACCTTTTTGTTCTATTTTAAACTCACTTTACAGTTTCTTTAGAAAGACAGATCATGGGAAGCTGTGTTAGAGTAAACAAAAATCTTTCTTTAAAACCATATAAAGCTCTGATATTTGCTATCATGGAATGTGGAACAAAAGAATAAAATATCAACATACAAGTGTATGTCCTACAATGAAGAATGTAATGTAAATGTCCAGGAAGACCTGTTTCTTGACAAATAAATTCAAAGGCCAAGGACTTTTAATAGGAAGGGTTTGCAGTATTACCTATGAAATTATTTCTGCTAATGAAGAATAATAGGATAAACTCATATTTAAGTGGTGCAGGCAGTCAAGAATCATCAGAAAATAAAGTATATTTATTATTAAATAATGTATCTACACATCACACTGAATCAGTCAAATATACTCCTTTGAATATGGAAATAATATCAGATCCAAATGTCGTTTAAAAAATATGCCAGAACAATTTTTTGCTTCTACCTCCTGCTACCTCCTTGCTTTTTGGAATAAATATATTATCTATTTGTTTAGTAAATGGAATGCATTTAAAAATATTGTATAGCCTGCTAGCAGTGCAATTCTCACCACAATCTACTGTACAATTTGAGTATTTCTCTGTTGTCAGAGAATATATCAGTGTTCTTTAGAATCTACCATCCACAAAAAGAAATTGAATATGATAGTTTTGAAGATATGAGTATCTCAGTTTTTCTCAGTTTCTCAGTATTCTCAGTTTTTAATTAACATATAAAAATAAGTACTATTTACAAAATCACAGAATGGTTGAGGTTGGAAGGGACCTCTAAAGATCATCTAGTCCAACACCCTGCTCAAGCAGGGACACCTAGAACAAGTGGCACAGGATCTCATCCAGGCGAGTTTGGAAGTTTTCTGGAGAAGGAGACTCCACAACCTCTCTGGGCAGCCTGTTCCAGTGCTCTCTCACCCTCACAGTAATAAAGTTCTTCCTCACATGGAGATGGAACTTCCTGTGTTTTCAACTTGTACCCATTACCTCTTGTCCTGTCACTGGCCACCACTGAGAAGAGTTTGTCTCTGTCTTCTTTACATCCTTCCCCTCATGTGTTTGTACATATTGACCTGATCTCCTCTCAATCTTCTCTTCTCTAGGCCAAACAGGCCCAGCTCACTTAGTCTTTCCTCATAAGATAGATGTTTAAGTCCCTTAATCATCTTTTTGCTCTACACTGAACCTTTTCTGGTACTGAGGAGCCCAGAACTGCGCACAGTACTCCAGATGTGGCCTCAACAGAGCTGAGGAAAGGGACAGGATCACCTCCCTCGACCTGCTGGCAACACTCCTCCTGATGCAGACCAAGATTCCTTTGGCTTTCTTGGCCACAAGGGCACACTGCTGATTCATAATTAACTTCTTGTCAACCAGGACTCTCAAATCCTTTTTCAAGGAGCTGCTTTCCAGCAGGTCCACCCCTAATCTGTACTGGTGCCTGGGGTTATTTCTCCTCAGGTTCAGGATCCTGCACTTGTCCTTGTTGAACCTCTCTGCCCAACTCTTCGACCTGTCTATGTCCCTATGAATGACAGCACAGACCTCAGGAGTGTCAGTTTGGTATCAACCGCAAACATGCTCAGGGTGCACTCTCTCCCCTCATGCAAGTCACTGATGAACAAGTTGAACAGCATTAATGCTGACCCCTGTGGGACACCACTGGCCACAGGCCTCCAACTAGACTTGGAACCATTTATCACCACCCTCTGAACTCTGCCATCCAGCCAGTTTTCAATCCACCTCAGTATCCACCCATCTAACCCACACTTCCTGAGCTTCCACATGAGGATGTTAGCCAGTTTGCCTAAATAACCTCTAACCCAATCCTCCTCAACTAGCAGAAAGTCTTACTCTCTCACAGTTTTCTCTCTTGTCCCTGGACTCTGTAGTTCGTAAGGACTAGCCTTAGCAGTAAAGACAGAAGCAAAGAAGGCATTTGGCAACTCTACCTTCTCTGTATTCTCCAACACCAAAGCACCCATTCATCCTCTTCAGCAGCAGATCTATATTCTCCCAAGTCTTCCTCTTGCTGCTGATTCCTCTTGCTGCCCTTCCTGTTGTCCTTGACATCTTTTGCTAACTCTTCATTCCAAACAGGCATTGGCCTTCCTCGTTGCATCCCTGCATTCTCTGTCAATGTTCCTATATTGTTCCCAATTGGTCTGACCCACATTACGTATGCTCTCTTTTTCTCTTGCCCATCTGCATATGTCTACTGTCCCCCTTGCTCGACTTCTTTGTTGTAGGAATGCACCGATCCTGAACTTGGAGAAAGTGGTCCTTGAATATTAGTCAACTCTCCTGATAATATCACAAGGAAAAAGATAATATTAGAAAAGATAAGGAAAAAGAGTAATATTGTGAGCAAAAAGAGAAGCATTGAAAGTATGAAGGGAAAGTAAAAAAAAAATATCATTATACATATTCCTAATGGTCTAAAGTAGCTTCTTAATTACATTTTGGAGAAAGCCTGTAACACAGGCACAGGAAAGAGGAACAAACGACCCCCCTGCCCCCCACAAAAAAAAAAAAAAAAAAAAAAAGTGTGCATAGTACTTTTTAAGAGTGATTTTCTCTGTAGGAGAAAATAATATTAATAATATAGATTGAATCATTTATTCAATGTCTATCCCAGTATAATATAAATTATATGCTTATGAAGGAATATGCAAATTATTTAATTTTACGATCTTTTAAAAATATGTTTTACTTGTATTATGTATCTCTGAATAAAATGAATGAAATTTAGACATCTAATCCTACATGAGACAGGTTGAAAAATATTTGTATTTTTATTGAGTATGCTCCAAACAAGCAATCAAAAGACAGAAAATTGTTAGTGTTTGAGTTTATTCTCCTAATAACTATTAACTTAAAACAGTACTCACTAACTGTAGAAGTAGTTATGCTGAGTGATAGCTGTGCATACTACTATTTTTCCCTCTCTTCCCAGTTAAAAGGTACCTTAGAGTAGCCTAGAGTGTACAAACCCTAGCCAGATTTGCATACTTTGTTTAATTTCAGTACAGTCAGAATGTATTTACTTATATATATATTTTATATATATATATATTTACATATATATATTTATTTAGGGATTCCTTTTTCTTTTTGCATGAGATAGCAACAGCATTTCTTCACCTACACTTACCCTACTGCCTCCCTTTCTCTGAGTTGCACTTTCTGAGAATCTGGAGGTTGGGGAGAAACTGGAATGCTTTTGCTACCAGTGAGATGGATATAGGACTAGATGCAGCGGTAACACTGGGTCGCTTGGAAACTGAAAACCGCACAGAGAAAGAAAATAAAATCAGCATGGTCACCTACAGCCACCAGGATCACAATGCAACGACCTCATCTGCCCTGAAAGAGCAGCACTATTAGTAGCCATGGTGACTAATCCAATGTTAGTTCCACCCTGTGTAAACACCATTCCTAAAACCAACTCTCTAATGGTGGTTGACTACAAAGTTGATAAAGAGATATGTCCTTTGTTCTGCAAATGATAAGTTTTCCTTTCTTTCTATGCTTCTAATTCATAACAATAATTACCAGTAAGATAGTGGTTTTAAAGTAAAAAGTAGTGACCTTTAAGTTCTGGGCTCAATAACTGGTAAATTGTAAGTAATTGCTAATTTGGCTACCACTTAACAAGGATGGCCTTAGGAGGGGGCCCATTTCCTGTGGTGCTTTTCTTTTTCTTTTGATATGCTGCTTTTGAACTTTTTATGTGTGGGATTTATTTAGTGAAGTTAGGTCCAATACCTGTCTCAATTACAAACAACCTGTTCTATCAAGCTGGCTTTAAAATAATTCAAATCCAGTTTTGAGTAAAAAAATGAAAATGAACCGCACTTTTTCACTTTATAACTCAGTAAGAGAGCTGTTTGATTCCTGGAAAAATAAAATACCATCTAACAGTGTTTTTATTTGAATAAAAGTAAAATTTCACTGGAAGTTTTCAAAGGTTATGACTACTTTTATTTTTTCTTTTTTTTTCTTTTTGCAGTTGAATGGAAAAAGATTTTGTGCATTTAAAAGACAACAAAAAGAGAAACAATTCCAAATGCTTGCAAAAATCTACATTCAATCCAAAGGCAATTGCGTACTTCTTCTTTGTCTGAGAATGTTCTTAATTACCTGATGAAATGAAAACAAAAACAAAAACAAAACACGTCTTGGTGATATGATAGCAATCTACAGAGAAGAAGTAGTGCTTTTTTTTTTCTTTTTCTTTTTTTTTTCTGAAATGTTAACCATGGTAACTACTGCAGTGACCAGTCCATAGGCTAACATACTCATGAAAAAACATTCCTCAAATAATTTTGGAAAAAAAAGTTTTAAAAATGTAACTCTGATCATGAAAATAAGTTTTTTTTTAAAAAAAAAAATAGATTTATGGAAGATATAATTTGAAAGCGTCAAAAACCCATGACATTGTTGAAGATTGACTAGCCAGAGCAGGTCTGTTAAGCTGGGTTTTTAAAATCTCCACAGATGGAGACTCAATGACTTTTCTGGGTAACCTTTTCCATAGTTCAATCACACTCACAATAGATAAATATTTTCTTACATATAGATGGAATTTTTGTATTTCAGTTAGTGCCCATTGCTTCACACGCTTCCAGTGGCTGTCGCTGAGAAGAGTCTTTCTCAGTTTTCTTTACTTTGCCCCATCATATGTTTATACACAGTGATAAATGCCTCTCGAGCCTTCATTTTTCCAGACTAAAAAGACACAGACATCTTAGCCTCTCCTCATACGAGAGATGAGGGATTCTTCCAGCTTCTTTACCAGTGCTTGGGTAGGAGGGAAGGATCACTTCCCTCGACCAGCTGGCAGATCATCCTAGTATAACATTGGCCTTGCACACTGCATGCATTACTGGCATATGGTTATCGTGTTGTCCATCAAGGCCCCCAGATGCAATGCCCAGCATGCCCTGGTGCATGGGGTTATTCCTGCTCAGGCACAGGACTTAGCATTTCGCTGCTATCTCTCCAGTCTCTCCAGGTCCCTCTGAATCAGTCCTCATGTATCAGCCACTGCTCTTAATTTTGTACATCATCTGCAGACTTGATGAGGGTGCCTTTGGTGTCATTGTCCAGGTCTTTAATGAGCATGTTGAACAGTATTGGCCCCATGATCAGTCCCTGCTGGCTATGCCACCAGTTACTAGCTCACTTCATGCCACTCATCACAGCCTATTGAGCTCGGCAACTCAGCCAGTTTTCAGTCCAGTCACTCTCCATTTCTCCAGTTTGTAAGCCATTAGTTTGATGACATTTTGGGAGACAGTGTCAAAAGCCTTGTTGAAAATAGCTTTATTTTTTTTTAAAAAAAATACTACAACTATCTAATGTTCATTTGCCTCTTCAGCGCAAAGTAGATCTTTGTTCTAAATGTTGTTTTTGACAACTGTGTGTTGACGCGGGGGTCTCGGACACCACGGACACAATCAATGTGATCAAGCAGTACCAGTTTATTCAGGATTCCAATCGCGCTTATATGCAAGACTTCCCCATACATGCGAGCGCTTCTTTACAATGATGGGTTAAGACCCCGCGTCTACGCGTCTAACTATACAGTGTGATAGGCTAACTAACAGAGGCTAACTAACAGTGCCCACGTGTCCTTACATTTAACAACCGTCCCCCTCTTCCTGTTTGTTTCACCTCTTTGACTCCTTATCTGACTCTTGGCTGATCTCCTTATCTCTTAGTTAGCAGTCCTTCTGCCCTTTCAGCTAGGCCTGGCACCCTTCTGCCCTTTCATCTAGGTCTGGCGCCTTTCTGCCCTCATCTGGCATGCTCACAGCATGACCACTGGCCTTCAGAAACCCCACAATTGTGTCTCCAGCTACATAGTTTATTATTGTGAAGTTAAACAGAGTGTGTTATAAGCTATAGCTATTTGATGATAAGAATGATGAGTCACCAACTATCAACAAACATCTGAAAAAGACCAGTGAAGTGTTTTGGAAAATAACAAATATAACTAAAAATACAATATCTGAATACCTGAATTTATTTATCAGGACCACAACCAACACTGTATGTGTAGGAAGAATCATTCTGTTTTTGGTTCTACATGCACAATCTTTGGTGTATAAATAATTTATGCATTTATATTTAAAATATGGCTTGCTATACTGACATACTGCCTTTGAGGTTCTCAGATGATTGAGAGATACAGTTATCACTCCTGGGGGGCTTATCCGCCATGCTGCTAAGCATCAGGATCACCTTGGTTTCCTGTGTGAAGGTTGTGGGGAATTCCTTTCCCCTGTTATTATAGAAAGATGAATTTATACAGCCCTTGAATAAGTTAATATCATCTTAGAGAAGATATTTGGAACCAGAGAAAGTTTGTACATAGCACTATCTGCACAGAGTGAGTTGACTGATAACTCAAAACTTTCAAATCTCTTCTCTTCTCTTCTTCTTAACTCATTGCTTCCTTCCTTCAAAGATTTTTCCCTTCTCTCTCTGTACAAATAGAGAAGTCCAGCCTCTGTGTTTACAACAGAGGACAAGACCACAGTGAATATATCTGCAAAAAAACAACAACAACAACAACAAAACAGCTTTGCTGCAAACGTGAAAGAAAAACAACAATATTCACCCATCTTAACAGGGGCAAGATTTGCCCCAGACTTACTATTAGCCTTCAGTGCAGGAAGATTCACTTTACAGAAAGGGGTGGCCATCCTGTCCTTCACCCTTACTCCTGTCATCCATATTTTCTAGGACCAGCTCAGAATAGTGAAACACATGCCCAAAGAGAATTTCTTCCCATTTGCAGTGTGACCAGATGTCCATTCGATGACTTTTACAATCGCAAACCCTATTGCCTGAACCCATGGCTAAATGCTGTCATGCCATATATGTCATGACAGCTGGTTGACACAGATCCAAACCATGCCATGGAAAAAGTGATAGCACTTGAGACTATGTCCTGGCCCTGTTTAGTTAACAGATAAATGATGGTCAAAGATTCAGAGGTTACTGATATTTAATACATCCTGTGACTCCCATTTGACTGTATCTAGGATAGATAGATTAGAAAAGTAAAGGGAATATTATAATACTGGACTGGTCTGTATAAGCATTTGAGAAACAAAAATGCACTGTGGAACCAACTTGTATCAACAGACATGGACAAAGAGACCACTCTCTCCATCCCCATGGTTTCATCTGCAAATTTACCCTATATGACTGTCCACCAGTGTAGTCACTAAAAAATGTCTTTTATCAATGTGTGAGATTGTGCTTACACATTGAGTAGGAGCTTATGTGTGCTGTTTATTTCATTAAGTTATCTTTATCAGAATTTCCCACTAGTGTCCATTCTTCTGCTTCTGGTGATTGTTATCGTTTACTCTAGTGCTCTAGTAGGGAGTGTTGCCCATTCATCCACCATAGGGAGATCTCCTCAGTGACCTATTAAAATGCTATAAATGACAAGTCCTGAGCATGTTGGCACTGCTGTGTACTCTGTGGAGCAGTTTTGCTGAAGTCTTTCATTGAAGACCTTATAAGAAGACAAGAGGTTTTGCACTGCTTTTTGCCTTAGCCTGTGGTGACTTTGTGGAGAAAGCACAGGCTGGCAGTCTGGACTGATGCCCTCTGATTCAGCTGACAGTCATTGCTGGCTTACAGAGGACAGATTATACCAGTGATTTCTTGTATATCCCTGGGAGTGAGGAACAACTGAAGATTGGGAATCTACAGGGCAGGCTGCATAAGTAAAACAGGGCCTTTGTCAGGAAAAAGAGCCTGGAAAGAATAAGACCTAATCTCAGGAGCTGTATTTTATTTCCACGGACTATTCTTGTCTGGGAATTGAGACATAAAATAATTGTGAAAAAATGTTCTTTCTTTTTCAACAGCTGTCATTTTTCTCTATACATACTTATCATATACACTTCCTCCTCATTTGAAAACTCTTTCAATATTTTATTTCTTTTGTATTAAGGAAATGCAGTCTGTGTCATACAGTGTCATACTTTTATTCTGTATTTTTTTACATTGTACACTGAGAAGAGGGTTCCTTGAGATAGCTATCTGTGTTTGAAATGTAAAGATCCAGCTCTTATCCATAATAAATGTACCTGTGACTGCATAAAACAAGAGACAGTAGAAAAATATGAAAATCTCTATGTTTATATTAATTTAAACCTCCTCTATTCTGCCATAAAGAAGAATTTTGTAGGAAAATGGGTAAATTCTTAAATGTTACAGATAATTTCACTTAATTTTAAAACTGTATGGCTTATTAAGATATCTAAAGATTGATAGATACAATGTGCATATGTCAAAAAATGTGATTATTCCATAGTCATAATTAGCAATTTATTGATATGACTGCCCATTTTAAGCACACTTGGCCAGATTTACTTCAGTCGAAGTGAGCTTTTTCTCAAATGCAAATAAATCTTTTAGGCATGGAGTTAATTTATGACAGAATATTACTCAGAAGTGATGGGTATTTGCTCAGAAATTGTTGTTACTATTTTGGGTGACTAAGAAATTACTATGAGTATTCAGGATTGTTTCACAAGCTATTTTGATATTTTAAAATAAGATATTCAGATGACTACAAAAATTTGCCTTCTCAACTATTTTTGCTAACAATATTTTTTTCTCAAAGAAATACCCCTGACAGAAAAGAATGTGGAGTATAAAATTGATTTTAAAATGCAACATTTGCTACTGAAGTTAATATTCCATCTACCCTTTCTGTAATATAACCCTAAATGTGATGTTTAAAATAATAATTATGTTGTTTACATATTTTTAAGGGTATTGTTATTTCAGCTTGCCTTAGAAACTTTACAGAAGTAATTTGGAAAGACAGAACATATGTGATGATTGTGTATTGATTCAGAAGTTTATGTGAAATATTCTCCAAGAATACGTAGAACACGTATAGTGTATCATTTTCTAATAGCTAATATAAGGAGTAATTCTCATTTTGTGGAAAAATCATTATGATATTTCCTGTAACAGTGGACAACTGCATTACTTTTTAAAGTTTTCAGTGATAAAAATGCATGAAGTTTGAAATATTCATGCATTTATACTGAGAAAAAGTGAAAAATATAAGCTTTGAAGCTTAACTATATACTTCCTGCATTAAATTAATTGCTTTAGTATGTACATGGATATCATCTCTTACTTTTCTGCCTTTCAAAATTATAGACTTCAGAAAAAATTCCGTTAAAGACTATGTTTTTGCTAAAAAAATGAAAACATTATATCTTTCTAAGCCTAACAGACCCTTTAAAACTTACGTTTGTGAATTTTCATTGTTTTTTTTTTTTCAATGGGTCTTTGGGTTTGTCAGTATATAATTATTCCCTATGATATTCAGGAACAGCAGTAAAAAAGACATGTTTTTGCTAGTAGCAAATGACTCTTGATAGTTCTGAGAATCAGGACAATATTCATTCACTGGGAAAATGGAGCAAGGAGATGTAGTTAGGAGGGTCCAAGTGAGAAGTGAGAAAGTGACAAGATGCAATGATGACCTGTGACCATTATATGTCTGTCCATACTCTATTGATAATCTCCCAGAGTTCCTATCAAATACATATTTATGACTATAAGGAGAAAATTAGAGAGGGAACACACTATATGTAGGATGCCTAATTAGGTACCTTGAATAGGTGGCTAAAATTAAAGTAATAGCAGATCTTTCTTTACATTTCTCTTTCAGGCCTTAAGGATGGGGTTAATCTGTTCTAACTTGCAAATCTACACATTACATTGCTAAGTCTGACTAGGTCCCTTAGGATTTTTTTTTTTATTTTTAATGGTGCTAAGCACCTCCCTAAGATGATTAATTTTGTTCTGTGAGAAGATGACATAAATT
This sequence comes from Tinamus guttatus, assembly GCF_059628265.1. Taxonomy (NCBI): domain Eukaryota; kingdom Metazoa; phylum Chordata; class Aves; order Tinamiformes; family Tinamidae; genus Tinamus; species Tinamus guttatus. Next base: position 451,113 of record NW_028288869.1, on the reverse strand, counting down.
AGATGAATCGCTCTCTGGAAGTGCCTGTTTCTTGCCTTTAACTGTAAAGTCAGTCTAGGATGTTTAATCAGATTTAGACATCTAAATTTTTTACACCTAAGACTAACTGAGCTGAATCCTACTCTTAATTGCTCGAGATGGATATGATCAGGACTGTGAGTTACTCAGTCTGCTGTTCTGCCTCATTGATTTTTTTTTACTTCCAAGTATTATTTTAATATAAACACCTAGAAAGGGATTCATGTAATCAGTACCTGTCTGTCTGCCTGCCTCTTTCTCTAGCTATTTATCTGACTTAGTAGCCCTACCCTGCCATGGAGAGCTAGAAAACAAAACAAAACAAAACAAAAACACAAGCTTTTCTACATATGTAATTCATTGCATCTACTTATAGGGTGAGAATGAACTTCGGATTCTATTATGTGAGCTAGTTATTTTAATTCTTAGATCTTAGTCAATGGACATCTAGTAAATGCAGAAATATCTGCATAAATATCTATATGAGGTTGACATGATTTATTGCCTAGAAATATTTGTTTCCAACTCATGTAACTTTTTTTCTTGCGTAATTAGCCCAGATGCCCCTAGATTTATTCAATGCTGACTGTTATTCTTCTCAAAAACAAAAACTTTTCATCATGCTCGACTGCAAATGGCATACGAAAGATATCTGGCTGATAAAAGAGAATTTGGCTGAAGTATACAGAAAAAAAAATCTAAACTAGAAAAAAGCATCTAGCTGTTGGACACAGAGTAGGAATATGGTTATCCTGGACTCCTTCCATAATGAGCTGAAAATGATAGACATCAGATATTTTTATACCTAAGACTGAATTGCTCTTCAAAGCCTTTCCTTTTCACTTTTGACTAAACACAGAAGGAGTGCAAGATGAGTAGGATGCCAAATTATGTGCTTTGAATAAGTGGCTAAAATTAAGTAGGACAAAACAAGGTCAGAATTAAGGCTCAAGGAAAAGAATTCATGTCTGCAAATATATGACTCCAAAAGATCAATTATGTTTCTGCAGTAAATATACTTATCATGGAAGTCCTTGACAAGGAGCAAACAAGATGTGATCTGGCAATGGAATTATCATGCTAAAAAGATCAGATGCTTTTATTAATGGGAGATGTTTTAAAAGACAGGTTCTTTCCAGTATCAGCACTCAAAAAAAAAAAAAAAGGTATAAATATATGTGTATTTTTTTATATATTCAATGCAGGAAGATCACGGACCCATGTTACCAATAAAGCTAGAAAGTGTAAGATAAGTTGTCATTACCTCTAAATACAAAGTCAGACAATACAGACTGTCCTTCTCCAAACTGTTAAAATTATAGTATTATTCATTACTATTTTTTTTCAGACCACATCAGATAGCTTTATTGTGATAGCAGAGATAGGTAAAAAAACCTTATGTTTTGAATCTGCACAATAGTTACACTAGATCAGCAAAATGTGAAGATCTTACTCATCAAACAGGATTCACATATTCCTGAGCTGTGGCAGGCATGTAGACTCAGCAAATACACTTCAAAGAATATGTAGATGTTAAAAGGGAAAGATTGAGCATAGATTCTTTCACAAATGTCTTTGAAGGCAGTATAAAATGTCACGCTGTATGATTTTGAGCAGTTTAAATAGGTTAGCAAGGGATTCAGGACCTAAAGTAATGATTTAAATAATGGATTTGTTTGTTTGTTTGTTTGCCTTTTAAACGGTGGAATGAGGGTGGCTGTGAATATTTACTGTTGTATAGAGGATAGCATACATAGCAGACATATGCTAAATAGATGTATGTGTGGTTACATAGCTAACCTGAAAAATTGATAGCACAGACACCTACATATATTTATTTTACTAAGGTATAGACCATAGTATTGAAGTTGTTCTGCTTTGCACAAATAATGAAAAATTGGTTTTATACAGGATTGCAATGCAGACATCCCACTTCTGCTGTTTATATAAATGTTCTGACCACCAGACAAAAGAGGAAAAGCCCCTGAATTGGAATAGCTCTGAAGTAAAATCAGATCAGCTGCAAAAGGAGAAAGTCACCACTCTCCATGCTGTCATAGTTTAGCTAAGATCCCCTAAAGTAGGGATACTGGTTCAAATCCCTTTTCAAATCCAGATTTTCCATAATCTACTGAATCCTCAAATGGCTTAGCTAATGACCTGCAGCAAGCACTGCTGTCACTTATTCCTCTTCAGTAGCTGCAAATTATTTCTTCATTTTCTACTCAAGAGTATCTGTTGAATTTGTTCTGCTATTTTACTATAAGTAAATAAATAAATAAATAAATAGTATTTATGCCCATGGATACCATATAAATTGGAATGATCATCTCTTGGGAAGGACACAAAGAATCTCAGCATCTCCAAAACTTACTAGATCTAGCTTTGTTATGCATGGTTTGATATAAACACACAGTTTAAAACTGTATTACATATGTTCTCTGCAGGAGAGCCTTGTATTTCGCCTTTTTATGTTATTGTGCTGCTGTTGGTCTGATAAATGACTTGTCCATAAGTTTGCTTAGTGTGTCAATGTTGATGTGTATGTACCTTTTTATAGTTAGAAGTCTGATCTTATTAAGTGCACCATGGATTAACACATGGATTTCTCACAGGTGCCATAGACTTATTGTAAAAATAAATATTAGAATTTTATAATGTAGAGCTAAAATTAATTTATTTTTCTGTATTCCTGTTGTTCAAATCAGGCAATAGTTCAAATAGGTAATGTAAATTATCACTCAATTACTTGGAATATATGAAGCAAATAATTATTGGCTCAAGACAAATTTATATTATTAGTTTGAGTAAGCACAAATTAGGAATCATTTGTGTTTTCAAAATCAAAGTCAAAAGTGAAACAAATATTTTATCAGCAGAAATAACAGCATGTTAATAAAAGTTATTTTAGATTAATATTTCTGGTTTGACTTTTCTCCACATTACTTACAGTCAACCTACAAGAAAAATGTCATATATTTGCTTTCTATTAAGAATTTTGAAATTCTGAAGATGGTTGAAATCTATTTTAACATGTTGAAAACATATTTCAAATCAAGCAATCTGCTATGAAGATGTTCCACACATTTTTCAAATAAATCCATGTGCCCCACAGGAAAAAAAAAAAAAAAAAAAAAAAAAAACTTATTCTATAGTTAGCTACAACAGTCACAAGTTCTGTAAACTAGAAAGTTAAAATTAATTTTACTTCCTCAGTGACAAAGGTATCAGACAAAAAAGAAATCTTTCCATTCAAAGTGGCAATTACACGATTATAGCTATAGATAGTTTGTTTCATTTTACTTTTCATGGATGCTCAAATGTTTATAATACAAATAAATTAAATAAGAAAAAAGATTAAAAAAAGCATTGAGAAAATGTAAAGAGAGAACAAATGAAGAATGCTTTGTACCCTTTTAAGCCCATAAGCCCATTAGAGATGGGCTAGAGAGTTTGATAAAATAATCTAAAATAGGTGAAAAAAAAATAAAAAAGAGCCTTGCTGATTTATGAACAGTTGAATTTCTTATAAAATTCAATGCATACTTATTTTACAAACTTTTTTTTTCTTCTCATTTTTACATATATGTCTTACAAAATAATTTTTAAATCTAAAGAGGCTGGTTATATTGTCTATCTATAACCTTGATGAATTAATTATAATAAGTGTATGTGCTGATGAATTCAATTTTATTTTGAATTAGGGAATGAGTATAATTTCTTTCATTGTTTTGCTTAATTGAGCATATAGAAACTATATGACTATGATCTATGAAACATTGTATTGGTTTCATATGATCACAGGATTACAGATGTACAAAGATGTTCCTGACAAACAGTTGTAAACCACAAGTTGTAATTTCAGATAAAACAGGACTGAATTTAGATCTTTCATTATTTACAAAATGTGATCAGGAAAAGTGTATGATGATTTTTGTGGTTTTATGTATATATATACATTTCCCATATCTTAATGTGCCTATTCTTACAAAAATCACATTCCTGCCAAGCATCACTTGGCAATTTCATACCGCCTCTGCTGTCTTTCAGTCTTTTTGGACTGTCGCCCAGAGACCAGTCTTCAGGGGAGTCAGAAAACTTCCCCTGGAGCAATCCCTGTGGGCTTCAAGGAGCAACTGAAACAGGCTGAGACTATCTTCTGTAGCAGGGGCAGTTGAGAAAGTTCCCTTTCTCACCTCTCATTGTTGTTCTGTTGGGTTCTTACACATACATAATCAGGGCTGCAGTGGAGGAAAAGAAAGCATGATCCACCCAAAAGCAGCTGCCAACTCACCTTCTCCCTCACAGCTCCCTCACCCTTCTCCCTCCCTGCCAACTCCCTCCGTTACGCTGACGTGGCAATGGGGGCGAAGTAGGAGAATGGGGAGAATGGGGTAAAATTGCCTTTTTTTTTTTTTCTTGGTATTTTACTAGGTTGGCCACTGAAACTAGATAACACTCTGATTTGATTCCAGCAAAACTGCTTTTGCCTCACTAGCATGCAGAAGAAGTCTGACTGCCAGCCACTGAGCAGAGGGGCTATGGATCTGAGGGGCCATAGGCCTGTGGGGAGACAGTGGGGTCTGAATCTGTGCTCACTCACTGAACAGACCTGTGTTTTGCATGTGTGTTTGGGGTGTCTACATGTATGCTCCCCTATTGAACATCCAGCTGGACCAACCAGTGTATAGGAGGAGATCAGGAAATGTCCAAGGCTGGAACCAGCGCCTGAAACGGAAGCCTAGGATCTAGGCATGGGCGTTAGGTGAACTTAAACCCTGTGCTAATAAATAAGAGATTGGAACGTGGCTACGGAAACAAGAGAGTGAAGTCATGCATGTGTAAACAGCAAAGATCAATCCTGATCATTTAGTGAGGAGGAAGAGAATTTGGCTATCAGTGAGGTTCATGTTTATGTGACTTACATTGCTAGCAAAGGCACTGCTCTGTGTTGTTTTGCATGAGAGTATGCGTGTATATATCTGTGCACATGCCTTTTGGTGATGCCTGCTCACTGGCTGGACCTACAGAAGGGATAGCAGCAGCTACATCTGTCATGCTGGGACACAAGGAATCCCCTGGGTTTGAAAGTACACAGATTTGGCTCTAACAAACAAACAAACTGGTAAGGAGAAGTCCCCAATGCCCTGAAGTCCATCAGATCCAGTCTCCTTCTCAGTGAGGAGCATGGTAAAATTTAAGCATTTTGACAGTTGTGTTTTGTACGCACGTTTGGCTTCCTGAACTTTAATATGAACTACTACATCTTACATAATACTGAGAATTTTTTTTTTTTTTTTTTTTTTTTTTTTTACAGAACAGTTCTGATATGCTTTGGTATTTTATTCGCTCACCCTGCTGTGTGCTCCAGGCTGCTTCCCTTGTAAAACTCAGTGTCAGTGTTAGGAAACATGTTAGAAAGATGTGAGAAATTCAGGCACAAAGCCTGAAGAAGAAAGCAAAAATAATCATCTACCTAGATTCTAATGTTCAGGTATCTACCTCTCAAAACACAGTAAATATTGAGCACGAAGTAATTTTCTTCTCTCTTCAATGTACGAGGACAATTAGTGCTTCATAATTAACACCAAAACAGACTTCATGATGAACAGAGGCCATTATCATGTGGTTACATAGTGCTAGATAATTGCAAATGTTGAGGTCAGAGTAACATTTTAAATCAGTTGTCAAATACAGGGTTTTAAGAAAGTGCAACAGACTAAAGCCTATGGCTCTGAACCTTCTCTCAAAAAACAAACACTTCAAACATGAACAGTTTTTTGTTTGTTTGTTTGTTCTGTTTTGTTTTGTTTTGATACAAGAACTGAAAAACCTGATGAGGGAAGCTGCTCTCATGGGCCTGCTCTTCATGGTTAAGGAAGAAAGGAAGAAACATCAGCAAGATGGCAACCTTGCCTGAAATAACTATTAAATGGTGGAATTTAAGAGCTTGAGGAAAATGAGAGAAACAAGTAACAAAAGGAGAGGTCAGTTTACATAGAGCTAGTAGGCATAATCTTATAAGAGGCTGTACTGAAAAGAAAATGGGCTCAGCAAAGTTGATCTTTAAGGACAAACTACAAAAGCAAGAAGGAACCATTTGGCGCACAGCTGAGCAGGTGCAGCAGAACTTAATCAGCAGATTAAGGACTTTTTTCTTTGCCAGGATGGCCTAGATAATCACATAGATGCATCAGAAACTTGAGCTACAGTATATCTGAGTGCTAGAATCTTATAGCATTAAAGAGGTAGCTAAATTGTTCATTCTGAGGTGAATTTATTGGCAAATACATCTCCCCACCCCACCCTCTCCCCCTCACCAAAAAAAAATCCTTAGTTGAAAAGCATTTAGAAGTCTATATGGCTGGCTTAATAACATCTTCAAAATAACTGAAATAATCCTCCCAAGCATCCTTTCCTATTACCCAGAATTATGAATAAACGTTTACTCAAATTTGCAGTCTTTCAAAGGCCTGATTCTCAACTGGGTATAAATTAGCATAGATTCAGTGAAATGTGTAATTTGATGTGTAAATGTGTAAATTGACGTACTTCTGACATTAGTAGAACTATACTGATTTAAGTCAGCTGAGAAACATGCCACTGAGATCTTTCAGTACAGTTTGTTCAAATTACTGTGTTGCATACAGGATGGATTGTAGGAATATAAATATATTTCCCTACGGACACAAGGATGGTTAAAGTTTCCTAAGTCTTATAGCTGATTCATAAATTAACTACTTTCCACAAAGCTTTTTTATGCACAACTTTAAAAATAAGCATGCTATTTTTCTGTCTATTTAGACAATAGACCATAACATTCATAATCTGAAAGGATTTTTTATTTTGGGGTGGGGAGAGGCTTAAAGTAATTAGAAAAGTAATTTGTTTACATTTACTTAGCTCTGTAAATGTTGTTTTCCTGCGAGCAGTATTAGGTTGTTCCTTACACATTTTAAAAGAAAAACTGATAAAATACTTTGCTTTTGATATTTCTAGTATTCAATATTCTTTTTGTCTGTCAGAGTCAGAAGCTTAAGCTTCCTGTACTGTTCTGTTTTTTTAGTGTTGCACACTATATATGTGAAAGTTTAACAGGTTTAATCTAATTCATACCCATGAGATACATGTAATGATGTTAAGAAGAGTTTGAAGTGGTATTTAGGCATTTTTGGAGACCTTCACTCACAGAAGATCACTTCTACAGCAATTGTATGATTATCGGTTGGGAAGTCTGGTGTCTTAATGAGAAAAGGTCTTAAGGTATCCCTGAGATCTACTTTAAAGTGTACACTCAGAAGCTGCTTCAGATTGGATACTTGAACTCCTAAACCTGACAGCTCTAAAGCCTATTCATTTCACCAAGGGAGGAGTCCGAAATCTTATTTGTTGCTTCTCGGCAAACATAAGAAAAAATATACTCAGTCCCCAGGTATTCTAAGATAAGCTTATCCTCAACTCTCTCCTAATAACCAGGCATGCACTCTGTGTCTGCACTGCAAGCAGCAATGAAGAGGGAAAAAATATGAGATATAGTATATAGGAAGGCTTGAATTCAGGGAAGGCTTGAATTCATGTTTTGCCTATAGAGTTAGGAAGAAGAAGAAAGTATTTGCTTTGCACTTTTTTTTTCTTTGCACTGTTCATTATTACATGAAATATTTAAATGGGACTGCATGATTAATAGTGTTCTGAAGTACTTCTAACCAAAGGCCCATTCATGCATTGTATTAAAATACCCTGCTAAGTACTCTTAATACTTAAGGACAAGGAGATTCATGTACCAGATCACCTTTTCAATTATATATTTGATCAAATTTCTCTGCAGATGGTCATTAGGAAGACTAGAACTGTGCTTTTCATCATTTCGAGCAATATCAAAGAATTCCTATCTTGCTATATATTAAAGAGTATGTGCAAGTTATGCACAAAATAACTCCTTTGAGTTACATCAGTAACGATTAGATTAGTATCTTCTCAGTGGAAACTGAGGTTAAAATCAATATTAATCACCTCACATGACCAATATTTGTCATAGCAACACAGATAAGGCAATTTTATTTCAGTATTTATGCCTTTTCATTTTTTTTTGCATTATGATTTTAGCAATATTATTAAAACAAAAGTATTTGTTTGACAAACAAGAATAAAAACTGTTATATAAAAGTTTAGCTTGCTTTTTACAGAGTGTATTTCATCTACCATGTATTCTAGATTTAGTGTGTTCTATGTACTGTGAGTATTTAGATCTGGAAAAACAGATGTACTGCTTCTTAACTATAATGTGTCTGGCTGTTGTCTAGAAAATATGAGAAACAGACTCTTAAAACAGAACTAAAATGTGTACCCCTAATGACACTTTTAGAAAAGATGGTAAAACTACAGTAGCCACTTATGCAAATTAGGAGCAATATGGGAGACAAACATATTTTGAAAAATATAAAGCAAAATAAATACAGCAAAATAATTCTCAGAACCATGTCTATTCTCAGAATCTTTCATATGTATTTCATATATAATCTTAAGCATATCGTCTTAGTGGAAAATTAATGTACATATTTAATAATAAAGTTTGCAGTTTCATTATTAAGTCCTTCTGCTTGAAAATGCTTTTAGATATTAATATTTTTATGTAAATCATTTCATATTTGAGGTTTTTTTTTCCAGATTTGAAATGCAGAGGAAAAAAATTACTGAAATGGACATCATTCTGATGCATTTTAGGATTTGTCTCAAAAATAAGGCAAAAAAAAGAATTTATGGAAGGTTTCAAAATAAAAATGACAAAAGGGACGATGAAACATCTATTTTCAACTTTAGGAGGAAGTGTGTGGTGGGAGGGGAAAGAAGAGTTGTAGAACCAAATTGACATCTGCCTTGCTATAACTGAGCTTCTCCCCTTCTTCCACTAAGACAGGAAAACAAAAACAGTAATAGCCCAATTCTCTTTATTCTGTATCTAAAATATTCTCTGATTTTTTTGTTGATTTAAATGATTTAAATGTCGAATGAAAACACAGTCTGAGATTATGGCTTTCTACAAAAGATCCTGTAGATCTTCTCAAGTTTCTCTGTAGTACTCCTATGCTGCGCCCTGAAGTATATCCATTGAAGTCAATCAAGATTAGCATTAGTGGTGATATTTTACTTTATACATTTTTTTTGTATAAAAACTTACTTTTACAAATATACATACAGGTTGCCATGATCTATTAATGACTGAAAGTATTTTGTGGTTGTATTAATTGTAGTGATTTCCACAAATGTCAAGTTGTGTTCATGTTAATACTGTGTAAAGAATTGAACAAATTTAAATAGCATTTTTAAAGTAGAAGCTTCCAATTCAACCTTTAATTGTACTGAATAATAAATCAAAAGCATTCTACCAATCAATGGCATATTTAAAATGTTCTATGAACTGCTCTCTGCAATAAATCAAGTCCTAAATAAGCCACTTATATTCAGTGCACATGACGATGATAAAATATACCAGCACAAAGTCAAACAGCAGAAGCTGAAGATCACAAAGCTAAGATCCAAAAAATTTAAAGCTATTTCTGCATTGATCCACTCACTTCTATGAAGAGTGAAGGCCAGATCAAATTGAGAACTTAAAAACTCAAGTGATCAGACTTTTCAAGTTACTGGAATATATAGCTATAGTAATAAAAAGGTGCCTCAGGAAATAAAAAGTTTAAAAAGTAAATTTTGTGTGAAGTTTCAGTTCTTCCAGGCATTAAGATTACATTTAAAAATGAGCTTTCTGAATCACAGTTTTGGACCTATAGTGAATTTCAGAGACTAGAGCCAGTTGTGACCCTGGAATACTCCTGCTTGTTGAATTTAGACATGGAAGGAACTAATGCCTATTGGAAGCTTAATTTTTTTGCTTACAAGTTTCTCAAGCATTTACTACAGCATTTTTTTCCCATATATCTAGCATTTCCTTAGGCTGAGCACCTTGTAATTTTACTCTGAAGTCCAACAAGTCTAGAAATGATGTTCAACTGCTATTTAAAATATATATATAGTATATAAAATAAACACACTAACAAAATTGCATCCCACTGTGACATTAAGCATTCATCTAGTTCATAAATATGTTCAGTTTTTGTCATACCCTGAGATTTCCTGTTCTCTTTTCCAGAGGAGTACCATAATAACAGGACTCCACATTTACCTAGATGAAAACATTCTTCAAAGCTTCTGAGAAAGTTGTTACAATGTTTAAAAAAAGAAAAAAAAAAAAAGATTATACAGGACGTTAAAATCACACCACTAAGGATAATTCTTTAGATGAATATAGTATTTACTTGCAGAAATGAACTACTAATTTCTGCTCCTTGATTTCAGGACTCTTTCTGTATTTTATATATCTTGTATAGAAATGTAATCTTTATAAAGGCTTTTTATACAGAAATAAGTCTTATCAAGGCTTCCTGTTTGAAAACATAGAGGCCACAAGTATCAGAGCTTTATATGTTGAAATAAGGAGAAAAACCTATATAATTTTGAAAATATGAGTCTAAGGACTTTTCAGGCTTTCTAAATCTTTAGAATATCTGGAGCTACTAAAATATGAAATACTAAAATGCTAAAATACAGTCAAAAACTGACACTGATGGAATCTTGTTTCTTAAAAAAAAATACTATTTTGGAAGAATAATGATAATTTCTATAGAATGAATGACTGTCCATTAGGAAACTGTGGAAAACTTAGGCCCCGCCAGTGTGTTTTTTTCAGAAGATTTCAGCTTCACCCAGCCACAGTGGCATAGAGGGGAAGTGGGTATTTATAGCTTCCTGTTGCATCGGGAGAATGGAAGTTTTTGCTGTAAGGGAAGTTTAAGAGCAATTTATGGCTTGTCTCTGTTTTGGGTAGCTAGACAGTATCTATCTGAACTGGCATCTTTTCAAGTGCTTAATTCAAGCTGCTTTATAGTATTATAAACGCTGCAGCCACAAGTGAGCATGCTTGTCTCTCCACTGCCAGTGGGCTCAAATCACAGTTAAAATAAAGAAACACCTGCTTATTTGAAAGACCAGACTACTGAATAAAACAGATACTAAATTGTAGGTTTGTACTGCCACAGGTATTCTCCAGGGGTTGGCTTCCTTTCGTTCTGATTCTGCTTTGCTTTGACTCTACCCTATCAAGTCTCTCCAGCTTCTCATATTTTTTTCCACACAACTTGTCAGTTCTGGGGGCTTTTTTAGCTTGTGTTATTCAATTCTGAGCTTTCTTCAGTTTTCTCTGCTTGTAGTACTGGAAGGCCACTCAGGGTCTGTGTATATCTGCATAACAAAATTTCCTCCCCGTTCTCCCCCTTCACATGTCTAATTGATTGGACTGACCATTTGGCATCATTTAACTTTATATACATAGACATACTTCAGCACATCTTGAGGTTCTCATTTCCCCAGTCGCCATGGCAAAGACTTGCTGGAGTGCACTACAGCTCTTATCCAATCAATATTTTCCATGAAAAACAAGCACAGGAGAGTGCTGTAGTGCATATCTGCATGTCACTGTCATTTAACTGATTTGGAGTCGGATGTGGGTGGGATATACCCCAAAACCTGGCATGTGGGAAATGCTCTCTGGTACAGACATACCTCAAATATTTTACGGAACCAGAAAGAATCAGAAATAACACATCCTTGCCACTCCCCAAAAGGAAGGCTAGCTAATCTTTTTGCATGATAAAATAATCATATTTAAATACCACATCTTTTATAAAGGTATTGCAGTTTGCTCACTGCCTATTCAACTGGCGGAGGAAAGGGGCATTCATTCCCTGCTTTCTTGAAGAAAAAAGCAGAGGGAAAAGCAAGGGTGGGAGAACTGAACTGTCAAATATAAATACCTGATGTGTGATCTCATATTCAGTCTTGTCCTCTCTCATGCCTCCTTATACTCCATGTCTACTTATCAGCCTCACTTGTCATATCTTGTTCAATTTGGGTTAGGGATTCTACCCAACAAGGTAGAGATTCTTTTTTATTGCATCTGGGCATGTTAAACTGTATATGGCATGCTTATGTGTGAAAATTTGTATTCCAAACAGACAAAAATATTTTATCTCAGTAAGCAAAATCATAAGTGAAACACACACATCTTTGTAGAAGCTATGCTAAAGTCTTATACCAAGCTGAAGGATGATAACTTTTAGAAACCAAAAATTTCTGTGCAACTTACGACGATTTTAAAATAGATACTTCAGGCATTTTTTTCCAACACCAATAAATTGTACTTTTCTTTTTTACCAAAGTGGACATAATCACATTCTTAAGACTGAAATCAAATGCTTAGGAAACAGATAGCTTCAGTTTATGACTGGTCTTTCAAGCAGCTTAGAATTTCAATATCAGGGCAAGGAAGACAAAAACAACCTTAGTGTCTTAAAAAATACCAAAGAAAGGAGAAAAAGGAAGAAGAAAAAGGTTAGATATGGGTAGTTTTTAAATTTTATTTTGTATTGTTTATATTTATTTTAGATTTTTTATATTTTATCTTAATCTTATTTTAATGTTATTTTTTCAAAATGAATGCTGGATGGTAGGAAGAAGAAAATGGAGAATACCTCCTACATGTCACTCTTTCTCATGAATTTGGAGTCACCTTGAGACTGGAAAAGAATTGAGGGCCCATGATCTTGAAAAATCAAGATCATGAAAGTATTGTAAGTGCTGAAATTTTTGCTTTCAGTTTAAGAAAGCTTACTGTCTCTTTTTGTTATTTTCCCTCCAATACAGAAAAGCCTTAAAATGGAGCATTAAGAAGAAAAAACTTTTACCCTTCAAAGTTTATAATGTCCAACTCAGAATTTTTTGAATATAGGTAGAATATGCGGATTAAAATGAACAAGATTCTTTTTTATCCCATAAGTGTTTCTTTTTCTGATCTCTTGAAAAACTATGCAGTTGAAGAATGGGAAAATGCTTGCCTCATGGCCTGTGCACACAAGGGTGTCCAGTCCAGTGCACTGTGCCAGCTGCCTGGGCACAGCACTGCCTGCTCTGTCAGCACAAAGTGACTGTTCCAGGCCACCAACGAAGTGGTTTCACTATAAAGTCTTAGGATCAGTGGCTGTGAACTGTTTCAAAAACTACAATTTTACACTTCCAGGAGTCTGTTTGCATTCACACAATCTTAATCCATTTTTTATGTATAGCCTGTAGTAAATATATCTCTTATACATGGTTTATTTATTTATTTATTTTCAGAATATAATAGCTTCAGAAATATTGTACTTTATCTATCACTTGGTATGAAAATCACATACTTGATCTTCAGAACTGTACAGAAGTGCTGGTCAGTGTGGCTGGTAGGGTGATTTACCACTGAGGGGGAGAAGTGGTATGTTTATTTCATCATACTGTCCATGTTAACGAGAACAGGCCTGTCAACAGTGTATTATTTGAGCTATGGGCATTTGTCATCACTTGTCACCTCTTACATCTTTTTCAGACCAGGGTTGTATTTCCCTTCAATGTCAGGTTTTTGAGATGAGCCCATTTATGATATTTAGAAGGCAAAGACAAAGGTGTAGTGGAGTGGATTTCCCTGAGTAATTACAGCTGTCAGCAGTGGCAGTATTTATGATCCATTCATTAAACAAGACACAAAATCTCCTTGCTACATATTGGGACTCTGCCCATCCCTTCTGAACAGGTGACTGCTGCCATCAACTGCAGAAGTCCCCAAGGAACAGATTTCAGTGACAGCAGCCAGGAGAGGCAACATGCAGGCAGAAAACAAGTGAAGTTGGTATCTCCCTAATGCACGCCTACAGAACCGTAAGTCTCAAGTAGCACCAAACAAATAGTTTGGCATGATAACATTCTGAGTAGTCATTTGGTTTCTATATGCAGCCTTTCAAGGACAGTATGAAAACAGCTATTTATATAGTCTCAACTATGCTATCTGGTTTAACTGAGAGAGGAGGATCATAAGAGGTGGAGTTTTAGGCTTGAGATTTCAGCACATCTTTAATTTCAACAATGGCTGACTTAGCCTAATTCACTAGGGAAGAAATGAAATGACCCCAAATTTTTAGGGATTATGAATATCTGTTTTAATGCTATCATATTAAGCATTGCTTTTTCTGGACAGCATAGAATATTTTCCCTTCCATAGTTTCTATGGACCACTCAAGGGAGATATGAGAGCAGTCTCAGGGATATCCATCAAGAGATGATATAGATATAGGTTAGATATAGATGATTCCACAAAGAAGATTCCACAAAGTAAGACAGGAATAATCCTTCAGTACATTTTCTGAAGGAGAGTACTGCTTTTTTTTTTTTTTTTTCCTAGTGAATAATTGGAGCGCACAACAACAACAATTATTTCTGGTGGCACTAATACAGAAATCCAAGACTATGACAACAGCAATCGTTGTTATTGAATAAGAATATAAGAATGCATATTACATGCCTGCAACAACAGGTAGTAGAGGGGGTTGTGATTAGACATTTCCTGTGACAAAAAACTCCATCAGCAGAATATTAATATGGTGACTTTTAACCTCAGGGTCAAGGTCTCAGTCTTGAAATAAGGGAATTTCTATAAAAAAATAGTAATCCAGAGGTAAATTCCTCAGGCTCTGCTTTATGTAATTCTGGAATAGTCTTAGCTTTGGGGAAAATCATATAGAATGCAATGGTGTCAGCTGATTCAAGAGAATTGATTACAAAAAAAGTCAACTTTTTAACACTGGGAAGAAAGAGTAAATCTACAAGAAAAAACCAATATAAATACAAGTCTTCTGAGATTAGAATCATAATCTAGCTTCAGTTTATCTAAAAGCATATTGCAATAATAATTCCATGAGAAAATTCTAATATTTTAATGTAGCATAATTTTAAGAGAAGTATTTAAGGTTTTTATGTTTTGTTACGTTATTTTTTCATGTCATGGTATAATATCAATAATTTCATGAGAGAAAATCAAAAGAAGTTTTGGTACAATGAGCAGCACTGAATATCGTCTGATTCTTATTAAACAAACGAACAAAAAATAGGGTAAAGCGTTTTAATGATATTTATCATACTTTGGATAAATTTAAACTAAACTTTTAAAATTGCTTTGTGCACAATATTTTTTTCCTACTTTACATCATTTTACTGCAAGTATTCAGTGAATCATGACACAGCTAGCACAGTGAGAACCAGGCTCCATTTGAGTTAATGAAGCTATATTTATTTTAGGTCTTCAGTGGGGTGGCTGGAAAGCAGGCTGAAACACAGCATGCTCTGTGACCTTTGTTGCATGTGTTCACGTAGTTGGCCTTGTGATGCCCATAACTCAGAGTCCACATATCGCACTCAAGGAGCCTAAGCAAACCTGTCAGTCCTCCAAGTCACACAACACTGCTTCAAGGCATGCAATGGAAGTGCTGATGGCTTACAGCTAAGCAGGCCCTCTGTGATCATTTCCAGCTTACCCACAGGAATTGCAAATATGCTTTTGGTCTCCTAAAAGGACAAACAGGCTCAAACTTTCCATTCTTGATGCTGTATAATTCTCCTAAAACCCATGCCTGGATATAAATTTACATCAGATCATTTGGACAGCAAGCACATATTAGTTGATAGAGACAGGGCTGAGGCATACACCCGTACTTAGAATGAGAAAAAGAAATAGTCTGAAGGGTTTTACTGTTGATTTCAAGATAGTGTGAATTCACAAACACAATTATGAAGAAAATACTTACATTCTGGTATGTAGGTATTATACGTATACCTATATACATTATACATCTACATCTACTTGACTCTTCTTCCTCAAAAGTGTCATGTGTGCATTTTTAAATCTCTTCAAATATTTTTCCTTAGTGTTATATGACTGTGTTATGAGTCCAATATATGACTGTGATTATTTAGTATGTGGAGAAAACAGGGTTACATTTATTTAAGTTTGCAGTATGTGAATTTGTTCAAGTAAATCTGAAATGGTTTAGGGAGGCAAAACAGTGATAGTGAGACAGGGTGTATTCAGACCAACTAGTGAGTTATATGGAAAGATATTGTCTGTAGAACAAACGTACAAATCATGATTTTGTTAAAAAGAGAAGTTCTAAAAATGCTATTTTACAATAGGAATATGGAACCATTTACATTAAAAAAAAAATAAACCATTGTTATAGGATGCTACCCTTAAACATTTACTAGTATTAGAGAAAATGAAAATCACAATAAATATTGAGAACTTTAACAACTCTTTTTTTTTAATTTACAGTGCATCTATTTAATTCATTATGCCTGTATCTGTTGAAACCAATTAAGTCAATTTAACATCCTATTTCCTAATGACAACATTTTTTCACTTTTTTTTTTTTTAACACATTTACTAATTGCTTAGAACCCTTCTTGGTAAAAATACTCAAAACAGATCATTGGTCTATCGATCTTCTCACACTGTTATATTATGCCTGATTTTTCTGGTTTACTCTTTAGGGAAGGGAATAAATATTGAGAAAAGATAATAAAAGCAGTTCTAGCCATATTTAAAATGTCCTCTGTGTAAGTTACTAGTGTAATAAGGCAGATTTATATAGTTCTAACTTAAAACTGAGGATGCCTTTCACATTCTGATTTAAGTTTTTGGAGAATTGAGTACAAACCTAAATGCATGCTGACATTATGCATTTGACACTGTTGCCAAACCTAATTTCACCTCAGAAATAAGTCAATAGCAGACTAAAAATGTTAAACACACGAAATGCTAGCAGCCCATGCCAGGCTTAGATCATATTATGCTCCTTGAGTGGAGTAAATCTCTGGGTCAAACGATATTAACAAACAGCCAGTAGACAGTAAATTTGTTTGAGGAAGACATTTGTTGAGTTAGCCTAGAAGGCCTAACAATATTCAATAGCAGCTCACTGGTATTCACATACCAGTGGGGCTACCTATTGTAATTGTTAACATATTTTTTTTTCTTATATTGTATCAGTTCCATAGTTTTTCTGATATACCAATATAAATTACAAACTGTGTTATCTAAAATCACGAAATAACACCAAATAAGCATATTTTTGCATCAAATGTTGAACTTGTATGAGTGTTGATAATTGAAATACGTTGTAAATATTAGCATGCAAAAAGTAATAGAAACATCCTTCTCAATATATTGCTGTTAGTAGCTAAATTTAGATACAAAAATTACATATTACAATTACAATTGTTTTATTTGTTTTTTGTTATTTGAGCTTCATTTTCATCTGTTGAATTTTGATGTAATATTGCGAGAATTTTGACATATCCATATTTTCAGCTATTCATTCACAATATGATAATACATCTAATATTCATTGAGTCGACTGAACTATGGCAGCATTCAGTTATAGTACATACTTAATTTGTACAGAAGCAAGAGTTATTTTTACCTTTAGAAAAGGTAAGATACTAATGAAGCATTCAGATTTATTTCATGAACTTTGATTTTGCTGACTTATGCAAATCTTTGCAAAAGAAGTTGAAATATGTTAACTCTTAAAAAAAAGAAATTGTTTTGAATAAATATATGAAACTGGTTTGTGACAAAAGTCACTGTTAAATAATGCTTTAGTGCATTCTTACTCAACAAGAAATATATTATCATTTTTATCCTATTTGTAAAAGTAATGCATATTTAAATAGTAATTATGGTTGTCTCTTTTCTTTGAGAATATAGTATACTACATGCTTACAGAGTATAGTGTTATGCTTTTATTGTTGCATTCCATTGAATTGGCCACAGGAAAAAAAAATGTATTCAGAATGAACTACATATGAAATATTTAACATGGACTCTCAATAAAATATGTATATGAGCTTACTTTTTCCAATATGCAGTAAATCCTTTACTTATTTAACATATTAGACAGCAAAAGCATATTATTTCAAACAGGTCTTAGCTTTAGCTTAGATTTTCAAATTCTCATCAGAATGTACTAACCCTTTGTCTAACTATATTTGACCAAAAACAGTTGTTGAATGTTAAAAGAGCCTATGGTGATTTTTCCATTAAATATAAGCATCACACATTGCACTGCCAAAATGATTTAGGTCACTATTCCTGAATATAGTTAAAAGTATTTCCTCTTGCTACTCAAGTATCTGCATGATAAAAGCAGTCATATTTTGTGTTTCTTATGTGTATGCCTTGTGTATGAATATTTTCTACTTTTATCACAACTTCTAAAAACAATTGACTTCACAGCTACACAAATCTCTGCAAATGCCTCCTAAAAGTACTCAGAAGCAAGTTGTATATATCACAGTGTTGTGTTCAGCAGAGAAGAATAGATTTTTTTCGTAAGACTTATGTAGTCCTAGGCCCTTGAAAGAATAACATCAGTGGGTTGAATATTATTGACACCAGGTCATTCATTTTAGCAACAAAATATTATTGCAGAGGGATGCATAGAAGTCTTGTAGAAGAATTTACTATTTTGACAAATAAGAAATTTCAACTTTTGAAAGACTTTACTAAATTGGAAGATTTTACTAAATTGGAAGATTTATTTAGTCACTGAAAGCCTCTCATGACATACATTGCTTCTAGGAGAAAATCTGCAGCATCTCATGAAAGTTCATATGCTTTATATTTTTTAATTTATATTTTAATACACCAGCTAGTTGCCATCTTTAAAAATCCACTATGCTAAATGGCCCCTGAGGCACTCTGGTATTCCAACAGTGATGGAGAAGTTGGTATTGAAGTATAAAAGAAAGCACTAAAGTACTAAGGAATTTGCCTTAAGAGAATGTAAATTTAGTCCTTAAGTATTACCTCTACAAGACATCACAATATTGTTTTCAAAATGATTTTTTAAGCTGTTTTATACTACAAGTATGTGAAAACTTCCTAAGCATGGAATTTAGTCTATAAGATATAGATTTATACATCATATATAAGTAGTGCTGAAAAAGAGAAAAGGGTATTGGTAGTGGGGCAAATAGTTTATGTTTATCATATTTGCAAGTATGGATAACAGATAGTTCATATGGAAATACAGAGTCAGAAAGTTATCTTACCATTATTTCTTTATTTCTACATTTTTTTTTTCGATAAACACTGCTATTTCTTAGCATACTTAATTTATTATTCCTACTGAATGGAATTGCAAGGTGTTTCTAATGAAATGACTCAGGGATTCCCACTGTTTCACTGTCTCATCAAATATTTTAAGTGCTTATAATCCATATTCCTTCATTTAACTCCCATCTGCCAAGTTCCACATCTTCATTTTCAATGAAGAAAGGTAGTATTTGTACAGATTTGGACTTGCTTCAAGGGCCTGTTTCTAATTGCTGTACTTAACTGTGGCTTCTCCTTTTACTTTTCTTTTTCTTCCCTTCATTTTCTTTTGATGTACTGAGTTTATATGACTGCATTTCAAAATGACAAAACTGTACAGTCATTGGAACTTCTCGGCTTTCATATAAATTTTCATTTTAATGTTGTCTTGATTATTATTATCATCATAATTATAATAGCCAAGGCTTGCCAGAGAGCAGACTAGCAAGTAAATAGTATGAATGATCACACACTTCAACTATTGTCTTGATTTTGTTCACATTCTTAGTACAGGTGCATCCAGAGAGTCTCTCTTTTAAGGTTCTTCTTTCCCAATATTATCCTTTTTCTATTTCTCTGTCCTGATTTGCTTTTTTTCTGAAGCAGTTCTGTTATACGACCTCTTAGAACAAAACTTGTTACTGGCTCAGCAGGAAAAGCGGAGGAAGACTACTCATGTTCATATAATTTAGGGATGCAGCTTGTGGTACCTGAGCTAGTAGGTTAGCCCCTGGTGTAAGTGGAGAGAAATGAACAGATTCTTCCAGAAAGCAATTCAAGATATCAAAGTTATGCTTTGCTCTGAATCACATTTTGAAATAGCTTATCTCCAGAATGCAGAATTTAGGGAACTGAGGCATTCACTAGTGACAATTAAATACGAGAACATCTTGTTCCTTTCTCTGCCATTGTCTATAAATTTGAGTATATTATTATAGTCAAAATACAGGATGCATAATTACATGCATGAGGGGAATTGATATGAAAGTTAAACAGCCTGTGATGTTTTAAAATGATTTATACTGAAGTTTTAATATATGGATTAAATAACTGTACTCTGCTTTCACAAGAGAGAACAGGTCAACAAAATAGAGACTGTGAAGAAAGGAGAAGATTTTCTTCTACAAATGAAGAAAAAAACTGTAGCAATTACTTCCCCTGACGATGATCTTTGAATCTTTGGATCTCTTTTGAAAAGTTAGTATATGACTGATAGTTCTGTCGTCATGAAATAAAATTTAGTGTATGTTTTTCTTTTTTTTTTCTGGCTGCTAGCAGGATTTATTAGCATGTAGATCAGGAAGAAAAACATGATGAAAGAAAAGGAGGTGAAAACTGACCATAAGGAAGCTGCTTTAAGAGTGCTATAGGCAAATTATTCCAGCTTTCTGTAGAGTAGAATAAAGGAGCTTAATGGGAAGGAAAATGTATATACACTATCAGTTTTTAAAGGGTTTTGAATAGACTTTGATCCTTAAAAATTAACGAGGGGGACAAACATATAAAAAAAATTATTTAAACAAAACTAGAAACAGAAAATTTCTTCCTGAAAATGGAAGTTTCACTAAACAATATAATTATGCAAGGAGGCTAGAGTAATTTATTGATTCAGGCAAAATACAGTAAAATGCATCTAGAGTAGGTGGATTAAAAGGTTGAGAATTTTCATTTTGCTGGAAACGGACCTTAATGTATTTTTAAATATTGATGAAGCAGGGGAAAAAGAGGCATGTTAAATAATTCAAAAATAAAATGATGTTTATTTGAAATTGAGGTTCTCACTTTAATATCCAGTATCATAGGTCCAAAACAAAACTAAATATGGTAGGCTGACTATAAGAAAAAAATATATTTTCATGTAGTTTAAATACTTTTACTGAAAACAGTTTCCTTATGTAGATCTGCAAAAATTAAATATTTATTATAGTATTTGTGAATTTACTCCATGAGTAGTGGATTATTTTTCTGTTATCTGTCTCTGGTAGAGATGTTAACTTCTGCCAACCCTTTGAGGTTATTTAACAAAACATAAAAATATATCTATAAATATATCCCTAAATATTGCACATAAAAACCCTTTAATTTAGATTTGCTACATTAATGGAAGCAGTACTTCTTAGCATTTTGTTTTGTGTTCATCTCATATAACCTTGCCCACTACCCCCAACTAAGCTTTATAGAAATTAGCAAAGTTTTGGGTTTTTTGTTTGTTTGTTTGTTTGTTGTAAAAATGGCTATGGTCTTTAGAGGAATTTATTGAAAAGTTTCTAAAGAAAAAAAAATGAAATCTACAGTTATTGCAAGCTGCAATACCATTGCAGAAATTATTACAAGCTGCTTTAATATTCTGGACTGAACTTGTTTGGTGTCTGTTCTAGGTAAGGGAATTGGAGATCTATGTTTCATAGCTGGAAACTCCATCTGCCAGGCAAATATTTCCATTTCCTCTTACTTCCATGTTTCCACATCTGTCATTATGGAGGAGATTTTGGTATACAAGGGCAGATGTTCTGATTATTTTCTGAGTACATTTAAGGCTGTTTTCCCATTCCTGTTCTTACAGGGTGTGCATATAATCAATGTAAGCATGATTAATGACTCTGATGGGCCAAATGTCTTTAACAGCTGTTTCTTCTTTGTTTCTAAGCTGTCTCTTGGCTAATTTGGCCTGGCCAGTCTGAAATACCTTTAAATTGGACAAAAATCCTCTGTAACAAGTAATATTTGAATATTAAATATATCATAGGAAATTGGTCGTTCATTCATTCATTCTTTATAGCTCATGATATATGATGAATCATCAGCTCTCTGGAGAGGCTGTACATGACAATTTATAATACAAATGATAGATTCAGTCTTGGATTGCTTTGTCTAGATGTACTAGATGTACCTTTTAGGAGATTTTTGCTCCTCTCCTTTTATTTCCCCTCTCTCCATCTTTTATTGAAGCCTATATGTTGTTTATGTGTCAAAAATATGTATTTTTTAAAGAATGAAAGAATGAATTATTGTAGCAGAAATGTACTTTTTTTTTTTTAACAAATCAATTCCATAGCTACATAGTTATATTTCACAGAATCACAGAGTGCTTAGGGTTGGAAGGGACCTCTAGAGATCATCTAGCCCAACCCCCTGCTCCAGCAGGGACACGTAGAGCACGTGGCACACAGAGGCATCCAGGTGGGTTTTGAAGATCTCCAGAGCAGAAGACTCCACAATTTCTCTGAGCAGCCTGTTCCAGGGCTCACAGGAACCCTGGAACCCTCACAGGAAAGAAGTTTGTCCTCATAGGGAGGTGGAAATTCCTGTGTTTCAACTCACACCTGTTCGCTTTTTATAACATGCATGCAACCGAATTTCAGACTTTTTTTTCCCAGTAAAGAGCCAGAGTTTAAGACAATGAGCTTTGCAATGTGTTTTCCAGTAAACCGCTGCTGTAAATTTTTTTACATTAAGACTGCAAATCTTCAGGAACTCCTATATTCGATTTATTAATGATGTGAGATGTCTTTTTCTTTGTCAATATATGTGATAAACGTTTTTGTAATAAGATTATAGTGGTCCATGAGATACTAGATTAAACTCATCTGATTAAGGGATACATATATATATGTGTGTATATATATGCGTATATATATGTGCACACACTTACTTGAGAGAAGACAAGAGGATAATGAATATGTAACAGTGAAAAATACGTAAGATTTTTTTAAGCTGACAGCAGTACTCATTTCTATGACAGTGCAACTGTCCAAAATTAAACTAAACATATTTCAAAATTCTACTGTTAAATGATTAGATACTTCTCTAAACAGTACTTTAAAAAGAGTTTTACTTCTATAAGTTGAGAAATGAGAATTAGATTCCTGTAGTTTGCTAGCCTATGCACCTCCATTATAAATACAAACTTTGTCTACACTTCATTTTGAGAATAGTCTAAGTCTATTTAATGTACTGAATATACTTGCTTGCAATTGCATGCTCTGGCACAGCTGGAGCACATCCTCCAAAAGAAGATAACACCCTATATGCCTAAATATGTTAAATGTACATACTTCCAATCAAACCAGACACTATGCACTGGCTGTAGATAGCCTATGGTAATCTTCACTTTGTGCACTTAGAAGACTAGCAGGAGGCAGAGCATATTTATTTTCTACCGCTGTGGAGACTGCTCATTCAGAGATATGGATACGTTTATAAGATCAACCTTGATCAGCTGTTATAACACAGATATGTGAATCTTAAGCCTCAGATTACACCACTCCTGAATGTTCCAACTTTTCTTCTCTCATTCTGAGCCTATTTCTTCATCATAAACAAATTAATTGGAAAATACTCTGCAGTTTTGGCTGCAGTAAAAATAACTTTTGAACAGCAAAGTATTTTATTTCAAGACATGCTGTAAGCATTTGTAAGATTTCTCAGACTTTTTCTTCTAAATTTACCTTGGATTCTATGGAGTTTTGTTTTAGGTTGTTTAGTTATCATAGAATCATAGAATGCTTAAGGTTGGAAGGGACCTCTAGAGGTCATCTAGTCCAACCCCCCTGCACACGCAGGGTCACCTAAAGCGCATGGCACAGGACTGCATCCAAGCAGGTTTTGAAGATCTCCAGAGAAGGAGACTCCACAACCTCTCTGGGCAGCCTGTTCCAGTGCTCTGTCACCCTCACTGTTAAAAAACTTTTCCTTAAGTTCCTGTGGAACTTTTGGTGCTTCAGTTTGTCGCCTTTACCTCTAGTTCTGTTGGTGACCACCAGTGAAAAGAGGTCAGCACCATCCTCCTCACTCCCTCCCTTGAGGTATTAATAGACACTGATCAGGTCCCTTCTCAGCCTTTTCTTCTCCAGCCTGAACAGGCCCAGCTCCCTCAGCCTCTCCTCATAGGGCAGATGTTCCAGGCCCTTGATCATCCTTGTAGCCCTTGTAGTTGAAGCTGTCATGACCTAATAACCACATAACCGTTACCTAATCTATTTTTATATTAGCTTTACTCTTGTGCTTATTGTCATAGCAATTTTGATATATTTATGTAACTAGGAGTTAATAGTAACAAGTAGCTACCCTATGTAGAGTGAATTAAGTGTCATAACTGTGTGTATATATGTATGTATGTATATGTATATGTATATCAGTCAGGCAACTGGGGATCACTATGATGGAAATGTTTAGAGGACTAATAATGAAGCCATCTTAAAAAAAAAGCTTTAAAAATAAAACTTAACTAGATTCATTAATTAGCAGCACACTCTGTGCTAATAGTTAATTCTTAATGTTTATCACTACTTATCATTACACAAGAAAAACTGTTAGTATTTAACACTTATGTCCTAATTAAGCTATGAGTGTACACCGTCACAGAGTTAATGCTGAATAGTTAGCACTGAAAAAAAATGAGTACTGAGGAAAATGTTACTGAAGTGGATGACTTCTTTTCTTCTACAGTTTTTCTCACTTATGCCTGATTTTCTTAAACTCCTCACTCCTCTCTCCACCATGTGCTTCTAATGCTACTTAATCTTTTCCTCCTGTTTTGCAAGTTGTCCTTCTGGTGTGCTTGGCAGGATGCACTGCCTATCTGCAGTCACTTGTGCTCGGCTTGTTCTTTGCCCTTTATCTTGGAAATCCTGTTACATGGGTCATTGTTTGCCTGCTCCTAAGTGCAGCTACGCAGATCTTTCTCCAGTGTTGGTCACACTGCTCACATACTTTGTTAAATGTCTATATGTTGTGTTAGACTATGTTACCACACTCATAAAATGCTTATACGCTGGTTCTAGTTACTAAATGTATGTTTACTTTTGGGTTCAAGGCAAACTAACATTTATTACAGCCTGATTAATATCTATATATTTTTTAAAATTTACAGATATCATAGTCCTCAGCTTTTGCCAAAAATGACCTTTGAATAAAAATTCACTTTAGAGAAGTGAAAGCATAGGATGATAGCAAAGATTTTTGAAGTGTGAGCACAGTGTGACATCGGAGGTTTCAGGGCTATTAATAAATCATGTTTGGATACTGTTTATTAAAGGAATACATCCTTAGGAGCTAAATGAAAACTGCTTCAGTGTTTAAAAAGAGCCAAGTATGTAACATATGTAAAACATATATAAACATATGTAAAAAAAAAAGCAAAGAAAATCAAGGACATTTAACAATTTTATGGAAATGTTTCCTTCAGTAATAATCTTTTCTCTTATATACTTCTTTTATACTTTTTTTTTTAAAAAAGAAGCAGTTCTGGACTAATAATTATTTTAATAGATTCTTTAGGTTGAAATTAATTTTTTGACTAGCAATAAATCCTTGCATTTGCATATACAGTGTATTTCTTTGGCTCACATAAAATGCACTACTTTTAGTGCAAAAAAGCTGGTGGAGATAGCCTAGGTTGTGATTTTAATGCAATAATTTGGTGGAAAATGTAGGAAGACTAGGTTATTAAAATGTAGATTTAACACCAAGGACATAATATCTTATGAATTCTTTGTTATATTATCCTTTTGCGATATTTCTGTCAAAACCTTTGTTGAACTGTTTGTGAATAGGAATCTCAGCCAGAAAAATATTAAACAATGTAAATGAAACCTCTCTCTCTGTAGGCAGCCAGTGTGATTTCTGCATATATTTTGTATTACATCTCAGAACTGCTGTGGTGCTGAGTCTTGAGCAGTAGTCCTCAGACCTCTCGTAAAGAACTCAGATCTCTGATATGAATGTAACAATTGACTGTGTTCCCACCTTTTCTGTGTTTTTAGTGTCTAGGAGCAATATATTGAATGTGGTGTGGTAGAACCAATTCATTATTTGATGCTAGCAGGAGAAGCTCACTTGATTTGTATTCATGGATAAGAGGAAGGGAATTCTATCAAAATATTTATTTTCCATATTGTCTTATTTTTATCTTATACAGCTCTGTTGAACTCAGGGAGCTGCAAGCACTGCACACAAAAGCAAAGAAGAATAATGCATTTAAATTCCCAAATTTTATTATTCAATGCATTTCATATTATCTTCCAAATTGTGCTGATGTGCCAAGCTGGCACACTTAGGGGAAGAAGGGTTACACATAACAGAAAACTTTGTGGGATCATACAATCATAGGGTTACTTGGATGGAAAAGGTCTTTGGGACATCTCTAATCCAACCTCCTATTCAAGGCAGGGTCAGCTCTGAAGTTATACTAAGCTAAGGTTTCTTTTTCAGGTTGGGTCTTGAAATCCTCCAAGGACGCAAACTGCATAATAACTCTGGGACAGCCTGCTGTTCTGACTATCCTCATGCCTTATGTTTTTGAATTACACTTTTTTCTTCGTCCTCTTCTTCTTTTCCAATCTTTATGTAGCCAAATAATAAAATGATTTTTTTATTATTTTTTTAAAGCTGATCCTTCAGATATGTACTAATGTTCTGAATTATTCTCTGTATTCAGTTCTATATATAATAAGCCCAAGGAAAGGAGAATCTTTTGAGAGACAAGATAATTTGCCTTTGCAAATATTCATGAACAGGATAGCTTTTAATTTTCACACAAAAGAATAAGAATACTTTGTATTTTTAACTTAAGTTCTAGTCATATGTGGAAGCCATATTTCTTTATGTCCATTGGTGCATAAGGAAACAGAAACATAAGGAAGAAGAAGACATATGCTAATTTTACTTGGACAAATTTATTGTATTTTTTTTCCTTATCTACTTATTCTCATTTTGTGGACAATCATAGAATCACAGAATCCGTAAGGTTGAAAAGGACCTTTAGAGATCATCTAGTCCAACCTCCCTGCACACACAGGGTCTCCTAGAGCATGTTACACATGATTGCATTCAAGTGGGTTCCATAGCCTCTCTTGGCAACCTCTTCCAGTGCTCTGTCATCACTCTCACTGTCAAGAAAATTTTCCTTAAGTTCCTGTGGAACTTTTGGTGTTTCAGTTTGTGGCTGTTTCCTCTTACCCTATCACTGGCCACCACTGAAGGCTGGCTAGCCTCATCCTCCTCACTACCTCCCTTGAGGTATTAACAGACACTGATCAGGTCCCCTCTCAGCCTTCTCTTCTCCAGGCTGAACAGGCCCAGCTCTCTCAGCCTCTCCTCATAGGACAGATGGTCCAGGACCCTGATCATCCTTGTAGCCCTGCACTGGACTCTCTCCAGCAGCTCCACATCTGTCTTGTACTGTGGGACCCAGAACTGGACACAATACTCCAGATGTGGCCTCACCAGGGCCGAGTAGAGAGGCAGGATCACCTCCCTCAACCTGCTGGAAATTCTCTTCTTATCGCACCCCAGAACCCCATTGGCCTTCTTGGCCACAAGGCCATACATGCCTCATGGTCAGCTTGTCATCCACCATGATGATCAGGTCTCTCTCTGCAGAGCTGCCCTCCCGAAGGTCGGTCCCCAGCCTGTACTGGTGTCTGGGGTTATTCCTCCCCAGGTGCAGGACCTTGCACTTGGCCTTGCTGAACTTCATGATGTTTCTCACTGCCCAGTTGTCCAGTCTGTGCAGGTCCCTCCAGATGGCAGGGCAGCCCTCTGAGGCATCAGCATCCTCCCAGTTTCATCAGTATCATCAGTAAACTTGCTGAGGGGGCAGTCTGTCACAGGTTACTGACAAATAAATTGAACAGGACTGGGCGGAGGACTGACCTCTGGAGGATACTGCTAACTCTGGTTAGCCTCCAGCTAGACTCTGCGCCCCTAATCACAACCCCCTGGGCTCTGTCATCCAGCCAGTTCTCAATCCACCTCACCGTCCACTTATCTAACCCACACTTCTGGAGCTTGCTACAAGGATGCCAATCCAGCATAGTATTTCAGAAGTAGTTCTAACTTGCTCACTAGGATAAAACTATCATATTGACTAAGAACTGTTTAATTAATGGTCAGTAGATTACTAAAATCCTGTTGAATCACTTCTGTTGTACATTACAGCTATGAGGAAGCAGGGTGAAGATGCCACATAATTTTATTCTCTCAAAATATGCTAATTTAAAAGCCTTTTGGTTTGTGTTAAGTAGAACAGTAATTTTTAAATATTCTGAGTAATAGCTGTGCTTTGCTCTGTTGCATTAACATGAAAGGTAAAATACCACACTGCAGAGCTCCATTAATAAACATTTTCTTTCTCTAATTTGACATTTTTGTATAGACAAGCTTTTACAAGTTTGCTTGATTTATAATCTATAAATACACATTTTCAATGAAATGTGATATATGTTCTTCTAGGTCTGTTATGATCATATTCATTTGTTCTTTTAAATTGAAAAAGCACCCTCTCCACTACTGAATTGGAAGGCTTTTGCTCAGCATACCTAAAATGAGTCTGTTTTATGTGGCATGTCAAAATTGTTAATTAATTAATGTCAATCATGTTCCCGTAAGACAGGAGAACATCCTTTATAAACACTAGAGCTACCAGTACAGATATGAGAAATTGCTAAAATATCACACTGGAAATCTATATTGGAATTTCAGACTTTCAGTTGCACTGTCAGTAGCTTCCAGTTGTAAGCTAAATATCCTTATCATCAAATCATTTCTATGTTGCTGCCTTCACTAACAAATGTATAGCCCTGTGAGCTAAGTTTAAGGTCATGTGTATTTTACTCTTCAGTAAACAAATACTTGCTTTGTATGCTTCTCTGTCTCATTTCTACTTTTATAATGCATTCACACTTCTTAATTTCTTCCTCTGAAGCTTATCGAACTCTTCTACAGACACCAAATCTGGTAATAACAATAACAACAACAATAACATAATTTATTGGGTCTTTTACTTTGGCTATTTTACCTTTTTTTACTGGTGGAGCTCCCTATCTGTACTGTGCTTTCTCCCCCATGCTCACTTGTTCTGACTTATGCCTTTTCAATGGAAAATAATCATCATAACCACTAGGCTAAAGGTCTTGCTTCCCTCAACCTCCCTACACTCTTCTCCCCACCTCTGAAGTCTCACTAATAATCATAGCATTGGTGTGAAGACTGTATGAAAGTACAGTGTCATATTCATGGGAAGTGAGAAAAGAAGATTAGAGGTTAAGATAGGAACAGAAAGCCTAAAATGCTGAAATAGGGAGTAATAGCTGGTGTCACTTGAAGGCTGACAAGAAGAAAATGAGGCTGAAAGCAATGTTTGGCAAAAGAAATGAAGAAGGATAAAGGAAAGAACATGGGTCTGGAAACCAAGTGATCTATGAGAATGCAGTGTAAGCAATAACAGATCTAACAAAACCTGTGAATTTGAAGCAGATAGTCACTACTTGTTTGGGTGAAAGATGACATGGGAAAATAACAGAGGCAACTATGGAAACTATGACAGATGATGAGCCGAACAGGAACTAACCATAAGAACTGAACTCCACTTAAGCTAAATCCTCTGCATTCAGTCCTTTCCTGAGCTGCACTACCGGGGAAAAGGAAGGGTCAGCTGCTCCTGAGGAACAGGGGAATCAGGAAATGAGAGCAGCCTCTGGCTTTAGTGATAGACACTATCCTTCAGGGTCCAAGTGTAACAGACAGGACCAGGGGCTGGTAACAGGTGCAACAGTCCCAGACAAAGAAAGTAATCATTCTGGTGCAGGATTCATCCAGGGTAATGGACTGGAGAAAGGCTACCTACAGAATTAGGTATAACACATATTCATGTTTACTGAATAAGAGTAAGATTAGGACTCAACACTAAGGAATAGAGACTCGAAACTAGCAAGAGAAGAGAAAGACGCTTGAAGGACGAGCATATCATAATACAGTAGTAGCACTTGGTTTCAGATAGCTTGGAAAGGCTGCATAAAATAGCAGCATCGCTATCTTCTTTGTGCCAGTATCGCTTTCTTCTGTGTGGGGGCACAAATCACAGAATCACAGAATTACAAATGGTTAAGTTTGGAAGGGACCTCTAGAGATCCTCTAGTCCAACCCCCTGCTCAAGCAGGGACACCTACAGCATGTGGCACAGGGTGGCATCCAGGTGGGTTTGAAGATCTCCAGAGAAGGCGACTCCATAACCTCTCTGGGCAGCCTGTTCCAGTGCTCTGTCATCCTCACAGTAGGGAAGTTCTTCCGCACATGGAGATGGAACTTCCTGTGTTTCAACTTGTACTCATTACCCCTTGTCCTATCACTGGCCGCAACTGAGAAGAGTTTGACCACATCGTCCCTACATTCTCCCCTCGGGTATGTACTTATACATATTGATCAGATCTTCTCTCAATCTTCTCTTCTCTAGTTTAAACAAGACCAGCTCACTTAGTCTTTTCTCTTAAGATAGATGCTCCAGGCCTTTAATCATCTTGGTTGGTCTATGCTGGACCCTTTCTAGAAGCTCCATGTCCCTCTTATACTGGGGAGCCCAGAACTGCACCCAATACTCCAGGTGCAGCCTCACCAGAGCTGAGGAGAGGGGCAGGATCCCCTCCCTCCACCTGCTGGCAACACTCCTCCTCAGGCAGGCCAGGATCCCGCTGGCCTTCTTGGCTACAAGGACACATTGCTGCCTCATGGTTAACTTGCTGTCTTACAAATCTGATAAGTTTTCAGAGGAATTACCACCCATGTTGAATAGAGGAGAAGCGTCACTTCCTTAAGTCTGCTGGCCACACTCTTACTAACGCAACCCTCAGTGCAGTTGGCCTTCTTTAAAGCAAGTGCACATTTCTGACAAGTTCAGTTTGCTTTCCACCAGGACTCCCTCATCACAGTGTAAGAGACTGTTATGGGTTGTGTTTGTCTTGACGTCATTGGCACACCATTTACCTGGACAATGGCCTGGCATCTTATCTCTGGGAAGGTCTCTCACCATTTGCGCCTCCTAACCCTGGCATTTTATCTCTGGGAAGACTGTAATAGCAGCTATCTACTTGGCATTGGAAAATCAGCTGGAGACCTGAACAATGACAACAATGACAGTGCCCACCAGAGCAGTTTGCATCGGAGGTGAAGAGGAATACAAAAGCATACAGCAGGTACAACATGAACAACAGGTACCAGAAAACTTGGTGAAAATGGGAGGACCCTTTGAGAAGGGGGACATAAAAGGAGCACATAATCCCCTCCCCGGGGCAGCGCCGAACATCACCTGCACCAGCATGCCTGTACCTGCACCGAAGCAGAGACAGTGACAATTAGCCAGACTAATTGGCTAATTAGTATACTAACTATAATCTTGTTGCATCTTTCCTGTTTGCTTGCTTATCTTTCTTTCCCTTTTCTCTTCTTCTTCTCTCTGTCCTATTTGCGCTTATGAGAATAAAGCTAACGAGGTTGTATGGCATTTGACCCTGTTTGTGTCTTAATCTCGCTCTTGGGATCGTATTGAAACCTCCCCCGACATTGGATCGGGACACCCAGAATAACAGAATGTTTGAAAAGAACCTTTAGAGATCATCTAGTCCAACACTCTTTGCTTAGCTAGGATCACCTCAGGCTGCTCAAGCAACCCGCCCATAATTGTGTCCAGATAATTTGTAAAAATCTCCAGTCCTTTTCAGCAAAGCAGCTTTCCAGCAAATTGACATCCCAACCTGCAGTGTTACATGGGCATATTTGATTATAAGACCAATTTTCTTTTGTCAGACTTCATGATGTTTATGTCAGCTCATTTTTCTAAACGGTCAGAATCCATCTGAATAGCAGCCCTTCGTTCCAGGGAGCACACTGCTCCTCCTTAGCTTGGTGTTGTCTGTGAGCTTGCTAAGGGTGCAGTCCGTTCTGTCACCCAAATAAATAATGAAGATAACAGGTATTATCAGTTCTGATGAGCAACTTCCAGTGCTGTCAGCAGTAGCCACCTGTGAGCTGGGTTTTGAATTGCTCATTACAGTTCTTTGAGCTGATTACACATTTCACCTCTATTTTTCCCCAATGTTTCAGCCTTCTTGTTCCCTCTTTGAAGATGGAGGTGACATTTGCTATTTCCAGTCTTAAGAGATCTCCCTGAGTTGCCATAGCTTTTCAAAGACACTATAGAGTAAGGTCCCAGTTATATAAGCCAGGTCTGTTAGCATCTATAAATGTATCACATCTGGTTCCACATACTCAGGTATGTCCAGTTAGTTTAAATGAGCAATCATTTGTCCGTAATTTATCATAGATAGTGCTTCACTTCTGAATATGCCATTAGATATACATGCTGGATCCATGTACTAGATATAAAAGTTCTCAAATCTGCAAGATTATAATGGAAAAGTAACGCAGACTGAGATTATTTAAGGAAATTTATATCTCTACCCTGAAATAATCATTCAACAATCTCTAATTTGGGATGAAATTAATCAGGCTCTAGATGTGCATCTCATGAATTGTGAAAGGAATCTAGGGTGTCTGCGCTATTCTGTTCCAGATGAACACCTTGACTGCCTTGGGGATTAACAATGTGTGGTGAAATTGTTGCCATTTTTTACTCAGGGGTTTAACGTATGGGTCTAATGAAATATGGCCTAAGGCTTTTATGTTTAGTTCCCAGTTCTAGTATAGCCACTTTAATCAGACAATATTTCACGTCTTTCTAACAATGTTCATTTTATTGGGTCCTAATGAAAAACAATAGGCCATTTGGTAGAGATGCTGAGTCAATGGACTTTGAATGTACAGAATACTTCATGCTAAATAGTCTGAAAAATCATGCTATAGGTTTCTCAAATTGGGCGGTTGAATATAGTACTATTGGTATAGTACTACATAAAATCTCTGTAATAATACTCCCTTTCACAGAGATATAGTACAAAAATATGATTGCCTAATTAACAAAATATTTCCATACTGTAATAATAAAAGGTAATGAGGAACACATATGAAATAATAACTTTCAATTCAGAACAGACTTATGTCAGCATAAAGCAGAAAAAGCCTATAGCCACATTTTGAATACTGGGGGAAAAAATGAATTAAGTACCTGCTCATTAAGGGAACAGTGTCCAAGCCATGGGGATAAAGCAAAAATTTCATGAAAGTAAGGATGGTATTGGGTGAAGTTTTCATAGCCTGACTTTGAAATCTTATCAATGACTTAAACAGATGAATGGGTAAATAAAGGTTTATGCCTATTGAGAATAGAAAGTTTTATTTCTATTAGTATTATTTCCATTTAGTTCTATTTATTTTAGTGTCATCACTGATGCCATGACTAATAAAGGTTAATTATTTATTAGCAGCTTTGTTTCTGAGATTTCTATATGCTCATTTTTCCATCTATCTCCCTCCACTCCACTTGATGTCATGCCCTTACGTTAGATATATATGCAAGTTGATCTATGCATGTTTTCCAAGCAAAGCAATTGACTCTGCATTGATTTGAAATTTGTCTAATGTTTGCTGAAGTTCTACTGAGAATTCAGAATGTTTAAAAAGGAGATCTCAAGAAAATTGCTTTTAATTTGAAGGAGAAAACTTGCAAGAAATCTGATAATGTATTTGGTAAAAGTACTTGTTGTGAAGTTGATAATACAAAGCTAAAGGTAATCCTTGAAAAGTGTTCAGCTAGCATCTTTCCTGATTATAACATATAAAGCTTAGCTAATTAAAGTTTTTTAATTAAGTACAATAGAGTGTACTTATTTTCACATTCCATTCAGTTACATCGGTACTGAATTTGCAGGGTTTTTCTTCTGTGTAAAATCTTTTGCTTTATGAACCATATTTCCTGAGATAGAAGAACAGAATTTTGAAAATGATTTTTGTTAGCTGCAAAAACGCAGCAGCTCAGAGATTTTCTTTCCTATTATGTTACTTCAGGTATCAATTTATATGTATGGTGGCAGATGGAGAGGATTCATATAACTTAAATAGGCATTTAGTGCTGTGTAATTTTTTTCATTCTGCTTTGATAATTTCTGAAGGAAAAATATATGAAATTTTAGATCATTTTAGCTTCATGATTAAAATGCTAATTACAGTAACTTTTCGTTACATTTAATAAATTCTCTGTCTTTCCAGAAAAGTTGTGAATGGTTCATACATACATATTTCCTACATGTAGTATTATCAGCCACTGTGTCTAAAACAGGCAATAAGAGGAGTACTGTCTTGTACTCTGTGAAGCACTGTGAAACTCAGGATTTATGGACTTTACTACAATCTGCAGTGAATAATTCTGCCTTTGTTTACTGAAGCTGAAATCCTCCCATAACCAGAAGAATGTTATGCACCCACTATCATCCAAGTATATTTTCAGAATGTGTGATCTAAATATATATATTGTCGGTCTCTTCAAAAAGTAGCTTCCATTGTGCAAACCTAGTTAACACCTAGCTAAATGCAACTTAAATTGTGTCAGTGAAACTATCCTGATTTAGCAGGTTGGGAGGAAGATACACGGAAAAGCTAGGTAACTTGCCTAAGGTGAGCTAGCAGACTAATGGAAATTCTTGTCTGTACTTAGAGACCAGTCCTTGTTCTATACACTAGGAAACAATATTCCTCAGAGATTTATCTTCAGTACTTTTCCTTCACTAATTTGTAACAAATACAGACTTTTTTTTAATCTCCCTCTTTTCTTCTTCTGTCATGTGCAATGACAATAAATCTCCTTTACTACTGAAAGCTATCCTATTTAATTTGCTTTGTATTTCTCAAGGGGTTCCCAAATGAGTAAAATTAGCAATAATAGAGTGGTATTAAAAAGGAAATACTTGAGAAATTAAAAACATAAGTAAAACGTATGAGGGAGACAGCTGTAATTAAAGACATGTCAACCAAACATGGTTCTGCAACCAAAGCAGTGCTGAACTAAGAGGATTTACCTTAGAAAGGCTTCAAGCATTTGAGGAGAGGAAAAAAAATCTTGGAAAGTATGATGAAGGGCTAAAATTATCTGAGAAACAGACAAGTTAAAAGGACAAAAGAAAGAGGGCAGGAAGTATGAGAAATGGAACTCTGTGAAGTATATTAGAAGCACAATGAGATCGCATTTATGTCTCATTTTTTACTGATTGAGCAATAGAAGAGAAAAAGTGAGGCAGTTTCATGAGAGTATTTTTGTTCATAACACTTATACCTTTTTGACTTCATGTCTACATTCTCATTTTAATTTTTGATTCTCAGTTTGTAAAACATGCACAGGAATAGATTTCCCATCTTTTAACACACAACTCATATATCAATCAGAATACACACAGCAATGTAGCAGCACATAAAATAATTTGGTTTTTTCTTCTCATACATTTTGCAATACCTTCAGAGTACATTGTAAAACTTGTGGAACAGTACACACTATCACTTGCTTGAATACATATAAAAGAGAATATTGAATGACAATAAAATGATATATTGGCAACTTCCATGCAACAAGTTTATAAATAGAAAAAAAAAAAAAAAGAAAAAAAGAAAAAAAATCTCTCCAGAGAGATACAATAAATTTATGAGTACTACGCTGATTCTCAACTTTAAATAAAACTTATTTGATAGCATAAGTTCTGATTCAGTCCTTAATGTCAAAGAGTTTTTCAAATGTCAAAAAGTTTTTCAGTTAGGAGGAAAAAGATATGGCCATTTTAGGAGTATTTATGTGTGTTCTTGTGTTCAAAGACATGTAGGAAAACAAGGCATAAGTAGGCATTGTAGTCTGAAATTTTGAAGCATTTCTTTCTGAATAAGGCTGAAATGAAGAAAGCATCAATAACTGGCTAATATCCACTCTCCCGGGGAAAGGGAAGACATATGGGAAAACATGCACTTTGCTATTTATGTTAATGTGCTATGTCAGGATGCTGAAGTTTTTAATAAATAAATACACTGATTTCAGAATGCAATTAAAATATATTTCTAATAGTTTTATTCACATAGAGGCTTGATTACTTCTAAGAAATGCTTATTTATGGACGTAAACCATTTAGCGAATATGGTCAAAAAAAAATCCTCATATCTAAGACCTCAGCAGTGACTGTAACTGGCAACAGCATTGATCATAGTGAAATGAATCACATAATTGGCATCATCAGGGCAGCACTGAAAAATATTAATAGTTCTTATGCAACATTTTTTATCTGAAGATCTGAGAATGCTTTATAGTGGAAGGTAAATGTCATTCTGTTTTAAAAATAAAAAGGAAACAAAAATAAAGAGAGGTTTTACAGCAAGCTCTAGGTAGAGCTTTAACTGAAATTGTTATTTCAACACTCTGCTTATAATCATCTGTCACAGGTGATTTTTCTAGTTTCAGATACATACACGTGAACTACATATCTAAATTCTCATTAGAAATGGCCGATGATGGTATACGGTAGTAAATATTTTCAAAAATGTGATTCAGTTACCTAAGTTCAAACATCAAATATTATATGAGACACCATAGGATACTGAAGTGTTCATGTGGAGCTGGCAGATACTGTAGGGGATCCAAAGATTACTTTTGGTCTCCTGGAGAAGTAGCTAGAGGCCAAGTGGAGTAAATTATGACACCTCAGATGGCCATCCTAGATGGCCATGTTTAGGCAACAGACTCCAGTCCCAGCTAACTAGATGTAAATGTATTGTTTGTGGCAACTTAATAACTCTCACTGACCACAATGGGATTTTAGACACTGACTTAACTTATATGGGCGTGAAGCTGAAGATAAAATCCATTCAGATAATCCCTTTAGCCCCATTCCACCTGGAAAACAAATAAACAAACAAACAAATCACCCAAAACAACAATTAAACAATCAAAAAAACCCCAAAACCCAGCATTTGTGTATCTACTACCAAACATTAAATTTTATTCTTTTCTTTTCACCTCTGTGGAGAATATTTCCTTCTACCAGGATTCTCTGTCCTCTGCAAAAGGATCTCAGTACATGTAAATCTCCCAAGTAAACTCATCCTCCTGATCTTTGTGATAATAACTCCTTGTAAGATAAATAATATCTTTGGTTGACATAATACTCTGTTAGTTGTGTATTTGTTGGGAGCAGGGACAGGGAGGGAGAAATATTATGAGTACAAATGAGTACTATACAAATATTTTTGTATAGTATACAAATATTTCAGGACTTATAATGGGCTTACCAATACCATTACCATACCTTCAAAAACACTCTTAAACAGGAATGCAACATATTCAGCTTTACAGGTTAGGAATCTGAATCTGAGATGGGGAAATACGATATGTTCAGACTACACAGGACTTCACCAATCTAAAATTCCATTTAATTTTACAAACATTTCGAAGGAATCCAAAACTACATTGCTACCTCATTTCCCTTGTATGAATTCCCAGCCTTATATTGACTTTAATATCATTAAGATGTCATAATAAATCCATACTTGATGATCAAAATGTTTTGCTTTGGTTATCTGGCTAAATTTTAATCTTTTTTTAAAAAAAATGTTATTTTAATATGGTTAATTTTTAAGCAAATCTGGCAGGTAGTATGAACCAAAAAAGCAATGCTAGAAGAGAAAGTGTTGTCAGCTTTGATCAAAGGTAATGTTAAAAAATGAAGACTGGGAAGACCACTTACAGTTGCCTGGAGTGTTAATTTATTCATGATCTGTTACAATCAGACTAGCCTCAATAAGACAGCATAAATTGCAATGGCATTGTACTCCAAATAGAAACCTGAACTTTTACCGAACAAAGGTATTAAGAGCACCATCGGTAGTTCCAAAATAATCAAAGCTATCCACAGTATGTCTTTAATCACCAAAGGACCATAGATACATTCAAGTGGGAAGGGACCTAAGCAGGTCTCTAGTCCAGTGTCCTCCTCAAAGCATGGTTGTGGATGTGGATGGGGTCAGATGAAGGTGCTCAGGGCTTTGTCCAGTTGGGTCTTGAAAAATGCAAAGGATGCTGCTTGCATAACTTCTCTGTGCAACCTATTCCATGGATTGACTGCCCTCATGGGGCAACTGTGCTTCCTCATATCCACTGAATTGTTTTTAATTGTACTTTGTCCTTCTTGTCCTTCAACCATGTACCATGCTGATGAGCTTGTCTTTGGCTCCTTGATGACCTACCTCCCTGTAGGCAGCAATGTTGATGTTAGGTACCTCTAAAGCCATATCTTCTACAGGCTGAGTAAGCTCCAGTCCCTCAAAGAAGTCATAGGGCTGTAAGAAGTATTGGCCTTGGAAGTATTTAAGAATCTTTTGACTGGACCTCTACCTTTTTACAACAAAAACACACTCAGTTCTGAATCCAAATTCTGAATCCAGATAAGGCAGAAGAAGGCAATCTCACATTCACCTCACCTTCATTTCTAAAATATAGGCCTTTTTTTTCCTTATATTAGACATCTAATTGAAAAAGTAAGCACACTCTATTGCCTATGACTGATTAGCAGCTAAAAGACTAGGGACCGACCTTCTGAAGAGCAGCTCTGCAGAGAAAGACCTGGGTGTCATGGTGGATGACAAGTTGACCATGAGGCAGCAGCGTGCCCTCGTGGCCAAGAAGGCCAGTGGGATCCTGGGGTGCATTAAGAAGAGAGTCTCCAGCAGGTCGAGGGAGGTGATCCTGCCTCTCTACTCAGCCCTGGGGAGGCCGCATCTGGAGTATTGTGTCCAGTTCTGGGCTCCACAGTGTAAGAGGGATGTGGAGCTGCTGGAGAGAGTCCAGCGCAGGGCCGCAAGGATGATCAGGGGTCTGGAACATCTGCCCTATGAGGAGAGGCTGAGGGAGCTGGGCCTGTTCAGCCTGGAGAAGAGAAGTCTCAGAGGGGATCTCATCAGTGTCTAGAAGTACCTCAAGGGAGGGAGTGAGGAGGATGGTGCTGGCCTCTTTTCAGTGGTGGCCACTGACAGAGCTAGAGGTAATGGCCACAAACTTAAGCACCAAAAGTTCCGCATGAACTTAAGGAAAAATTTTTTAACAGTGAGGGTGACAGAGCACTGGAATAGACTGCTCAGAGAGGTTGTCGAGTCTATTTCTCTGGAGATCTTCAAAACCCGCTTGGATGCAGTCCTGTGCCACGTGCTCTAGGTGACCCTGCATGCGCAGAGGGGTTGGACTAGATGACCTCTAGAGGTCCCTTCCAAAGTTAAGCATTCATGATTCTATGATTCTATGACAGCTCTGATATCCCAGAAAGTTGTAAATGTCCAAACTAATATTTTGAGACATATGAGATAGATTTAACACAAAATACTACTAGTGATTGGAATCTGACTGTGTGTTTATCACATGTATAAATTAATTAGCAAATTTAAAAGTATTTGAGAAATGCATATTACTCTGTGGAAAGATTAATTAAGCAGCATATAAATGATGAAATGAAAAAGAACTGTGGTTTGCATTGTTTGAATTTATATCACTGGATATTTGGTCTTAACTTCAAAACTGGTATTAGGAAAGGATAGAGGGTAAATGGCTGCCTTTGAATAATCAGGAGGGATAATAAGGGATAATGAGGGATAATAGAGAGACCATGAACCAGGCGTAAAGAGAAAATGCTATTCTTTCCTTTTCCCTACTAAGAATGCCCACTGCCACCCCTGCCACTGCTGATGGATTTTTTCATGTAAAGACTTCTTAAATTGTTAAAGTTAGCCACATTCACAAAGACCTCATGTTTAAACCTCTGAACCTAGTCTTACTCGTTTTGACTAAAGTGGGCTAGAAATAACTCACATATTCAGAATTAGTTTAAAGCTTTTTGGCACTGTACTGACAACCAAGTTTTGTGACTTTCAAAGCATAAGGTTACAGTATATCTGGAATCAGCTTGCTTCTGCTGTTGTTAAGTGGGGGAAAGAGGGAGGGAAACGTGTAGCTATAGTCAAGGAAGACTATTAGGAAGCCATGTTGCTGTTCAGTTCATGAAGAGATGAGAGGAAGGGAAGTTCTGTTTTTATTTCAAATGGTAGTTACCTGACCAAACCTATATCTTGCTCAGGAGCATAAAGAATCCTTGTTTTCCATAGCTCCACCACTGCATGGCTGTTTTGTGTCTCTGAGCACTGTATTGCTAACACAAGAGCAATTGGCCAGTCCTCTGACCAAACTACTGCCTACTTTGCTGACACCAAGTCTTGCACACAGCACTGCTAAAACGGCAATGGTGATTGATAATTCCCAGTAGAGTGAAACACCTCCTGCTTCCTGATTTACGTGCACAAGAGTTTATCTATCTGCCTGGAGCCCAGATTATTTGCTAATATTCTGAGACTTTTAATTTTATCTCAAATCCTTTCTTAAATTCTGCTACTTTGATTCTTACATATCTTTATAATTATTTCCTGGAATATCAGTTGCTATCTTATTGAAGATGTTTAAATGGTATAATTAATAGTGCAATTTAATCTTGTTGAGGTTTGATTTTTTTTTACCTTTCATCTTCTCTCTTCCTAGAAACAGTACATCCATACAGTCAGATATCCAGTCCAAACAGAACAGCACCACATGCCTTGCTCATGTATATGAATCATAATAATATGTATGTGTATATCCTCAAAAAAGAAGTTATCACTTGTTTATTCCATATATTGAATAAATGAACACACATTAAAAACTCTGCAGTAGTTATTTCTAACACAGAAGTAATGTCTGGTTTTAAAAGATTGCCCAAATAAATGAATGCAAAGGAATAAATGATAAAGCAAGATGGCATTATAAACCAAAGCTAGCTGGACTAGATTATGTTGTGCATTATGATTGTATGCACAAACATTATGTTGTGGTACAGTGTGAACCGTTGTTTATAAAGTCTTAATTTGATTTCTTTTTTTATTCCTTTGAAGCATTTCTTAAATGAGCAAAAGTCAATAGACATGGAAGCATTAAGTATTGCTCAATGTTCTTTAGTGAAAACTAGGAACATTTATATAAAAAAATGACGTCATGGCCAATTCTAAATGATTCTTTCAAAGTTGACACATTAAAAACCCCAAAATGTGAACATCTTAGCTGTGTTGACTCAATGATGTAAATGACATGCAAATATCTAAAACTACTGTTGAAACTGTATTTTAGATCACAGTTTAATTTCACTGGGATTCATATTTGGATTTCATACCTCCTACAGATGGTCATACGGCTTCAGAAAACATTAGAGGTGGTCTATCAACAAAATAGTGTTGAAAAAAATAACAGGAAATTGAGCTGCCTAAGTGTATGTATCTAATGCAATATAAGATGGCTGACCTCCAGCTGCCACTCCAGAAGGGCACTAATATCATTTAGGTCATAGCTGCCTGAGCCAAGAAAATACCTTGGATGTGATAGCATGTCTCAAATGATGCTAGGTGTCTCTGTTTAGGCAACAGCCACAGGTCAGATTTTTTTCAGTAAACTTATGTCCAGCTGTTTAAATTTTAAAATGAAGAGTGTTAAAATTACATGTTGACCAAAAAAAAAAAAAAGTTTCAAATGAACTTTTAAAAATTTCATCTTTTAACCAGAATAAAATGGCTATGTCATCAAACCATGTCAAGAGACAGACTTTTTTTTTCTTTTCTTTATTTTTCTTTTTATTTTTTTTAATCTGAACTTTTTGGCTATATTTTAATTTATTTTGAACTTTTTTGGGGTTTTATCATGTTAACCTAAATTTTTCACTGCTTAGTCTTTTTGGCTGAAAATAGAATTTAGCTACCCGCTTTCCTCCCCCCAGTATTTAAAGACCATTTTAATTCCTTTCATTGAAATATTCTTACTGAAAAATAATTTCCTTGTTGATTTTCAATCCACCATAAATAAGTCTTTAAAAAGGAAATATTTCATGAAATTAAGCCATATTGGCTACAAAGCTTTGAATCAAAAAATCTTCCTTTTTTATTATTATTCTTATAAAAAGAAATTATTATTAAAAGAAATGTTCTACACTAATATTTGATTTTTCTTAATTGGGGAAGTTTTCTCTTTTCTAACGGGGCTAGTTTGGATTTACATCTTACTGCATGATGACTGTACTTTTTTCCTCCTACTCAATAAAGGAACAGAATTCATTGCAGTTGAACTGATGCTAGATCTTCAGAAACATGAATGTTATTATAATTATGTAATTACTCATAATTGTAATTACACACATGCACTGGCAATTATACATAATTTTAATTATACATTATGTAATTGTATGTAATTGTAATTATGTAACTATGCCAGAGAATCAGAGGATTTAGAGATGAAAAGACCTACTGTTCTGGGTTCCCACTCTATTCTGATGTATGTGCAAGTCTGTTGATTATTCTATATCAGTATTACTTTCAACCTCCTGTAGCACATTTTAAAATGGCTTATGGAATCTAATGTTAGCTCTTTTGACAAACTGTCTTAAAAAAAAATCTAATTTTTAATTCTTTCCTTTATTTCACCAGTGTAACTCCATTCATTTATTTCAGCTGAACGAATGCAACTGAAGTTGTTTATTGTAGTAGGCAAACTCAGGGCTATTGACAATTCCACAGGAAAGTTACACAGGAACTTAAGGGAAATTTTCTTAACAGTGAGGGTGACAGAGCACTGGAACAGGCTGCCCAGAGAGGTTGTGGAGTCTCCTTCTCTGGAGATCTTCAAAACCCGCTTGGACGCAGTCCTGTGCCACTTGCTCTAGGTGACCCTGAGTGTGCAGGGGGGTTGGACTAGATGATCTCTAGAGGACCCTTCCAGCCTTAAGGATTCTATGATTCTATGTAACAGTACATCCCTCAACATTCACAATCTTCAAATATCTGTTGACAGTGCTCATTTCTGGCCAAAATATAAACAGTAAGAGGCAAATCTTTGCCTTCTTCATGTAAGAACACTGAAGTAAATGTGACTAGTATTGTGAATAAAGCGAACCCTCTTTTAAGTCATGGCTGGAATCATGGGCACAGATTATTTGTGCCTTTCTTCCGAGCAATTTAATCAAGAGTAGTACATTTTATATAGGGAAGAATAGCTTTCTAAAATTTACACACAATGTCACAGGACATTGGTTTTTGAAATTTTGTGATAGTACAGCATATTCTCCATAGCATAGTTATATGAAATTTAAGTTTCCATTTCTTCATGCTAGACAAGTCAATACTAACTTTCTAAGGTATCTGTATAGTTTATGGATAATCTTTCAACATTTCATAATAATAATGAGTTCATTTTTATCACATAATGAGGTAAGGCAAGAGTATATATTTTCCAGGCTTGTAGTTTCCCTAAAACACATTGAAGAGAGCGTTTTACATGATGTGTTAATGTGTTATATTGTTCTGGCTGCAGAATGAAAAAAGAAAGAGAAAGAATTACCAGGGTCCAGATTCATGCCATTCATAAGTCATGCCTGCATTGCTGTTACGTAGGGACAGTGTTAAACAGAACTAATGCCTCTCACTCAAACAGTTTAGGCCTGGTTCTCTCTAGAGAAGACTCCTCTCGCAGGCAGGAGACAGTATGTATGGACTATGTTAACAAACAACAAATGTTGGTAGTCAGGCCAAGCTTGACTTCCATTTGGTGGCCCTTTCTAATTTAGCAGTGTAGATACAGGCAACAAGTATTTAGGCTCCTGAAAACTATCAGCTTAGATCCAAAAATGGAATTCACAAGATTATTTAGGTCCTCTGAATTCCTCATAAAGTAGATGAGGAAGACCTGAGAATTTCAAATTACTTAAAGACATTTGATTGCTTGACGTTTTAAAATTTTTGTTTTTTTTCTATTTTCTTCGCTTCTAGAGATTGATACTTTTGAGGTCTGTATTCTTTGTCAGAACTCTAAAAAGTATCATTAAACTACATCTACCCTGTAAATATTCACTGACTGAATTCTTGTTCAGGTCTTAGAAAGCTGAGATAATGATTTTTTATTTATTTTATTTTATTTTTTTATGAATTCAACTTGAATTTAGACTGTTTTCAGATACTGACCCTTAAACTGTTATCCTAGCAGGCAGTTCTATCTCTGTTCAAAGGCCTGGAAATCTTAGAACATGTAAACATATCTTAGAATGCACATATTTTAAGTTATTCTGTATAGTCCCTAACATGCCTTTTTTTTTTTTCCCCAAGACATCTGGAAAATTATATTATTCAAGTAAAGCAGAGGGTGGCTTATATGCACATTTTTACTATGGTCTTAAAATAAACTTTGCCATCAAAAAGAAAAAAAATGTTTAAAATAGAAGTTCTATC
The DNA here is from genome assembly GCF_059628265.1 of Tinamus guttatus. Lineage (NCBI taxonomy): Eukaryota > Metazoa > Chordata > Aves > Tinamiformes > Tinamidae > Tinamus > Tinamus guttatus. The sequence continues at coordinate 406,994 of NW_028288869.1, read as the reverse complement.
CAACTTCAGTTCTATAAGTAAAAAAAAAAATCACATTTTAATTTAAAGATTTATGGGACAGTACGAAGTTGTTTAGCATTTAATAACTGAAATTTACAGGAAAAGTAATGCTTTAGAAGGCATATGTTATGTTGAAGTATATTGTATCCTCTAGTGCAGATGAGAAATAAACAGTAATTGAAGTAATTCTTTCAAAGCCTTGACATTTTTCAACAATCTCTTATAGTCAACACATCAATACTTGCTGGCAGGAATTACCACAGATATCATTGTTTAAAAAAACACAAAACTGGAATGATATAGTTGGGACCTTTCCTGACTTAAAAAATAATTTAAAAGAATCAAGAGCATCTCCTGAAATTACAAAGCATCATAAGTAGGTGTTTGTGAAATGTTGCGTAATAATGAAAAGAAAGGATGGGTTAGAAAGTAAGAAGAAAAAAGAGTGAAATCAAACTCTAAACCTCTTATCAAAACACAAATCTTTATAAGAAATTTAAAATACTTTGACTTCTACTTTTGTATCTGCACCATGAATTGTGAGAAAAAAGTCTTATTTATCATCTCTTTACTGAGATATTAAAAAATGGATCTATACTTATCCAAACATAGATGTCTGTACTATTCCTCAAAATTTTAAGTTACTTTTAAGTAAATTCATTTATGTGAGAAGAAAAAATTGGCATCAAAATAACATTAATTTATATGCACATGCAAGCTGATTCCTTCAAAGTTATCTTCAAATTATCACTTTGCCTTAAGCATATGTAGTAGACGCTCACATATATTAAACATTAGTCTCTAGTCTTGTAAATCAGTCTGCAAAGGTGTCTTGTATATTTGTGCAAATAATTGATAACTTCATCTTAACTTTTATGACCTATTTTGTTTTGATTTTTCTGCCTTTAAATGGGCTGAAGGGCTGGTGGTCAGCCTGGAGAAGAGATGGCAATGGGGCTCCCAAAAGCAATCACCGGAACCATTCAGGGAGGTGAGCAAGGAGACAGAACCAGGTTCCTTACTGATGTGTGTGCTGAGAGGATGAGAAACAGTGGTTACAAAACATGACAGAAGAGATTCAGATAAGGCATGAGAAAAAAAAATCTTTTATGAGAAAAGAGATGCAGTGGAAGAAGTAACCTGGAGAGGTTAAGGATTTTCTATCCTTCAAGGTTTTCAAGACTGTTCTGCACACAATGCTAGCAACGTAGTCTAATCTCATAGTTGAACGTGCTTTTAGACATAAGTCAGATGTGATATTTCTGTGCTGTTTGTACATCTCCAGTTAAGCATTTGAAACCAGGAGGTAACATATGAGAAAAATCACAAATGTGAAAAAAAAAATCACATAGAGTTGCACGATCAAGACCAAACATAAACTCATCACCACCATGCCTGCTAAACCATGTCCTGAAGCGCCTCATCTACATGTTTCTTGAACACCGGCAGGGACTGCAATGCCACCATTACCCTGGGCAGCCTCTTCGACTGCTTGGCCACACTTTCCATGTAGATTTGTTTCCTAATATCTAACCTGAACCTCCCCTGGGGCAACTTGAGGCCATTTGCTCTTGTGCGACCCGCAGTTATTCTGGAGAAGAGATCAACCCCCACCTCACTACGACCTCCTTTCAGGTACTTGTACAGAGCGATAAGGTCACCCCTTCGTCTCCTCCAGATTAAATAACATCAGCTCCCTCAGCTGCTCCTCATAAGGTCTGTGCTCCAGCCCTTTCACCACCTTTGTTGCCCATCTTCGGACACGCTCCAGGGCTTCCATGTATTTTTTGTAGTGAGGGGCCCAAAACTGAACACAGTATTGGAGGTGCGGCCTCACCAGAGTCGAGTAGTGGGATACAGAGGCCAGCAGCATCCCCAGGCGCTGGTGAGGAGGTGGGTCAGACCCCAAGTAGGAGAGCAGGGCGGAAAGGATTCAGGGCCAAGGGGAGGGATGCCAGGTGCCCCTTTCTCGAGGATCAGAGGTGAAAGGGGGAAGGCAGGAGAGGAGGGCTGGGGCTGGTGTCGGGGCTTGGGGCAGCACTGCCCTGCCACCTCCCGAACATGTGGGAACTTGGACTGTATCCTGCAGGACTTGGTGGCGGCGTGAAGAAATGTGGGTCATCAGGGTCTCTGGGATTGCTGGGAAAAGCGGAGGGCTTTCCACACAGATGACAGTTGCATCTGTGCCCATTGGCTTTATGGGAAGTCTCTTGGTCCAACAAAATCTCAAGTGGGAAGGTAAGAGGTTCCGAACCCCAGCCAGGGAAGTGCAGCAAGAGCTGTGCCAGCAGAAAGACCAGTCAAGCCTGTACTGGCCCAGCAAGTGGCTCTGAGGACAAGCTACCACATACAGAAGTGCCTGTGAGGTGCCAGGGACACTGTGAGCCAAGGAGAAGAGCTGCCTGCGCAAGGCCTGGAGGAGTCCCGAGCTGGGGAGTGGAAACCTCCTCCTGGGCTTGAAGCAAAGACACAGCAGTAATGGGCAGTCCCCTTGCAAAACTACCCATACAAGGCCAGGTGCGTCCCCACAGTGACTGCCAGGGCTCTGCCATCAGGCCCACAGAGCCAGTGTGACAGGGCATCCCTGTGGTGAATATGTGAGGGCCAGCATGCCACGGTCTCCACTCTGAGGAGAGCAGCTCCAACAGGAGAGAGGAACTCCTCTGGTTGCCGGTATGGTTGGTGTCGAGCAGCACTTTTGGATATTGCCATGGAGAGGGAGGAGAACTTCAGTTCCCGGACCGCAAGTGGCCACCAGAGCAGGCGGGAGCGCAGTGAGGTGAGCCATGGGGCTGCAGGGAGAGGAGGCAGCAGAGCAGGCAGGGCACCCGCCCGCAGAGCACAAGGACGGCAGGGAAGGGGAGCTGCTGCTACACAGGCAGCCCTGAGCCCTTCTGCAAAGGGATGTTTTCCCCTGGGGACTTTCCCTGGGGCAGAGCTCGCTGGGTGGATGTCCCAAGGCCCACGCAGCCCCTGAAGCTCTGCACCGAGAGGGAGGGAGCAGCTCTGGGCAGATGTTCAGCCAGGCGCTCCCCTCTGAAATGGGGCTTCCATCACACACCTGCTTCTCCCCACAGGTGGGCCGCCAGGAGCCCCCCGCAGCGATGCAGCGGAGCCAGAGCTCAGCTTCGTCCCTGCAGAGGGACAGGCTGCCTCCGCTTGCCCGCCCATCGCAGCACTCTGAAGACGGCAGCACACAGGCACCCAGCTGAACAGAGATCCTGGGAAAGCCTCTTGAATCCGCGGGCACTGCCTTTCCTGTGCCCTGCCTGGCGGCGAGCAGCTCCCTCGACAGCCAGCAGCTGGGAGCAGGGGGCAGCCACCCGTGTGCGTGAGCACTGCCTTTGGGGCTCCCAGCAGGAAGCTTTGCCAGCTGGGAAGGAAGGAAGGAGCGCGGGGGAGAAAGCACTGCTGTAACTTGGCCTTTCTCCTTGGCTTCTATTGCAGACGGCCAGGGTGGAGCGTGGGGAGGCCCTGCCGTGCAGGAGCTCTCTAAGAGCAGAGCTGCCGCTTGGACCATCCCTGCCACCTCTCCCCAGCGAGGCAGCAGCCCCGGCAGAGGTGCCCCTGCGAACGGGCAGGGGGCAAACGGCAGCATCCACAAGTCACCTGAAGCTGCCTGCTCTGCCAGCGTCCTCAAGATGCTCTGTGTCAGGCAGGGCCAACGCACAAGAAGGCCCTGCAGAGAAGCTCACAGAAGAAGACCTCCAGAGAGAAATCCTGCCCGGTGCTTCCCTTCGGTTGCCCAAGGAGGATGCTTCTGCTTTCACCGGGGCAAGGGAAGAGGATTTCCCCATCGTGCCAGAGCATTTCCATCTCATCCCTGGCAACACCACGGCCATTCCAAGGGCATGGCAGCAGGATCATTCTCCCACCCATCAGCCGGCAGCCTTCATAACGCTGCTCTCTCTCGGGAGCCCAGAGTGCTGCGGAAGGGAAAAGCCGAGGCGGCCCAGAGGACGTAGAACGTCATAAGCCCTGGTCAATATACGCCGTCCTCCCAGCACTAACACAGGCCCCTCACAAGAGCGTGCAGAGCCAGGACTCAGCCTCAAGTGTCCCTACAGAAGACAGCGACATCTGGCCGTGTATGGAAATGGACCAAAGCGCCTCCTCAGCACCTTCTCTGGATGGCTTTGCTGCACTTGGGCAAGACCTCCATGACGTGGACAGCTCCTGGAGTGCTGAGACCCCAGGCCCAGCTCCACACAACCCCAGGCCGAGGCCTCTCTGAAGGAAGCTGCTCACTTGCTCGTCGATGGAGGCCCCGACGAAGGCGTGGAGGTGGAGATGGCCGGGAGAGCCCTGCGGCGCCACTGTGGGCATTTGTGGCTTCGCTGGAGCGCACTGTGGCCATACCCCAGGGCCTTCCGGGCTGCGCGCTCCGTTCAGCACCCACGGCAAGCAGAACGCAGGACCCGAGTGCGCCACAGGCCAAGACTACAGCCCCGGCGCCTCAGCAAGGACCTGCTGCCCTTGCTCGTGGCGGGAAGCGTGCCAGTTTTCCTGGGCAGGTGCGGAAGGTCAATGCGCTCACGGCGGGCATCTTCCACGGAGGACGAACAGGAAGCAGCTGGGCCCGCGGTCATGGCAGAGCTGCAGGGAGAGCAAGGCTGGTCGACAGAGGAGCCAGCAGGGCTGCAGGATCCTGCAGGTGAAGACCTGCCAGAAGAGCAGCGGCTGGAGGAATCCTCTCTGTCCATAGCATCTGTGTCTGGCCAAGCTTGCAGAGCCTCTTCTCCGCAGCCCACATGCGCCACAGTAACGAGGTGCCCTGCTCCCTTGACGGCAAGGACGCTGAAGGAGAGGCAGCCAGCACCTCGCAGGGGGCATGGCTCCCCCACGCAGTGGCCTCGTGGGACGAGGAAGAAGATTGGTCCTCGGCTGGAGATTCTCAGCAAGAGGGGAGCAGCTCGCCTCTGCCCACGTCAGCCTGCCCAGAAGCAAAGCCAGCAGCTTGGCCCTCGGCCGGAGGCCCTCCATCAAAGGAGGCCGGAGGCTCCATTAAAGGGAGCGGGCAGGGGAGGTCCTGCTGGGCTCCGCATGGTGGGGAGATGCCTGCTGCTCGCCTCTTCAGCCCGACTAAGGCACCAGGACTGACATTTCCTGCATTGCCATCTAGCCTGGAGGATGGATGCAAAGTCAGGAGGGAAGGGGCCAGCTACAGCAGCAGCCATCTCCCAGACTCACTCTCCCAGCCTCCTCTGGTGCCCTTTGCCCCCCAGCCCTTTATGGCCCCCAGCCCTGCCCTGCTGTTATGGGCCCATCACAAGCATCGGCCCGTCAGCCCGCCAGCCACAGGAGCCTTCCCTTGGCACTCGCAGCCATTGGCAGCCCCCCCACGCCATGTGCACGGCACGAGGCCCCAGAGCTTGGTGAGCTGAGAGCACTCACCTGGGCTCTTTTGCTCTCACTCCACAGTTTCCCTCTGAGCACAAAGTGGAGGCAACATCCTCCTCCTCCAGAGACACGCCAGAGCATGACGCAGGTACGTGTGAGAGTCAAGAGCCCTGCTGTGGGCAGAAGGCCGGGCCTAGCCCAGCAAGGGCCGTTGCGCTCCGCGGCACCAAGTCACGGCCGCCCAGGAAAGCCCTTGGTGGGGGGGGCAGCAGGTGTTTGGCCTGCGCTCGCACAGCTCCTGACCCCCGCCTCTCTTCCCTCACAGCCATCACCGCCCTCCCAGAGCAAGCAATTCCCAGGCAGCGGCCTTCCCTCCTCACAAGGGTGCTGTGGACCCTGCGCAGAGCTTTTACCTGCAGCTGTCTTATGGGCATCAGGAGTGACAGGGCCAGGACGCACGTGCCAGGCAGCTCCGCTAACATCATGGCTGAGCATGCGGAGAGAGATCAACAGAGAAGCAGGAGATCACGCCAGAGGCGTTCAGCTCACCCCAGAGCATGTGCCACCTCCTGCCTCAGTGCAAGGCACACAAGTCACAGAATCATTAAATCATTATGGTTGAAAAAGTCCTTTTCAGAAGCCTCCAGGTTATTTTGCCCAGTAGGAATCTATTGTGATTTGAAGGAGGGACAAATTCGGCAAGAGACAAATCCCCTGGAGTTGTAGCCGATCCTCAAAGGTTAGAGGGACTAGGGGCAACTGGACTCATCTCTTGATAGGAATGCCAAATACTGTGGTAGCCATAAGCCTGACTCTGGCAGCTCTGGGTTCATGAACCGCCTGTCACCTAGATGTCCGACTGCCTTCAAAACAATTAGTTGAGTTCACAAATAGTATGATTTATTCAAATGCATTGCTTACAAAGCAGGTTTTGGATGTCAGTACAGGAAATTCTCTGCTATAGCATGGGGTTCTTACATAGCTTTAATGTACAAACACACAATAATTGCTTGCCCCACAAGACAGGAGAGGACTCTCAACCTCAAGGAGTCTCCTTATCCCTCATCTCTACCTGAGGGGAGGAAAGAGACTCAGCCCACTGACCAATCCCAGGAGTTACGATAGAATCTTTCTCCACTTCTCCCCTCTTTAGTTCACCTTCTATATTCTTTTTGCAGTCAAGTGGAGCTGAGTGACTCTTGTCATACTTTTCTTATTAATTGGTGTAAAAGTCACTTGCTTTTTATTAAAGGTATAGTCAAACGACAATCTACAACGCATGCTCAGTGAGGGGTGGTCATATCTTGGAGGCGGGTATCTTTTGGAATGGTGGTTTGTGTTTGCATTATAGTGAGATTATAATGAGGAAAGTTCAATCAAAGTTCATCCAAAGGGAGTGATTTGCCACCATTGCTGGCCCAGCACTGGACATGTTATCGTATATCTCCCATTGGGCAGCTACTGTGTGGCTTATCAGTAACCCAGCACAGAGAGTACAACAGAGTTTGGCCGCGGTGTCTTCACTGCAATCCTGCAGTGAAATGCTTCTGTAATGCCATAACATCTGTTAGGTCCTATTTTTTTCTTATTTCCCCCTTTTCAGGCAAGTCTTCCACAGAAACTAACCTGCCCTTTAATAGCTTGCTAGAGTTCCCGTTTTTTTGGCATTGTAATTATTATCTGAAAATCCCATAGAATCATAGATCCATTATGGTTGAAAAAGATCTTCAAGTTCATCAAGTCCAACCATAAACCCATCACCACGGTGCCTACTAAACCATATCTCTAAGTAAGTGCCTCATCTACACGTTTCTTGAACACTTCCAGGCATGGCAACACCATGGCAACTACACTGGGCAACTTGTTCCAATGCTTGACCACTCTTTCTGTGTAGAATTTTTTTCCTAATATATAACCTACCTCCCCTGGCGCAACTTGAGACCTCTTGTCTTATCTGTATTTTTTTTGGAGAGGAGACCAACCCCTGGCTCATTATATGTGCATGTATCGCTATATGCTGCTGTGGAGACTCCATTTTATCATAGAATATCAAAATAATTACTTCATAAATTTGTTTAAGAAGAGACTGTTTCTTCTTTAAAAGTTACTCTATATTTTGAATAACTAAATAATATCACTTTTATTTCAGCTATGGTATAAGTATTAATATAGATTCAAAATAAGGTAATAGATTTCCTTCTACCTATTTTCTGCAAACAAACCCTAAAACTTTGCTTTTTTCATAGTTGTTATACAGTAAAATTAACCAAGCATATTGCACGGTTATGGTTTCAGCAATTCACTTTGTCTTACATACATTAACTCTAAGAAGTGTGCAACTGTAACGAGAAGACTGTGGTCTGCCTTGCAAGGCAAACCAAAAAAAAAAAAGCACATTTTACAAAAGCACATGTTAAGAAATGAAGAGGTAAATATGCTCTCATGAGGGCTTGGAAATAGCTATTTGTTCTATGAACTATTTCAGGTTTCAATTTTAAGTATTATGTACATATTCTCTTTATTCCTCCACAGCCACCTCTGTTACAAGCACACAGTTCTTACCTTGATCAAGTTAAAATCATGTAGCAGGCTTGGGCTGTGGTGAAGATATAGCTGTAGATTTCCATGGGGAACCACCTGTACCCTAATGGAAAATAACAGAAGAAGAGGAGAGGAGGCAGGCAAACATTAAGCTGTGCATTTGGACATTTTTTTTTTCTTTTTGTCATTAATGAATGTATCAATCAACCTTATCTGTATTTCATGCTGCTTTTACATAGTAATTTCCTACGGGCTGTAGGTTAGAGATGGACCTTCGAGAGATCGGGGAAAAATTTAAGAGGACAAACATCTTACAGACTGAGTAGGTCTTCTTGACAGAATATGAGTTTAAATATGGATTTTGGCATTATAGGGTGATTATGAACTTAAAAGATGATGCTTCCTTTCAGTTTTTAGAAATGAGGTTTGCAGAATATCATCTGCAGCCAGGTCCTGAGATCTCTTAATTCCCAGTGGCCTAAACTGCTGTTATTCATCTCCTTTTTGTGGGGACTCTGGGATTGATCCACAAAAGAGAATGCTGAAAGGCCAAAGTATAAGGTCTAAGCTAGAACTTTGGAAACAAGAAGAGAGGAAAAAAACAGATCTTACAGATGCTGCTTACAGATTACTTTTTGTTACCATCTTCTTCTTAGCTAAAGAAGTGTTGTGAGGCAAGCCATGCATGCATTTTCTGATCTAGATGTAGGGAAGGCTTGAGGGCAAGAGTCAGTGTATTTCATTTCACTGGTCAAGTAAATCAGGAGTTCTTTATTCAAAAAGGGAACAATTCATCAGCCAACTCCTAAATGACACAGATCCAGGGCAACGTCAGAGGAGATTTAAATTCATTATTAGATCATATCTCTGAAAGATTAAAGATGCAGGTTTGAATGCTCTCAAGACTCCATCTCCTACAAAGGAAAGGAGTTAAATCTTTTCAGTTAGGGGAAGCTCCAATCACAAGGAAGAATTGCCATCCTTTTATTTTTAAAAACTTGTCCCTAATCAATTGCATAGGGAACTTTAAAGCAAACATGTTGTGCATTAGCCTCTGTAACTATTTCAGAGTTGCATATTTTACTGAAGAGAATAGCAATTCAGCATAGATTAGGTCCCAAGAAACCTCAGGAAGGAATTGAGCAAAGATTCTCTATAACCTGTTTGACAATGACCTGTCATGTGCATTAGCTTGGTGCTTAAAAGCTCTGTGGCAGCTCTGGATCCTATGAAATATCTTTGAATTTACTTTTCCATTCAAGTTTGTATATAACAAAATATAACTAGTTATCTTCACTAATTATGTACATGTCTACTATTTGACTAAATTAGGAACATAGTTTCTCTGTGGCTTGTTCAACCTGTACAATGTCAGACATTTTCATCTCAGTGGTTAAGGGCTAGTCATGGCAAGAGATGGAATGGCATAAATAGACTAAAATTATTAAAATTAGCACTTTGTCCTAATTATGTCAATGAATAGAAACAGAATGTTTTAATACTTTCTTTCATCAGACTGATAAGAGAACTCTTTTCTTTTCAAAGAAGATAATGATATGCATACACTGAAATACTGTTTCTGTTATTTTTTCGTGTAATGGATGTATATTGTGTAATCAAGAAACGATGCCCCAGTTTTCAGGTGTATATGCTTTAACACACATTGAAGTGTCTGTAAAACATACCATTTCAAGCAGGGTCTATGTATTTAACAATAAGTGTCACAGTGTGTGTCTGTAATCGCTTAAATATGTATATGCACACGGAAAGTTAAAGCTCTGAAGAAGGGAAGATGAAATAAAGGAAGTATGACAGGGTGATGGGAGAAGATGACACGTCAATGCAGGTTTTGCCTAATTTTAAAATTAATGTTGTTTTAAAAAGTACAGTAAAGTATGACTTTGTGTAAGGGATAAGAGGAAAGTTAAAATGAGGCTTTAATAATAAACAAGGGGCAATTGAGATGTCTGATGATTGCTTCTGAGTTTTGTGTTCAGATATGAGATGTGCTGATGTAACTTCAGAGAGTCTTTTCTTTCATACTGAGAAATAGCTATAAGATAAAAATAAGATGAAAAACAAAAGTTTTACTTAAGAAAAAGGAAATGAATCCAATCATTCTGAGTATGTTGTATATTTTCTGTTTTTAAAATAACAAATGATGTCAATGTTAAATTAGTAGTTTCATGGACAATGTTAACCAGTGTGCACAGCACTTGTTCATTAAAATATCTTTGAGTTTGGGGCACTGTTACAAAACCACCTGCTTTCATGTAGAAAAAAGATGATGTTTTCAGCTTGCTAGAAATGGGCCTCTTTAGTAAATGTACCTCTTCATCAATAGGCTTAATGGATTGAATATTTAATCATGCGATTAACCTTAAAAATGTAAGTTGTACATTTTTTTTTCCACATTATTGTGAAAAATCACACTATTTTGGCTTGCAACCAAATGCAATAATTATGAAGCTTAAGGATTATCATTAACTTTAATTAGATCAGAAAAACAATGTTCATTTGCTCAAAAGCAGCGTTCAACAAAATTAATGCAAAAGGAAGAGCAACCATCAATCTCTTCAGATATTTATGGATAAGGTTACAGAAACATTTAGAACAAGTACTTGGTGACCATAACAGTGATGTGGCAGAAAACACTATTTTGCATTCGTATGTTCTGAAAAGTAGTTTAAACAGGGTAATTAACAGCAGGCTTTGTTTGTACTCTTTTCTTCCATAGCTTCTCTGTCAGGAAGGATGTTGGAAAAGATATTTCTGGCCATTGTCTTGGATATGCTAAGCTCTTGTTGTCTCAGGAATGTTATATGAAAATAACAATAGGAATATTCAAACACTAGTGTTCTTTAGGTTTCAAAAGTGGTAGAATAAATAACAGGTTCAGGAGAAAATTGACATCGCCATTCTTAACACTACAGTCTTCATGCAGTTCCTGTTATTTTCTACTTAGGAAAATTATTAATATGTTTCAAATACTTTCAGCTAATTCTGGACTAATACAAACTATTAACATAAAACATTTTTATATTCCTTGCATATTATGCTATTTCATAGTTAAGTGTTCTACATGACTTCTTTCTCAAATTTTCACTTGAGATATATGTCAAACTAAGTAGTAGCTCTGCTCAAAGTAATTCTGCTTGACAGGATAGTCGCTTGCAGAAAGGAATGTTAGATGTGATGCAAGGACTACGATGCAAACAGAATGCAGAAGATTCATTTTTATGCCTTTCCTTTTAACTTCTTTTTCCTTCTACCTGTTTCTGACTGAGGGCTTTTCTTGCCTCAGAATTTGGCAATTAGCCAAAGAAATTGTCTTAAATATAACTGAAGGCAAAAGGAAGAGACCGAAGCTTATGAAGACAGAGAAGAAACATTACTTTCCTTCCATGTCTTTTAGTAATCCTCAGTATCAGAATAAATTCTGGGGTAAAATAAGCTAGTAACTGTTAGATATTTAGGAATCTTACGTCTGTCTTGATATTTTTTGATTTCCGTTTTGGATATTCTTGTATAAAACTCTTGCTATCTGATGATTCTGTTTATATTAAAATACATACTATGATAAATAATTCTATAGCGTATATATTATTTATATGTATTGCAAACAGGTGGTCACCATTTTGTTGTTCTTAGCTTATTTGTATTGCTAGATACTTAGTAACAGAAACATTGCTTTATGCTATTTGAACACAAAGCTAAAGTCAAAATCTTAAGCTTCAAAGAAAGTGCATTGTCTGTCTACCTCTTTATCATTATCTATACTATCTATCAGAAAATGCGATGAAATAATGATCTGTCTAGAAGTCTCTGTACATTAATTTCAGATCCTATGCTATACTGTTTCTTGGGTTCTTTAAAGATTAAACAAATAACATTTCCAAATATGAGACTGATTTGTTTCTGCATTTGTGCCATTCATCCAACACGAATCTTAAATATATACTTACCTTTAAGCTCCTGATTAGTCCACTTAAATTATATAGGAGTATTTTCAGATTTACCATATTAAATGGGAGTCATAGGGTATTCAATGACTATCATCTGTGCTATTTAAAGCAAACAAGGCAAAGCTGCAAGCTACAACACTAGTGTTTTATTGTCCTTATTGTTAAATTGTTAGCACAAATCCAGCATGGCTTAACCTGATCAAACAGTATTTTCCCAAACAACCCCTGGGCACAGTTCAGGGCTTCACATGGGGCAGGAACCATTAACACAGAGCATTTGGGCAGGAGACACCTTAGTCTGAAGGGCAACAAAGTATAGCCATATGACCTATACTATGTCTTTTGTGCTTGGAGGCAGAGAATGTATTTAGTAGTACACACATAGCAAATGTAACCTAATAAAAGGATGAAAAGATGAAAATGTATTTTTAAATGCTATACTTTGTCAAAACAATATTAGGACAGAAGTTACATTGCCTTACTTTAAAAAGCTGAGCATAGCAGTGGTTACTAGAAATGCTAATTACTTTTCAATTTGCCATTTAACTTTTAGAAAGAAAAATGATAGTAAAAAAAAACCTCAATGAAGAAAAAGTGTGAGTTATTTATCATTAGTATCCATTTTCTCTTTTAGAATTATCATTTTTATGCTGCTTAGCACATGAGTGATAGACTCACTTTCATACTGTTGTAAAAGGTTTATAAGGTTATGCTATAAGCTAGAACTCATATTTCGGCCTTCTTTATTAACACATCTAAGTATGACAATTTGCAGTGGTTTACAACTTATCCATAAAAAACCTACTCTGAATCATCATATAAAATGATTTATTTAGACAATGAGTTCTGTTTATATAATGGAATACAGTCTTTTTGTGGAGTCATGTTTGAAAGCAAAAGGAAATGAAGGAAGAGAGTATACATTTCCATTTAACCTTAACAGGAGATAATTGCCTTTTCATGTAAGGCATCAATTTCAACCATTTTTAATGCTTTTCAGCTTTTCTACCTGATATTTCTTGCAAAACTTTAGTTAAATGTTTGAATTACCCCACAATTTAGATTTAACGTCCTAGAAAAAAAAATAATAACCCTTCTCCTACTAATTAGCTAATACAAGACTAGCTCAGTTAGACAGGAAACAGAACGAAGCACTCTCACATCAATCTTCTAAAAATCAGATACAGTCTAATGACTTCTTCCAGGGAGTTCATATGTTGTTCTTGACAGAGAAAATGGTTAATTAGTGAGGGTTCTTGAAGAGATCACTTCTAGTATTTTTTTCAGGAATTCAGTCAAGATAAATGAAGTCTAAAGACCATACCAAAACAAGATGGCAATATGTCAATTATATACAACTTGTCAGACATGACTGGGAGAAATTTAGAATTCATGGCAAAATTTTAAAACATAAATATCTATGATGTCATCTATATGACAAAAGGATGAACTCTGTCATTCATATGAGAGCATCCAAAACCATTTGAGACCCTCAGAAGTTACCAAAGACATTTCCTTGAGGTTTCAGGTATGACATAGAATCTGTAGTAGATGAAGGCCTCTCTGAAGAGGCAGATAAAGGCCTACAGGTATACCTCAAGATATTTAAGATAGCATGAGGCATCTGTGTTCTGGTAAATGGAAAAGTAACAGAAGGATTAAATTTAGCTTATACAGTAAAACATCTAAAATATGCATTAGCATTAGTTAGGTTTGTTAAGGTTCCAATAGCCAGTGGCATTTAATCAGAATTGTCAATGAGGTTACCCAAATCTCCCTAAAGCTGAGCATGCATTTCAACTATTAAATATTCTTTTTAGATTCTGTTGACTCTATTAAAAACTAGATGTATTGACTATAATGAGAGGTTAGACACCTAACTCACATGCAGACATCATCATTGCATACGACTTGCAAATACTGACATGGTAGATTTCTTGTAGATTTATGTTTTAATATACGACCTGAATCCCACCATTTGCATCACCTGAAATGAGAAAGGGAAAAAAAAAAGATTAGACAAAAAAATTCCAATTTGTGGAATAAATCTTTGCTGGACAACATTAGATTCACTTTCTGTGCTATTCTTAGGCATTGTTAGTTCTAATCTCATGCTTTTCATGGATGCTCTATTGTTGTTTTGTTCTTTTGAGTGGCTGAGCTGTAATTGATTTTTGCTTCTTAGAAGTTATACTTTCATAAATTTTACTGCATGGAGACATAAGCTTATAATTGTTCTTAATTATTAAACCAAAATCTGTAAAATTGTATGCAATTGTGTAATTTCATTGAGCTGTATACGTTAAATGTCACTGTTGACTGATGTAGCCATCCTTTTGCCTGTTAAAATTGAAGATATAATTTCTGTTTTAACAATTTAGTCTCTTCATTTTGAAAAGACATTCATAAGGGCTTTCATCTGAGGAAGTCAATTGTTTCACTGAAACCTACACGATCTCAGGTAGACATTTAGTCCTGCACTTATGACTGCAGCTAAGCACAAAGAAGAAAATCTTAATTAAAAAATATTACAAATTGAATGTTCATTTTGAAGTCCTGTTTTAAAAACAAGACAATTATCTTCCAAAAGATAAAGGATCAATAGACTGATAGCTAGATTTGTAGTTAATATCTGAAATACGCTTCTTACAGAATCACTGGAAAGATTATCTGTGGGATAAAATACTGAAAGAGAAGTTAATGGAAGAGGTATGTTAAGTATATTAACTTTACAATAACAAACTGTCCTTATGAAATAAGTAGAAGTCTACTAAGAACTCCTCAGCGACTTGGAAATCAAAAATAAATTAGAAAAGTAAAATATGGTTACATTACAATAGACCGATAAGAATAAATAGATATAGCAAGAGAAGATAAAGCTGAAAAGACTGAGATGCAAAATTATTCTATTTTAATAAAAAACAGAGGTAAAAGCGAAAGACTACTTATGGGTGAATAGGTAAGAGAAGTATAGCAACATTCTGGAAAAAAAAAAAGAGAGAGAAAAGACGTGAAAATGTCTTCAATATTTCATTACTTTTTTGCTTCAGGCATTACCAAAAAAGGTGAAATTATAATCAAATGCTAAACACAAGAAACTTTGCTAAGGAAGTAATAACGTAGATCAAAAGAAAGAAAAAGCAGTAGAAGTTTATAGTTACTTCTGGTACAGTAATGCATAAGAAAATTGACCCTAAAGTAAAAGACCTAGTCAAAAGGACATTGCAATCAGTGCTCATTATTTTATAGAAAAAGGATATGCCCTGGAGACTAAAGAGAAGGAGGACTGGAGGAATTACTTATCTGCCAGCCTAATTTCTATCTATGAAATGGTCTGGCAATACATTATTAACCAAACAATTTTTAAGTATGCAGTTTTAGAAAAATCTAACATGTCTTTTTCAGAAGTATGAAATGAATCTAGCTTCATTCTTTATCAACCTAAGTGTTTTAATGCATAGGAAAGATATGTGTGTAGCATGAATTACTATTTTTGATAAATATTGCTGTCACATATGTTTGTGAATAACCAAAATTAGGAAATATGGCTTAAATATAATAACAATAGGATAATGCCTAAGTTGTTAAGTTTTTCAAAGATTTACACTGTAGAATTGATATTTCACACCTCTTTCAAATCTGCACTGCTAGTAATCTCTGTATTTGAGACCTTTTTGTCATTTATTAAATGAAATAATGGAAAACATTGTATGTAATCTTTTCTGTTTCTGATATCTATGAAATTTCATGTTTACATCTGGGCAGATTGTGTGCTGAGCACCTCGTTAACATTTTATTTTGCTGAATGTTCCTTCAAAGACTATGAAGAAAGGTACTTTGCATTATTGCTGCCAGCTGCTATTTACTAACTAAAAGAAATAAATTTCATAGTATATCTAAGCTAGCAGTGACTTGAAGAACCAAATTCTAGAAATAAAACAGAAAAAAACTTCATAAATAATAATAAAAAGATATATATTAAAATATTCAGAAAAGAAGGAAAAAAATAAGCACTGATTCTCAAAATTACATCTAGCAAACAATTTTATATCCAAGTAAATTTTTCTTCCAAATCTTTTCTCTAGAACAATCTGACTAAAATGTCTTTGAACATTTCTAAGCTGAAAGCTTTTATAACAGTAGTGATGCATTAATTTACCCTAAAAAGTAGTGCTTGGCATTAACTCTCAAACACTGATTGAGTAGGTAAGACTGGGAAATGAATGGAAAACAAATAAGAGAATTAATGTGGGGTACAGAAACACACTCAAAATACATATCCAAGAATTCATTGTTGGTCTCTATAATGAAGTTTCTAAAATTTAGTTACAGTGATACTACAACCTGTAAGCCAAAGGACACTAGCATCATCGCTCATCTGCAAAAATGATCCTGCAACAACTGATAAATACAAACTCTTTTGTCCCTATCGCTTGGTTGTTACACTCACTCCTCAAGTGCTGTGTTAGTACAGGAATTACCATTCCCCAGTCTTCACTGGGACAGGTATGACAGTGATGTTGAGAGTAATCTGATGATGATGCTGGCTGTTTCCCCCTTCTTTATCCTGGGAGGTGTGTGATACTGGTGGGGAGGGCTCTTGTTCCTCATTTTTGGATCTCTTTGAGTCATATTTTTAAAAACATTTTCTAATGCAGTCCATTTACTTCCTCCTCCTTTCACCCAAAAAACCTGTCACATATAAGTTTTATTATATATGGTTTTACATATGCTAGAGATTTCTCTTCTGTTCTCTTTGTTAACCCAGAAAATGATTTACCCAGATCCCTGGGCTGTCTGCCTTTAGTGATCAGTAATTAATCATTGGTGAGTTGAGTTATAGCCCTGGGACCTCTGGTATTGTCCTGTGCTTGCATTTTCACGTCCCCTGCTATCACCTTGTGCTTGTTCTTTTGGCAGTCCCTGTTATAATCCCTTGTCTTTCTTCAGTAGTCTTCAAGATGTTGTTTTAATAGCACAACCTAATCATTCATACTTACAGTCTAAGGTCATTGAAAAGTTCACAAAAGTGCACTGATCCATCAGAAGGAACACTTTTATTTAAAAATGTACAGATGCACACAAAGTGCTCTGGTAAACACTTGCAACTGATCTTTAACTGGTTGTGGTAGCACCATTGACATATTTTCTTATTTTTTTCAGTTTATACTTTCTTGAAAAGAGTTTCTTCAAACTTGCATTCTGCTGTATTTGCAAAGATTTCGTGAACTCGTTTGTTCAAATTACAAATAAAAGAACACTTACTTTGCTTTCTACAAAGGAAATTCATAATAAAGGTGTCAATATACTTCTTCATTCTTTGCTTCTCAGCTTCTCTACTACTTACCAGTATAATTCAGCACAAGCTATTTATATGGTCTAACCTTATTAGACCTTGCATAATTTACTGTCATTCTGAAATTAATAATATATGCATTTTTTATTTTGTGCATGATACCTGTCACGGAACGAGTGGTGGTGGGGGGTGAGTGACACAATGCACTTCACTCGTGGGAAAGAAATAGGAATAGGTTTTATTGGTAATGACAATGGTTTCACGAGATTCTATGGCAAGGTCACTTATTAGTTACTGCATGGAGGTTCAAGATATACACAGAATTATCAAGGACACCCTCCCGTTGGGTCACGAGGTTCAGACTGGACCCCCTTGCTTTCCAAACTCCTTCTGAGAGGAGTCTGGGTGCGGCTGAATCCAGTCCTAGTCCCAGACCTGGTCAACGGTTTATGTCTAAGGGATTTGTGCACAAAGTAAGGTTTACAAATTCAGAAAGAGAAAGGCGCGCTATAGTCACTTACCACGAATCTGTAGTGGGAAGGATCTCTTAACCTCGAGGAGTATCCTTGAGAGGCGTCCCTGCTCAAGGGGAGATCCCAGCGTGCAGCCCGCTGCCGTGCAAGGAGAGCTCAATGGGCTCTTGGGCTGTCTCCGTATTTATGGGATAAGATGATTGACTGATAGTCATTCTTTCAATTCAGAAATGACTGTTGGCTGATGTACTCACAGTTAGCCTTATCTCCCCATCAGGATAGGGCCATCAGGACTGTTATTGATGGTTGATGTCTGGGTGGGGGAAGAAATCAGGGAGGCAACTACCAGGATCAGATAATGTGGTAGTTAACACCTGAACAGGGCTACATGTGAGAAGTCAGGATGAGCTGGGGAAGGAGCATATCCGTCACAATACCTCGTAATTTCTATGAAATTACTTGTATTAATTTTGGTAGTTTCTCTCATCTTTTCCTGTGAGCATCTGCACTAAGCAATCTGAAGAAATAAAGCCTCATCATTTTCCTGAGACATGAGATCTTCTTATATCGAAAGTGGGACTGATCACTGAAAGAGGGTGAGGGAAAAAAAAAAAGAGGAAGTAGACATATTATTAGGATGCTTCACATTGTTAAATTAGCTTCTGGTACATCCAGATTATTCAGATTATTCAACTGGTTCATAGACAGAATGTATTTCCAGAAGAGGCAGGAAAAAAGTAAACCTAATTTATTTTAACTTTCCTCAGAGACTTGTGTTAAACTTTGTGTATGGGTGAAATATACCTTCTGATAGACTAAAACTTTCTCATTTTCTTTTCCTTTGGTTCCAAAAAGCAGGCAGAATGGAAGCGTGTTTGTTGGTTGAATTTTCTAGAAGAAGCTCTGTAGGGTCTTATATCCTTGAGCGGGAAGGGAGGGACCTTCATAACAGTACAACAAGCCTGTAAACCAGCTTTAGCTCCTACAGTAAGTTTCTAATTTTGACTTTGTAACATCAAAGATTAGTATTCTATTTATAACTAGTTTCTTGCATTCCTAATGTAGCAGATATCTCTATCTATTGTCAATGAAAAAGAAACATTTTGAAGGCCTTCTTGTCATATTTAAGAGAACTCTTCCTTGTCCACTCACTAAATGTGATGTTAAATATCCCTATTTGATTAAATGCACAATTTAATTACACAACTGAGAATATGTAGACCTGTGCAAACTCAGAATGTCTCTTTCCTTTTTTTTTTTTTTTTTTCTCATTTATGATGTGTATTCTTTAGATTAAAAAACGACTACACAGGAAACAGAAACTAAATCTCTTCTGTCATCTCAACTTTCTTAGGGCTGTGTGCCACAAGTTAACAACACTGAACTTAGGCACTTAAACACCATTGTACACCAATGTACAGTACTCCTGTAAAAATCCCATTGTGAGTCTGTGTGTGATTCTAAACCCATATATCTTTTTTTTTTTTTTTTTTAAACTTGCCTATCTCTATCCATCATCTGTACATCTAGGCCAAATACCAAAGTCTGTTGATAGTTTGAAATAGTCTTCACTGATTACAGGCCACTGAACTTAGTCCAACACTCCTTTTATCCACTGATGTTATCCTGACGTGTGATTTAACATTTGTTTTAAACCCATCTAAATTAGGATAGAATTGAACAACATACATTCACTGGTTCACAGACTCCTTGAAACCACATTGGATCTGGAAACTGCTATGAATAGAAGATTGCAAAATACTTCTCTCCCACTCATCTTGAAAAAAGCCAGATTCCTTTGCATATATCTACCTACTTAAACTCAGGATCTATCCTCTTCTCATCTGGGGGAGGAAAGGTTCAGTGGAGGTTTGTGTGATTTGCTGTGTCCCAGGTAATGCACTCTAGATGAAGAATAGTTCACGGATAGTATGGTGTAATACTGGAAACACTACCCTATTTCTTCAGACTGTACAGGCAAAATTCATTGTTCCTTTTCAGATGGTAAACTATTATTGTCTAGATAAGTCACAATAGAATAAGGGGAGGAAAGTGACTCTTCCACAGAATAACAAAGCTTGCATATGAGTAACTTAACTCAGAATGTTTATCTGGAACTACCTTGCTATCTGGGAAATACAGTGGAGCATTCCAATAATTAGAATGCCTTGGTGGTAAACCAGCAGTATTCTTTCTCTTTTCTGGTAAATGTATTAGCATGTTTGAGGGTAAACTTTATGTTAATGTTGAAACTGTCTTGTATGCTTCAGCACACTTCACAAGTCACTGTTTAGATTCCGAGTTTGCACATTTTAGTTCGTGAAGGCAAAAACCACGTAAACATTAGCACAAATTTAGCACTGGAATACAAATGCTGCTTTGTAGATATACCTGATGTTCATGGGAAATATGTAAATGAATAGTTCCCTCAGCTTTACATATCTGAACAAGAAGAAAAAAACAAACTTATTTCAAGAAACAGGGAGATCTACTGGCAACGACAAATCACTAATTAAGTTTTCTATCAATTTCTTAAAAATTATTGTAAACAGAAATCATAACTAAATTCTGTATATCCTGTCACAGATATCTATCACTGGGTTCAACTATGTATTAAGCTGACTTGATTTCAAACACTGTATACTTGTTAACTCAAAGTACAATACAAAAGGAAGATCCTTGAATTACTTTCTAAATAAAGTCGAATTGTTTACAAACATTTGTCTTATAATAAAATACATGAATATACTACCTCTAAGACATTTTGTATTGAAAGAACACAGTTGCTTATGTCATCATTCTTGTGAAAAACTTCTTTATAAGGAAGAACATAACATTTGTCAGTAATAAAAATCCACACTGCGTTTTATCTGAATTGTACTACAGTAGTCAAAAAAGATCAAGTGTTTCTAAGTATAAAAATCTCATATATTTCATAACTTCTGAAAGATTTTTGTGTTACCCAAGCCTTTTAAAAAAGAAATAGTTCTGAATATGAGATGCTATTTTTGAAATATAAGCTTTTTGAGCTTAAAGATCATAAATACCTCTTCTCATTACAGATTTTTTCTCTTCTCTGTAAACAGCTGAAAATAATTTTAGACCTAAGGCTAAAGCGAATTCATTTCCACCCAGGATAAAATAGATATTTTACCATAAAAATATGGTGTGATGTAAAAACTGTGTTTTTCCATCTTTTTTTTCCAGGCAAATGTGAAAAATGAATGCCTAGAAAAAATGTGCTGCAACAATATTGTACTGCGTAAGCCAGAAAAATCCTTTTGAACAGATGGGACTATTGCCTGAAAATTTAATTCAAAAAAGCATCCTTTATTGTTATGTGTTGCAGTTAGGAAGAAGCATGAAATTAGTAATAATAAAAGATCAGAATTTCAAATTCTGGTAAATTTTCATGCCAGAAATAGTGTGGACTTCTAACTGAGGTCATTTGGTGGCAGAACGGTTAAAAAAATACAAATAATAACTGTAAATTCATAGTGTATGCAAAATGCATTTCAGCTAGCACTTGATTGAATCAATCTGCATACCGGGCCTTCAAATCTTAAAAGCACACAGATATGTCTATAAGGAATCATGGCTTCTTCTCCTTGAGACAATAGAAATAATTTTTTGTAAAAGTTGTAGCCTGTGGGAACAGTCACAAGATAAGGCAGGGACTGAGGAGCCGGTCAGTGTAATAATATTCTACAGGAAACCACAAGATTTTATCTCTGTGAGAAAATGTTCATTTCCCACTGCAGGGCTTCACACAAGAGGCATTTGCAGCTGCAGATAGGACAACTGAGGTCTGTTACATCTTGAATGAGGCCAAATTTAGAGACATTTCAAGGAGTTCAGTGGCAGGATTAGTCAGTTTATGAATATGGGTGCATCAATGCCACACACAAGCCCCTGCTCCTGCAGGACCCTGTTTTTAAAATCATCCTCAGTAGAAGTGATCTTCCATCCTGCAGAGTTAGTAATGTGGGCTTTTCACTTCTGTATTTTTCTGGTACTAGGCAATGAGTCTGTCACTAGCATAGTGCTGGAAATACATGTCAGCTCAAACTCTGTTAACAAATTATGACACATTTCCATAGAGACAGTTCTACCCCCTTCTCTGCTATAGCTACTGAAAAGAAAATGGAAATGAAATGATTGTTAACTGTAGAAAGTAAGTGGGATAGTCTGGGAAATGGTGTTTTTTCTATATGTCAGAGATGAATTTGTGAGCATGCTCTTGGGGAAAAATCAGGCCTCTTCTGTGAAGATTTAAGACGAAGCTGCAAACTCAGCCCCTGTTTCCCTCCCACCCCAGGAGAACTGTGCCGAGTTGGTTGGAGTTGATCAGAGCCAGACGGGGCTGGTTCCAGCAGCATTCAGGGAGAAGTGACTCACATCTGTGGATGGATGAATCCCCTTTCCCAGGGCCACCATCTTAACCATTGGCTTCTCCCAAAAAAAAGATCATCAGCATGAGTCGCAAATGGCCTCCCTGCTCACACACAGCTCTACATCCACACCATCAGAGACTTTCTGCATATCTAAGCCAATTAGCAGTTGTCACTGGGATTTCTGTCACCCTCTGGTCTCTGGACCCAAATGTAATACAAAAGTGTGAATCTACCAAGAAGTGGATAGCAAGATGCATCTCTTGCCTCTCTGTTTTTTCTGGCTCATTCTGGGTTAATCTAGTCAACTAATGCAGGTAGATGATTCAATACCTCACTTACCTGAGCAGTGCTTTTGGGTGTGCTTTATCCCATGACGCATAGGGCATGTATATATATATATGTATATATTTCTGTATAGCCATCTTATCTACATTAATCTTGACCCTGATTATGTATTATTTTAATTGGACTAATAATTTAAACTACTATATTGTTAAAACATGGATTTGGCTAATAGTAGATGCTCAGCTCCAGATATGAGGTGTGCTTCCCTTTTGCCCCTAGCAAATTTTTGAGTGTAACAAACTCAAAAGCAACACCGAACGAGAGATAAATATTAGGGCACTAATGAAAAACCATACTTCACCACAGAAATTGTTCTCTTTATTTGAATACCTCCATATTTAATTTTCACCACAGAAAGCAGTTGAGCAATTGCTAATGAGTTGGATTTATTCTGAAGTTGAAAAATGAGAAGACCATTTTAGAATATCAGGAAGGCAAAATGATACAAGGAGGACCCCACTGAAGAACTCAGATTTAAGAATTTAAGAAACATAAAACCTGAATCCCAATCACCTATTGGAAACAAATATATATACATATGTATCTATCTATCAGCCTTGGCATTGTGGTGCTAAGATGGAGAGAGGAGGTTAAGTACAGTAGCCCAAATAGGAGCTCCTCCTACTAGAGGATTTTCCTGGGTAACACTTCTGAAGCTGATTCACCCTCGGTGTCCTTCAGCTTCACCATTTTATTTGAGGAAATAAAAATGTAGGAAATAAGTCTTATCCTACCATATGCTCATTTTTTTCCTGGCATATTTTCTTTTTCTTTCTGCAAATAAGTTTTGTTCAAGTAGAGCTTAAAGACTCGGGACATGTTGTTTAGATTTCCATTCTTGAGAAGGCCATGGGACAGACAGAAATGTCGAACATGTTATCATGCACAGGTCACTGGCACAGCATGCTTGAAATATATCTAATATGTGGGCTATAAATCAGACCTGCTGCTGATGCCAACAATCTGTATAAGCTGAGTAAATCCAGTATGCCCTGTATATGTCAAACGTTCTATGTTTGTATAGACCAAGAGTTCAGCACATGCAGAATGGGGCCAATGTTTTTTGGATAAATCTGATTTATAAAAAACAAAACATACAGAGTGCAAATACATTTAGGCAGATATTTTAATTTGATAACTGTATTTGCCTTCTTATTCAGTATTGCTTTTACTCCGTGATGTTATATTTTCAGCAAGTGGTTCAGCCTCTATGACTAAGACAAGAATTTCAAGTAACATTAAGCTTTTGCTTTTTTTCATAAAGGAAAAAAATATGCTTATTCTGTTTTTAACAGATGATGCTAGTTTTTGTGCATGACTATTTGTATATAAAATGCTCATTGAATTAAAAAAAAAAAAGAAAAAAAAATATAAGTTTCATTCCTTAGAACATTTGTTTGGAGAAGACTCAAGAATTGACTGTTTTGAAAAGCAAATCTTTAGTGGATTATTGTGCTGTTCTTGCTTAAAACTTAGAAATATGTGAAGTTGCATTTGCATACATACATTGAACAGTGTAGTCTATCTCCACTTTTCAAATTTACTATCCAGATGCTCACCCACTGATTTTTTTTTTTTTTTTAGGAAATCTGATCTTAGAATGTACAAAAAATTTTAAGTAGAAAAATGCAACAAGCGAAACATCTTCCTTTGCAAATCTTGTGCTTCCTAGCACGCACTGGCTAATCTCATTATTATGAAACCTAAAATTTTTATCAACTTGTAGGAGAAGACAGCGCATGCTCTCTTTATGTCTGTCTCTCCTACTTTGAGAAGAGGTGGAGGAGAGTACTTATTTCTTGGAAATTATCTGAGCCAAAGTAAAGTCAAAATAAACTAGCAGATTAATCAAAGGTTCAGCCTCAGAGAAGACTAAGTTAATTATATCAGAAAGGCAATTTTAATTTTTCTCCCCTTGCAGTTTCCCCTGATACAACAATGATTTGAACAATTTATGAGGAAGAAACCACACTGAGGTTTTGTTTGAGGTCACTGAACCACCCCATGAAGATTCTTTTATGGCACATTGCAATGGTTTCTTAGTCTGCTAGAGAGCAAGATCAGTATCTGTGTTGCTTGCATGGCTCAGGGATATCTTTCTGGAAAAAAGAAAAGAAAAAAAAGAAAAAAAAAAAAGGCTAGTGCAGAAATTTATTTAATTATCTGCTTCCACTAAAGAGATTTATGACTTGAAACACATTGGAACTGAAATTTGCATACCATCATGCTACTTATGCATCTGATTTGCTTCAGTTTGTCTAAAAGTATTGTTTAAACTTTTAAACTCTACTTTTTCTTTTTTTTTGCATACAAATGTTTTTGAGTCCACAAATAAATATTTTAGATCGTGGAGAAAATATACCACAGTTTTGTTTAGATTTTTGACCCATTAAAATATCTTGTTCTATAGTTTCTCAGCTTCTTTTGTAGACTTTTGTGAAAAAGATAGATAGCCAAAGGAAGAGCCTTCAAAAATTCTCCTTTACTTACTACAGAGTTGTCATGGTGGTTAATGTAATGAGAACATTATTCCCAGGAGGCAGCTGGGGGCAGTGCCAGGAGAGCAGAAATTTCCCAGAGTGCCCTGACTGGGCCTGGCCAAGGAGACTGGCCCTGCCATGAACATTGACATGGGAGGCACCAGGGCCTCTGACACCAGCCAACTCCCACCTAAGGGTTAGGGAAACTATTGACTTCTGGGAAGTGAGTGTCATAAGCACAGTAGAACGATAAAAGGGTAGGTATTAATTTCATCACTGCAGTTCAGGGCTTTTTATTGTTAATGTGGCTTCTCTGTAGTAACTTTGGCTATAAGTATTATTTTTAGTGAAACTTGACTAATCATAGCTGCTGCATTTCCACTGGGTTGTTAAGATTTTAATTAGTCTATTAGTAAATTCTCGGCTCTACAGAGAGGTTGTTTCATTTTTGTCTAAAATCAAATTTTAAACGTAGTATCTGTCTTTGAAACACTTGAGCTTATTTGTTTCAACTTCTTTGATTCTTTAATCCAATTTATTATTTTAAACCTATTTTTACTCTTCTGATTTGCCCTTCATCTTTCCTTTTATCCATTAAATCATAGATTCCTTCATTTACAAAGTAGACTATGTGACATTTTCAGACTTTGTTGTATATTGAATATTCTCATGAGGCTCGCCATTTAATAACACTGGTCCTCTCCAAACACTGAAAGGATCACTTTTAGTTCAATGACACATTTGTCTCTCTTTTTCTCTTTTTTTCCTTCTTTTCTTTCTTTTTTTTTTTTAAGGGAAATGCATGCTACTACTAAAATTTCCTTTACTTTCAATTCTAGAATCTTCCTTAACTAATATTTTTTGTGAATTTTTCTTTTCTTATGGAAGAATAACATTGTAATATTACTTTTATATACAGATACCTGAAACCCAGCAATACTGTCCAGCTATTAAGCTATACAGTTGAACTGCCTTGAGAATTCGGTAAATGTAATGCCATAGTGATGAAAATGTAATACCATTAGTGATGGAACGGCTCATACTGGCTGTTGTCTCCAGGCACATGGAGGACAAGAAGGTGCTCAAGAGTAGTCAGCATGGATTCACCAAGGGGAAATCTTGCTTGACTAACCTGATAGCCTTCTATGATGGAATGGCCAGCTGGATAGATGAGGGGAGAGGATGGATGTCGTCTATCTCGATTTCACCAAGGCTTTTGACACGGTCCCTCACAACATCCTCCCAGGCAAGCTCCAGAAGTGTGAAATAGATGAGTGCACAGTGAGGTGGATTAGGAACTGGCTGGATGGCAGAGCTCAGAGGGTGGTGATCAGTGGTGCAGAGTCTAGTTGGAGGCCTGTAGCTAGCGGTGCCCCCCAGGGGTCAGTCCTTGGTCCAGTCCTGTTCAATTTATTCATCAGTGACCTGGATGAAGGCACAGAGTGCTCCCTCAGCAAGTTTGCTGATGACACGAAACTGGGAGGAGTAGCCGATACCCCAGAGGGCTGTGCTGCCATCCAGAGGGACCTGGACAGACTGGACAACTGGGCGGTGAAAAACCTCATGAAATCATGAAACCACAGTGTAAGAGGGATGTGGAGCTGCTGGAGAGAGTCCAGCGCAGGGCCGCAAGGATGATCAGGGGTCTGGAACATCTGCCCTATGAGGAGAGACTGAGGAAGCTGGACCTGTTCAGCCTGGAGAAGAGAAGGCTGAGAGGGGATCTAATCAGTGTATATAAGTACCTCAAGGGAGGCAGTGAGGAGGATGTTGCTGGACTCTTTTCATTGGTGGCCACTGACAGAACTAGAGGTAATGGCCACAAACTGAAGCACCAAAAGTTCCACAGGAACTTAAGGAAATTGTTTTTTAGCACTGAGGGTGACAGAGCACTGGAACAGGCTGCCCAGAGAGGTTGTGGAGTCTCCTTCTCTGGAGATTTTCAAAACCCACTTGGATGCAGTCCTGTGCCACATGCTCTAGGTGACCCTGCATGTGCAGGGAGATTGGACTAGATGACCTCTAGAGGTCCCTTCCAACCTTAAGCATTCTATGATTCTATGTCCAGTTATCATTTTAAATCAACATAATTGATGCCATATTTCTACAACTGTTCTAGATAGTAAATAAAGACAATATATAGCAAATGAATGACCAAAAATATTAAGCTAGTCTAGAACACGGCAATCAATATCCTGAATACCAAAAATGTCAAGCAGCAGTATTTTTAATGGCGTCTTGTAAGGCCATAGTTTGGGCCTTGTAGTTTCCCAAGGAGCTGCACTGTTTCGAAAACTCAGTGGGAACCACAGGTCTCCCTGACGCTTAGTAGTGACATGCCTTTTCAGAGAAAACATTTCTGGCTCATGTTGAGCTTCTGTTGTCATGCTTTGTCAGTGTACCTTTTCTTTCTGGAATCAGAAGCAAAGAACCCTTTAATTCATGACCATTTTTTAAAGGGTCTAAAATAGAGTGTGTAACAGTGAGAAAGAACAAGGAGATCCTTGTTTGTTTGTTTGTTTTCCTGTTTACCTTGTATGTATTTTGAATAGGAGTCTGAATAGGATAAGGGGAGTTTGGAAGGGGTCTCTGGAGATCATCATATCCAACACCAGTGCTCATGCAGAGTCATGGACAGGAGGTTGCCCAGGACTCTGTGCAGATGGCTGATTCCCTGCAAAGAAGGAGACTTCACAAACTCTAAGGGCAACCTGCTCCAGCACTCAGTCACTCTCACAGTAGAAGTATTTCCTAATGTTTGGATGGAACTTCCTGTTTCAGTTGGTGCCATTGCCTCTAATCTTTTAACTGGTCACCACTGGGAAGAGTCATTACCCCATCGTTTCTGCACATCCCATTCGATATTTCTGCATGTTGATAAGATCCTCACTGAGCCTTCTCTTCTCCAGGCCAAGTAGACATGTCTCATATGACAGATACTCCAGTCCATTCATCATCTTTGTGGCACTTCATTAGACTTGCTCAACCAGGTCCATGTGCCTCTTCTACCGGAGAGCCCAGAACTGGACCCAGCACTCCACATGTGGTCTGTCCAGGGATAAGTAGAGTGGTAGGACCTGGTGGAAATGCTCTTCGTAATGGAACCCAGGAGTCCGTTTGCCGCCTTTGCCACAGGCACACATTGCTCCTTCTCTAACAAGGGTAACTTCCTTGCTCCAGACTTTGCCTTTGCTCTCCAGAGTCTGGGATTCCTACCAGTAATGTCTGAGGAGAGAAAGGCACTCAGTACTTCAATCTCTTCTAGTACCTTGTCACTAGGGCCCCTGACCCATTCAGGTGTGGGCTCATGTACCTCCTAGTGTTCCTTTAACTAGTGACGCACTTACAGAACCTCTTCTTGTTCTGAACATCCTTTCTTGAAGAAAGCTCTGGATGGGCCTTGACTTGCCTAGCCCTGTCCCTGCATGCTTGAACAATGTCCAGTATTCTAAGATCCATCTTTTATGTGCTTCCTTTATATGCTTGAGTTTTGCCAGGAGCAACTTGTTAATGCAGGTCTTCTTCAACTCATTGGGAGGGACAGTTCTTAATCTTGAAGGAGGTGATCCTTGAACACAAACCAGCTTTTTTTGACCCATCTTCCTTTTCTCTAGGGCTGTATCCCATCTGATTCTTGTAAAGAGTCCCATGAACAGCCAAAATCTAGCCTTCAGAAGTTCAGGTTTATACACCTGCTTTTTCTAGGCTCCCTGCTCTCGTGATCCTCAACTCCATCATCTCATGGTCACTCGGTTATACTAATATACTAATAATAGGTACTCTATGCAGACATGAGCAATAAAATTATATTAAAATCAGTGAAAACAATACAAAAAAGTAGCTTAAAAGTTGGCAATGCAAAAATTAGCAACACATATTTTCCTTTAAATTTCAAGCATCTGGAATGTGCAGTTAAATGCTCTGTTAACTGTTTCACTATAAATATGGTTTATGGTTATATTGTAAATGTAAATGTTAAAAGCTATCTTAATTATAAAAAACAGCTGAAACTACCTTGCTTAGCAGTGAAACAACTATTTTTCCAAACATACTTCTAGCCTGATTTGTTTCAGATTCGATCTGCTAAGGACAATCTATCAAAAATCTGCTAAAAATGCCAAATATTTGAAATTAAATTGGATTTCAATTTTGTCAAAAATATAATGCAAAGTAAAAACAATAGTGTTCTTTACATCATTCAATTTTGGCTAGTTTGGCTAGTTCAATTTTGGCAAGTACAGCTTGTTGTGCTGGGTGGTTTATATAAGTGTATCATATAGCTGATTTCTATATTCACAACTTATCTAAAACAGGACTGGAAGAGATTCTTTTCAATACAATCAGATGCTTTATGGAAAATCACAGTTGGTTCCCAAATTGGTTGTTTAACACTGACTCCCACAAGCTTGATTTCTCAACAGGGTCGTTCTCTCTTCCTGAAATGACACCAGTGACTTCAAATTGTTTCTTTTTATCTTCTCAGGCTCAACAGAAAAGTGCCTGTTACCATCCTGCCCCACCCTTAAGACTTCTGTATCATTAAACTTATATTTCACATCTTCAACTTCCTCTGCAGGAAACATAGACATCTTTCACATCTTTCTTGCATTCTAAGTGAAGATTTTCAAAACTACTGAGAGGATTTTGTTCCTAAGTATGGTAGATTGAGAACACTGGAGAGCTTTTTTTGCTCTCCCAACACTATTGCTTTTTTATTTAAATAGAAAGTGAAATAGACTTGGCATAACACAAAATACTTCTATCTATCTATTATTTCATTTGCATCACCATGTAAAAAAAATATTTTTCACTTTCAAAAAAATGTCACTGAAAGAGTTCTACTAAAATATATATTTTGTATGGGAATCTCCATGCTTAATATCACTGCTCTAAAACACAGCTGTCTTGTCATTTAGCCTCATTTAGCCTGAGAATAGAGTTGCATAAGAGTTAACAGTTCTGCCACCATCTTACAAGTCAGCCTTTCTTCACTGGTAACAGAAGGAGCCTAGAAGACTTACTTTGTGAAGATGCTTACACTAAAGGAGATGTTTCACCTTCCCCATTTTTTTAAAGTGGAATTTTTGAGGCTTTAGAGGACAAACCTTAGTCCTTTATTTTGTAACATTTTAATTTTTCAGACTACATAGCAGCCTGCCTGCATATGGATTAAATGGGTAGCTTGAAATTCGTGGTCTGCCAAAAGAATTATTAGCAGAGTATCCAGAGTACTTAGGGAGAAATAATAAGATCATTTTGTTGTTTTCTTAGCAATAATTAAAGCCCACTATGAAAAAAAAATGGTAACGTCCTACTCCTTACATAAGCATATCTAAGATGGAGAAAATAGACAAAGACACATGCTGTCTTCACTTTGGAACTCAATGCAGTTGAACTGGATTTTAAGGAGGTATTTGAAGAGAGCTGTGTTTTTGTACCCAGGAGTTTAAAACAGAGGAGGAAATGTAAGATAGATCTGTAATACTTTACAAACCCTTATTTTTGTCTATTTTGAACATTCTGAATGTGTGAGGACTTGTTCTATGACATGTGACCCATCTGGAGACTTTACCCTTAAATGTTTTCCGACTGCCAGCCTATTACCTTGTACCTTTCTCTGGAGATTTTCATGAAAATAAGGTTTGTGCTAAAGGGGGACACTGTAGTTTCTCAGATCTGTGACTATGGAAAAAGTAGAAATGCAGGGTCTTAGGGTACAGTTTGAATGGATGTCTAGCTGCAATGTATAAGTAATTCTGTTCATGAGGGAGTTTGGGAGAGCTTTGAAGTAATTTGGAGTTTAGCTCCCCAGTCCACACCCTAGGTTTCAGACAAAATGTTCAAGACTGGAAGAGTATCAAGTGTATCAAGGTATTATAACTATTTTCTTTCCCGTCTCACCACACATTCATGGTATTCTTGAGACAAACAGATAATACTGCAATACGTTATATGCTGTGCCCCTTGAAAACAGGCTTGAAATGGGGTTTGGAAGGTATTTCCAAACTCAATGAAACTGAGTTTTCTCATCATTTAACATTGTCTAAAGCTTATGTGGACAATGTTCTTATGTGCAGAATGTTCTTATTCCTTTTCATGAACAAAATAAATTATACATTAATTTATTTATACTATGCTCTAAAGCATATGTGCCACTGTCTTAAACTAAATTTATTATGAGTGCTTACTTCTTTGTCTTTTCTTTAATCTTTAATGCAGTTAGATATCACACTACTTATTTCTGCACTTTGTTGTATCTCAGAAAAATAATATCCAAGGGAGTCTTTTGCAAAACATTATTTTAATCTTTCTTAATTCCTGATTTTCTCTGCTTGGATATATTGAGCCATTTGTTGATGCTGGGCATGAAAAAAAAAAAAAAAAAAAAAAAAAACAAGAAGCATGTTTCAAAATAGCTTCCATGCTTTATTTCAGTAAAGCTGATATCCATTAAACAATTTGTTTCAATGCTAGAAACAGAACCCATAGTCTCAAAAACAAGTCAGAAACTTTTCTAGCTGCCAATTTGTTAGCAGTATAGGAAGGTGGAATGGATAAAAGCAATCCTGTATACAAGTGGTTAATTATTCGTATTGAAGGAAGACAAGGTAGAGAGGGCAGGAAGAAGGATGAGAGAG
Organism: Tinamus guttatus; assembly: GCF_059628265.1. Classification (NCBI taxonomy): domain Eukaryota; kingdom Metazoa; phylum Chordata; class Aves; order Tinamiformes; family Tinamidae; genus Tinamus; species Tinamus guttatus. The sequence continues at coordinate 375,522 of NW_028288869.1, read as the reverse complement.
AGAGAGATTGTCATATTTGAAGAATCACAGAACATCTTGTATCTTCCAACAACTATTTGAAAATACTTTTTTCATATCTGTCATATTTGTCATATTTGAAGAATCACAGAACAGCTTGGATAAGAAGATAGTTCTGGAGACCGTCTGGTCCCTGCTCAATCAGGGTCACCCAAGCAGATTGCCCAGGACCATGTCCACGCAAGTTTTGAATATCTCTAAGGATGGAGACACTGCAACCTCTGGGCAACCAGTGTTCAGTTACTGTTAGAGTGAAAAAAGTAGGAGTTTGTGTGTGTGTTCTTGTGGAATATTTCCTCTGTTTCAGGTTGTGCCAGTTTCCTGTCATCCTATTACCCTATACCACTGGGAAGAGTCTGGCCCTGTCCTCTTTACACTCTCCGATCACATATCTCTATCCATTGATAAGATCCCTCATGGACTTCACCAGGCTGAACAGCCCCAGCTCATTCAGCCTTTCTTCCTATGATAGATGCTTAAGTCCCTTAATCATTTTTGCAGCCCTATGCTGGACAGTAAATCTATATCTTTATTAGGGGTCCTAGAATTTAACAGTTCTTCGGATGTAAATTTTTCTCAGAAAACCCTAATTCCATCCATTTTTACCCCTCAATTTTACTACTATTTATCAATATGAATATCACTTGTAACTTTCCTCTTCCTGCTTTTGCTCAGTGCTGCTATAAGAAGGTTGTGAGCCTAGCCATAATCATTCTTATGTTCTGCCTTTTCTTATTCAGTGACCACCTTTCAGTACTGGGATTATTCTATTCATTTGGTAGATTATGGTATTAAAGGCTCACCTCCACACATGTGAAAGTGAACAGAGGCAAAATGGTGGATGAGGGAACCTGAATAACCCAGTTGGAGAAATGAGCGCCCTGGCTCTGCTCCTCCCTGGGCTGTCCCAGGAGAGCATCAACCCTGTGAGAAGGAGGGGGCACCAAACACTATTAATCTGGGAAAGAAGGTGCAGATTGAGGAGAGTCCTTACTTATCCATAATACAGGATTTAGGGGATGCAGGGGAAGAATATTTGGGAATTTGCATCTGTCTTGCCTTTACTGGGCTACTGGATTTGGCAGAGTCTAACAAATCTACTCTGTGTTTGATCCTAAATGTCTTGTTAATTATGGATTAACATATTTAATATTTTTAATATATTTCTCATAACTGCTTCATCTTCTATGCTGCACAAAGGTGCAAAAGATGTAAAAAAAAATTAAAAAGGTATTTTCAAATAGTTACTGGAAGATGCAAAATAATATTTTCTATATTTCTATACTATTGAAAAAGGTACGGCTTCCTTCTATAGATTTGCCTTAAGCTAATCTTTGTGTGGAATTCCTTATAGCAACTGCAGAAACAGTTTTTAAAAGGCAAGCCATGCAGAACTCTATATAAGCCAAACAGATTGGGGCTTTTGTAGTGGGATCTATACTTCTAATTATGCATCAGGAAAGAGAAGATAAATTATTATCCAGGTGTTCAGGATATAAAGGGTTGTAAAATAGAATGAGGACAGGAGTTTAAAAAATGGACAGCAAAAATCATGAATAATGAAAAACACTAAGCAGAAGTACTTGCAATTATGCAAATTTACCTTGCAGATTGTGACCATTTCTCATTATAGTGCTCCAGGGCTAGTGTTTGTTGTGACCCTACTAAGACTCCTCCTAGAGTCTGATTAAAATACAATTTATTGGTGCTAACACTAGAAGGGAAAAAAAAAAGAATGGTATAAATGATCTCATGTGTCTTCTTGGGGATGCTGGAAACCCTGATATGTGCAGCACCTGATAATCTTCCAGTCAGGGCATTGCACATGATGCAGATCTTGTATGTGAAGAGTCTTGGAAACACTTTGGCCTTTAGACTCCTTATAGGTTTTTCTTAAGAAAAAAAATAATTCTATTCATAATTTCTGCTGTCAAAGATACGGATGTTCACATGAAAATTTGCTGCTTCACGTTAAGATAATGATATGGATACACAGGTGATGTAATCACTAATACCAAGTAGGAAGAGCCTACAGGTGGAATGGGTACAGGGTACATGGGAATGTTATGATTAGCTAGCCATTAAGTTTATCCCACAGTTGAGATCTATGTGCAGCACAGCACAGGCTTGAAGGGCAAATTATATGTGCAGCATAGTGCAGCACAGCAACGTAGCTCAGCACAGAACAACATAGGAGAGTAGGGCTGCATCTACTCAGCTAAACTGTTAGGGTGATCCTTGATGTACAATAGACTTCCAGATAGGATCACGACATACATTAGGGATGAGTTAAATGGTTCAGTAAAGATATTAAGAGTTTGAGCTGATCTGAATTGAATCTGATCTCTTGAAAAGGCTGATGTCTGTTGTGTGGTGAACTCTCTGTTGCCAGGGTCCTTTTAATAGCATCTCCAGCTGAATTTGGCTGAATTCACAGATAGTGATCCTGGACCACTGCAACACATGGATGATCCATTACTCCTACTCAAATTAGGTTACCTACAAAACATGCCCTACCTTAGCTGCATAAAAAAAAGAAATATTCTACCTGACTATTTCTGCAACTGTAGGTTGCTCCTGACAGTTCCTACTGCCAAGTGTCTTCAGTATAACTAAATCTGCAGTAGCCTGGGAATCTCTGGGGCAGCCAGGATAGTAATCAGCACATTGAAATATTCAGATTGAACTAGGCACAGCAGGACCTGCCTGGGGAGAATCTGTATGACAGTCCAAAATTCCCATGTGCAGAGCTTCAACACCAATTAGTAAAATCCAGTGTTGTGAAGGTGTCTGGGAGCTCAGTCAATCAAATTCATCCATTGTCTCAAGCAAGTCTATTTGCTAATCTATGCAGATGATGACCTGGGGAGTTCCCGGACCACCCAGGTAATAACACTGGCAGTGCACACAGGCACAACTCTAATATCTACTTACTCAACAATTATAACAATAGGACAAACTTATTTTCACTCCTATAACTTAAATTCAATCAGTACAAGAAGGACATTGAGCTTTTAGAGAGAATGCAGCATAGGGCAACAAAGATGGTTGAAGGACTGGATCTTATATCATATAAGGAAAGACTAAGCAAGGTGGCCCTGTTTAGTCTGGAGAAGAGAAGGCTGAGAGGAGATTTGAGCAACATGTTCAAGTACCTGAGAGGAGAATGTGGGGAGGATGGGGCCAGGCTCTTCTCCGTCGTGGCTGGTGACAGGACAAGGGGTAATGGGTACAAGTTGAAACACAGGAAGTTTAATCTCCATATGAGGAAGGCCAGAGAGGCTGTGGAATCTCCTTCTCTGGAGATCTTCAAAACCCGCCTGGATGCCGCCCTGTGCCACGTGCTCTAGGTGTCCCTGCCAGAGCAGTGGGTTTGGACTAGATGATCTCTAGAGGTCCCTTCCAATGTTAACTGTTCTGTGATTCTGTGATTCTGCGATTAATAGTGCTCTGACTGCACTATTGTCTTTGGAGGAGCTAAAACTAAAATTCCACCCTTTTTTGCACAATTGGCATAGTTTTTCTTAACAGTCATAATTTAGTTTTTTTTTTTTAATGAAAGAATCAAGAATTCTATTATCCTGTAGAGAGTGAGTTCCTAAAAGAACATGTTTGATATCATTTTTTTCTTTTCTTAAAGGAACTTGGAGTTCTATAATGAAATTGTTGGCTGAATTTCATTCTGTCCCCATTACAGGGCTCAGTCTTACATCCCTTACACATGGGAATGATATTGCTGAAATGCATATGATTCTGCAGAAGTAAAGACTATACAGATAAGATTGTTGTGCTCAAATCCTTGCCCAAAAGTGCTCTTTGTGGATTCTATTCGTACATGTATTTTTGTACATTGTTTATTTTTTAGTTTCCATTATGGCATATAAGTGAAGAGAGTTCTGTGAAAATTCCAATGGCTTCTAAATCAATTAAAAATGCCATCAAGATCCCCACTTGTTTTTAACAGTTTGAAAATATAAAGGTTTTTGTGATCTTCAAAGGCTTCTGAGCACTATACAGCTGTAAATAGTGTGTGGTGCTTTTTGTTTTGGAAACACATAATGTCACATGCAACACCATTTTGCAGAAGAAATGGTAGCCTGTATGTTAGCATGAGCTGAAGGCGATAAGAAGAAATTGTATTTGGAATTTCTTCCAAATTCCAAGTCAAGTGATGAGAAAAAACAAATGAAATTCTAGTATACAGGTACACTCTAGGGACTTGAGGCTATGTTTTGTGATCTTACCGTATTTTCATAATACTTTAAGGTCAAAAATGTCTGCAGAAGTGAGCCCTATAAAATTAAGCCCAACATGATTTCTGAAAGAGGCTTCAGTATTTTTAAGAAAACCCAGTTGTCATTGTTTTCTTTACTCCATAAGAGGACTCCTTGATGTAGATAAGGATGTGCACTGGATTTTCATGTAGATAAATAGGAGGCAATTAGGAATACACTGTGAGCTCTGACAGAAAAACTAGTCCTTGCGTGCATGTGTAAGTAAGGTACTGTGAAGCTGCTTCTACCCTCTGCTGTCTGAAAGAGGCAAGAGAGAGATTTGTTCTCAAAAGTATACAATTTGAATCAAAATTCCACTTCCATCCTTTCAATAACATCATTATGTTTTGCAGCTTGGTCCGACTTGTTTCTGTGTTCATTATTTATTCTGAAGAAGTCAGATTTATAGGTAAAGAATGTATTTATTTTCATGGGCTGACAGAAAGGCAGGAGTCATAACAGAATTAATGAGGAGAAATATTAACCGTATAGCTCAGGGTTTAAGGTTTAGAGACCTTCCTTGAGTCTCCCTGAGAAGAGACAGTTCTTGGGATTCTAGTGACTTTTCTCTGGACTGCTTTGGTCTTTCCTCTAACACAATAGAAAATATGTAACTGGTCCAGGAAACAGAATATGGAACTACAAATCTCCCACCTGAGCTGTCAGATCACTGAATCAATTTCTTCCTGCTTGCTTATCTTCCAGATCTATGTATCTTGTATTTTTATCTGCATATCATCCCAAGTTGCTACCAAGTAAAGGCTCATGTGGAATATTGCACATGTGACTGCATAGAACTCAGTGCTATGCCTAAAAGGCATAAGATACAGATTGAACCCTTCGAGTTGAAAATGTTGCAGTTTGAAAGCCGTAGTGGTAGTGGTGGTGGTGGTGGTGGGGAAGGAGATATCAAAAAAAAGTATTGGATTCACAAACAGTCTGTGGACTGTAGGTCCGATCGCCTTCCTAGGAGCGAATCGAGTTCCCAAATAGTGTGATCCACTATAAGCTCGAACCTGGCAGTATCGGATTCACGAACAGTCCGTGGACCGTAGGTCCGATCGCCTTCCTAGGAGCGAATCGAGTTCCCAAATAGTGTAATCAACTATAAGCTCGACTCTGGCAGTATCGAATTCACGAACAGTCTGTCAACTGTAGGTCCGATCGCCTCCCCCCAAACAAGTAGTCGAGTTCACAAACAGTATGATTTATTCAAATGCAACATTTACAAAGCAGGTTTCGGATGTCAGTACAGGAAATTCTCTACTAGAGTGTGGGGTTTTTAGCTAGCTCTGATGTACAAATGTGCAATCATCACTCACCCCAGAAGATGGGAGAGGGCTCTCAGTCTCGAGTCTCCTCAGGCGGCATCCTGACGCAAGGGGAGGAAAGGGGGGATCAGCGCATCAACTGATCCAGAATTTATGATGGATTCTTCCCTCTCACTTCTTAGTCTCTTCAGGCAGCGTCCCAGCGCGAGGGGAGGGAAGGGGGCTCAGCCTGTCGACTGACCCAGGAGTTACGATGGTTTCTTCCCCTCCAGACTTTTCATCCTTAGTTCACCTTTTATACTTTTCTTTACATTCAGGTGGAGCTTGAGTGACTAGAGTCATACTTAATATTGTTATTGATTGGTGAAAAAGTTTCTCGCTTTCATTTAAAGGTACAGTCAACCGAAAATCTAGAGCACATGCTCAGTGAGGGGTGGTCGTACCTCGGAGGCGGGTAACTTTTGGGATGGAGGTAGGGTTTTCACATTATAATGAGCAAAGTTGAAGCAAAGTTCATCATTTGCCACCTTTGCTGGCTCAGCACCGGACTTGTTATCGTATATCTCTCATTAGACAGTCACTGTGCGGCTTATCAGCAGCCCAGCACAGGGAGTGCAACAGAGTTTGGCCGCGGAGCCTTCACCCCGCTCCATCCTCCGTTACTCCTTTTTGCAGCTGCGAGGAGGGCAGATTGCGTTGCCCAGGGAACCGTGGAGGAGCAGAGTCCGTGCATACCAACCATCCTGGAAGTGGCAACTGTGTAGCACCCCAAGCAGGCCTCTGTAATGCCGAGCTGTGTTAGGCCCTAGTTTTCCTCTCAGTTCCTGCTTTCAAACAATTCTTCCAGAAACACTCCTTCCACAGATACAGATTGAACCCTTCGAGTCACCTGTTTCATAGGGATGACCATGGTGATTTGTAGAATGTAGGTTATACTCTTAAGTATGGTGTTTCTACACACTGTGTGACAGTTTGCTACAGTCTGATCATAATCAACTTTACTGACAAATTTTACTGAGTGGATCTTTGTCTAAACCTAAACTGCAACAAAGTTTACATTGACATTCCTATTTCACCAAGCTTCTTAATATATCAAGAACATATACTGGGAATTCAGGGAAAAAAAGACTTATCGGGAAAGTTTTCAGTGAGCTGAAACAAGCTGAAGCAGGTGATGCTAAAGTTCTGGATCTGGATCTGGTCTAGTATAACACTGCCTGTGGTTGCCTTGGTGACTGATAATATTTTAGATATTGAAAATGTACTATTTCAATATCCCATACAATAAAATGAGTCAACCCTGTGCATTTAACATGTGCAGAAGATTCAGTTCACGATAACTTTTGGTGTCTAAAATAAAGATCTCTGTGTTTGATCTAGGTGTTTAAGTTCTCATTATATGTGTTGTAGATGTATATTGACAATCCAAATAACACAAGTTAGAGAGTTCTCCAAACGATCCATTAGTGGTGCTTACATTAAGAAATGGACCACTCTCTTGGTGAGTTGTTGACAGCACTGATGATTATCTCTCTGTTAATTGTGAAACCATTTGTCTTGCATATAGCTAAATAGTTTACAATTTAGTTAATATGAATGTAGAACTGAATGACATTGCTCAATCCAGCTAAACTGATGAACCCATTGCCAGTAGGGGTTTCATTGTCATTTGGTAAGATTAAAACTTGTGGCCCTTGAAGTATGGAATAAAGATCATGATATTTTATTTTATTTTATTTATTTGTTTTAATTTTATTTTTCATCCCTAGGCACTCCCATTAAGATGTCTGACCTGGTGTCCTGTTTGCCGTAAGCTTGCCTTATGGAAAGAGAATGTTAGGTCTCAAAACATTTCTGATTTTATGCAGGTTGATTGTCCTCTTAAGATGCCCATACCTTTGTGCTCACTCGCTGAGGGTGACTAGAGTCCTATTCAGGTTTTCCAGTGGACAGTGCATTTAGATGGGTTGAAATCATGCCACTAGTAAAACATGTACATTTTTCAGCAGTACGTGTTAGGATTCTCATTTTACTATGGTATGTTACTTTGGCTAATAGGCTTGCACCAATATTACTTAAACAGACAAAACTGAACTAAAAGCTTCTAGGATAACTTTATTATTATTTTTGTGAGTTAATCTTCTGCTGCTACACAAATTTTATTATACTTTAGAAAGTAGTGGTACATACATTCAAAGGCATATATTTATAAACTGCAATTTTAATGTACTTAATTGTACAAAATTGGATATGTCCTGGTTGTTAATTTATTAAAAAAAAAAAAGCAAAAAGTTGCCAATATGCTTACAAAACAAGCTTGCAAGCTTGCAAATATTTTCATGAAGAAAATCAGCAACATAAGCATGACAATTCAATACTTTGGTTACCAGCCAGCACTTGGTTTGGCACATACTACAGCAAATGTGAAACTACTTTACATGTTGGCAAAGTCTCCATGCAAACTACAGCTCTGCAGAACATCACAGGCACATTGCATCTTGAAGACTGGTGTTTTCAACAAAAAAGGCAGAAAAGTAGAAAAGTTATTCCTAGACAAATTTAAAGATATCAAAATTACTGATATTTTAAAATAAGGAGTGAAATATTGTTATAATTCATTGTTAATTTATACATTATGTTGGATCAGGCAAGGTCTTCCCTTAGGTGCTGAAACATCAGAGATAAATCATTTTCTCACTTTTCCATTTTCATCAAATCTTTACAGTTTTATGCTTGAAGAATCTTCGGCTGGCATAAGTCAGCATATGCATGTTGAGTTTAGACATATATGTGTAGTTTTTCATTTCCCTTCACTTTTTTATATAAAAACTTGATTTATAAAAGGGAACTAGAACTGCATTTTTTTTTAATCTAACATTATCATATTGTTTATCATATGAGGAAAGCCTAAGTGAGCTGGGCCTGTTTAGCCTGGAGAAGAGAAAATTGAGGGGAGTTGTGATCAGTATGTACAAACACCTGAGGCGAGAATGTAAAGAGGATGGGGCCACACTGTTCTCGATGGTGGCCAATGACAGGACAAGGGGTAATGGGCATTAATTAAAACACAGGAAATTCCATCTCCATGTGAGGAAGAGCCTTCCTGTGAGGGTGACAGAGCCCTGGAACAGGCTGCCCAGAGAGGTTGTGGAGTCTCCTTCTCTGGCAATCTTCAAAACCCGCCTGGATGCCACCCTGTGCTATGTGCTCTAGGTGACCCTGCCAGAGCAGTGGGGTTGGACTAGATGACCTCTAGAGGTCCCTTCCAACGTCAACCATTCTGTGATTCTGTAATTATATGTAAAAGTTCTACAATGAAAGAAATGGACAAAGAAACCTAGAATGGAGCAGCCCCCCCCCCCTTTTTTTTTCTGCTGTGTCCTATTGTCTGTTGGTCATTTTGATTTTATTAGTAATTATTCCTAATGTCTTCAGGAATAGTTTCTTAATTACAGGTGCTTGTTGAATACCTCCGTTGTGCCGTATATTAATCTAACAATAAGCAGTAAGTAAATCTGTTATTTTGATTATAATTTCAATTACTTTGCTTTTGTTAAAGCTCTGGCTACCCAGTTCAGTCTGATTTCTTTTATTTAGTGTAGCGTTAAGCTCTCTGTTATTTGCAATTTTTTCTCTGAAATTATATTCCATGTTTGAAAACAAAATAGTATCTTATTTTTACTGTCTGCCTTTATCATCTCTTTATCATTCTCTCTTGCTTTTCCCATCTATACCTTACAGAAAATATTTCCAACTTTTCCTTGTATATTGACATAATACATGAAGAATGAGATGAGGGAGAAAGAGGGTTGGACAGCTGAACTAATTAAATTCCTTTAAATGCTGGCTGAGTGAAGTACTTCAAATAAATGCATCACCATCTGCTTGCTTATTGATCTGACCAGTAATACCATTATTATGCTTTCTAAATGATTTGTTAACAAAGGTAAAACTTATTCCTGTATTTAGTTGCACAGATACTCACCCCTGCTCTGATATATCTTTTAAAAAGTTTTTTTTTATCTCAGATAAGAATTCAGCAGCTCTATTGTACTGTTACCTAGAAAAAATGAATTCTCCTATTCCTTTAGAATTTCACGTCCAGTATTACCAAAAATTATCCTAAATTTCAAATATATACAGAACTTCCTATTTGCTTTATCCTCCAATCTGTTATTTTAATCTACTGTATCCTCTTGGTTGGCCTTTTAAACTAGTGCTTGGTTGTCAGCTTTGCCCTTGGGCAAGGGTTTGATAAACTAGTGAATGGGCATGATGCCATCCAAACAGATGTGATGGAAAATAATCAGCCAACAGGCCTCTGTATGTATCAAATATGTTTGTAAAGGGCATGATTCTAATCTGGGAATGTTCAAATGGCTGCTTACACTATGCAGTTTTTTGGTGAAGGATCTACTCTTGCTAATGTAGATTCTACTCTGGATTCTACTTTGATACTTAGCTTAGAAAATAAAAATAACTTTTAAAGCCACACAGAGAACAGTTTTATACTGTTAAAAATTAAACACGGTTTTCTATTGGGAAAAGGGATTTCCCTTTTTTGTCTCTGGGTAGGGTTTTACATGCAGTGTGCAAACCCTGATTTCTAAACTTTAGTTTCCAGCAACCATTCATCTAACTTAAATTTAGGAATCAAAAAGTTAATGTCTGCTTTATGTCAGTTAAACATAACCTTTCCATATTCAAAGAGGAAAACAGCCTTCTGCAGATGGCCATTCAATCTAACTATCATAATTTTCTGTTATGAAAGGGAATAACTTCTATAGTGTCCTGTTCTCTCCATTAAATGTGCTGCCTTGAAAAATAAAATGAGGCAGAGTTTTTGACCAGTAGCATTGTAACCTAAAAAAGAAAGAGAGAGATCAGAATAATTACATGAAATAAAACATGGTGTAGTGTGAAACTTAAGTCAAATTAAGTAACCTTGTTAAAGATGTACTATTTTCCATCAAAAAACAAATACAATTAAATCTTTGGCAAAATAAATAAATAAATGAAATAAAGGATGGACTGTCCACCATCTCTCTGGGCAATCTGTTCCAGTGCTTGACCATCCTCATACTAAAAATATATGTTTCTAATGATTTAATGGAATACTCCATCTTTGAGTGCGTTTCCATTGCTTCTTGTCCCATCACTCAGCACTGGAAATAGTCTGAGTCCACCTTTTTTACTCTCTTCCTTCAGATATTTATACACACTGATAAGATTCCTACAGAGTTTTCTCTTTCACCAAGCTGAACTTTTTCAGTCTCTTATGACAGATGCTAAATTCTCTTAACCATCTATGAGCCTTTTCACTGGACTAGCTTCAGAATGTCATTGTTGTCCTTGTACAGGGGAGCCATAATGGGACGCGGCACTACAAGCATTCTTTCACCACTGCTGAACTGGGGAGAAGGGTCTCTTTCTTCACCTGCTGGCAATGCTATGATGAATGCACCCCAGGATTCCACTGTCCACAAGGGCACATTGCTGCCTCATGGTCAAACTGGTGTCTGCTTGGACTCCCAGCTCCTTCTCTGCAGAGCTGCTTTCCAGCAGGTCAGCCCCTAGCCTGTCTTGGCACATGGGGTTATTCCTACCTAGGCGCAGGACTCGGCACTTCCCTTTGTTGGATCTTACCAGCCTCCCCTCACCACATGTACACACCATTTCTCCAGCCTGCTGAGGTCCCTCTGGGATACGAGCCACTCCTCTCAGTTTTGTATTATCAGAAAAGTTGCTGAGGGTGCACACTGTACCTTTATCCAGGTCACCGAGGAATAAGTTGAACAGAATCTGACCCAGTATTAACCCTTGGGATACAATGCTAGCTACAGGCCTCCAACTAGACTTTGTACAACTTCGATAACAACCCTCCGAACCTTCTGCCATTCAGCCAGCTGTGGATTCACCTCACTGTCTGCTCATCTAGCCAATACTTCTTGAGCTTGCCTATGAGGATGTTACTGGGAGACAGCGTCAAATGCCTTGCTTGCTGAAGTCAAGATAGACAACATCCAGCGTTCTCCCCTGATCTATCCAGATAGTCATTCCATCATAGAAAACTATCAATCAGGTTGGTTAGGCATAGTGTCCCCTTCGTGAATCTATGCTGACTACTGATAACCTTCTTATCCTTCATATGCTTGGAAATGGTGTCCAGAATGATCTGTTCTATCATCTTTCTTGAGATTGATTGTCCTGTGGTTCACTAGATTCTCCAAAAAAATCCCCAAACCAAAAACAACAACAAAAAAGGATGACTAGGACACATCTCAGAGAAAGGAGACACATTCCCTGTGCTTTAGCATGCTGCCTCCACATCCTACTAAGATCCTCAGAAACTAAAGGCCTAAGCTTCAACAGATAGAGACCAAGAGACTGCCAGCATCCCTGCCTGTGAGGGAACTTGAGCCCTTTGAGGCAAGACACTGCCTAATCTTGAAGTGATCCCCATCCCACCAGCACTCCCCATGCACAGCAATGCTCCCTTCAGCCAACCCCTCCCTCACACAGCATCTTATCCTCAGCACACAGGACTGACATACCACACTTCTGTCCCTCATCTCACAGAAGGTTGCTGGCCAACACATGGCTCTGCATACACACTTGCAGAAGGACTAGACATGGCAGCAGGCAGGAGACCTATAGTTATGTAGTTCTCTGGCCCTCCCTTCTTTCCCTTTTTGAGATATTGGCTTTTTTCCAGTCCTCAGGTATCTCTCTCAATTCTCATGACCTTCTAAAGACAACTGACAGTGCTCTTGCAATGACAAGTGCTATCTCCCTCAACACTTGTAGGTACAGCCCACAGCCTTTTGGATATCAAGTTTGCCTAAAGATGGCATTCAGTACCTCTGCCTTCTCTGTGAATTTGTCACCAAAGCCCCTGGTTCAATCAGTACCATGCCAATATTTTCCCTACTCTTCCTTTTGTTATTGATGTATTTGAAGAAGCCCTTTTGCTGTCCTTGATATTCCTGACGACATTAAACTCCAGATCGTCCTTGGCCTTGCTAGTCTCATCCCTGTATACTTGGAAGATGTTCTTATAATGCTTCCCAAATGTCCTGTCTCCACTCCCATGTTCTATGTGTTTCGTTCTTCTGTTTGAGTTTTGTGAGGAGCATCTTGTTCATCCATGCAGCTTTCTTGTCCCCAGTTCTCAGCTTCTTGTTCATTGTTATGCACCATTCTTGAGTTTGGAGGTGGTGATTCTTAAATGTTAACCAACTTTCTTGGATCCCTCTTCCTTCTAAGGCTGTATCCATTCAGGTCCCTGAAGAGGCCAAAATATGCCCTCCTGAAGTCCAGGGTTGTCATCCTACTTTTTCCCCAGTTTCCTCCTTGTAGGACCCTGAACTCCACCATCTTATGGTAGCTGTAGGCAAGGCTGCTCCTGACTTTCATACCTCCAAGTAACCCTTCCTTGTTTTCTAGTACAAGGTCTAGTAGCGCTCCTCTCTTGTTGATTCTTCCATCAGCTGTGTTATCTGTGCTCTACACGAACTTTCTGATTGCCTGTTCCTTGCTTGTTCCTCCAGCAGATCATGGTGGTTAAGGTTTCCCATGAGAACTAGGGCCTGCGATTGTGAGGCTACTTCCAGCTGTCTGTAGAAGGTTTCATCTACTTCTTCCCAATCAGGTGGCCTGTAGCAAACACCCACAATAGTGTCAGCCATGGTACTCTGACTGTAACCAGAAATTCTTGGCCAGCTCATTGTCCACCCCTAGGCAGAGCTTAATACATTCTAGCAGCTCTCTCACATGAAGGGCAACTTCCTCCTTGTCCCCTCACTGTCCTTCTTAAGAAGCCAGTATCCATCCATGGTAGCATTCCAGTCATATGAGCTATCCCACCATGTCTCTGTAATCACAATGAGATCATAGCACTGCAACTGCACACAGATCTCTAATTCTTTCTGTCTATGCCCCGTAATGCATGCATACATTCATATACAGATACTTCAGGCACTTCAGAGAGGTGTTCAAGCCTGCTTATTTCCCAGAAGGGGTAGAAGAGGTTTCCCTACAGCCTTGTCTTGTAGGTACTTCCTTAGCTGCATTCAATTGCTAGAGGCATCCCCACTCGAGCTCTGTTTTGCTAACTGCATGTTCTTTATATCTCTCCTCTTCCCCTTCCTTACCAGAGTTGTCTTCCTGTTGGCAGAGACATGTATGCCCTGTTTATTGGGGTGGATCTCCTCTCTCCCCATCAGTTGTGGATCTTCAAACAGGGTCCCACGACCACAGAAACCAAAATTCTGTTGCCAATACCAGCTCAACAGCCAGTGGTTAACTTGCAGTACTCATCTCCTCCTTCTCCCTTGTTTCCCTCTACTGGCATAATCAAGGGAAGAAACACCTGGACCAGTGCTGACCACCATCACCAGAGCTCTGTAATCTTGGTTGGTGCTTTCCAAGTAATTCTTGGCAGTTCTCTCAATCTTCAATTGCTTATATATGGATTGAAGTTAATTAGTTTCTCTTCCATTTCTTTTTGACTGCCATCCTAGACTACTTCTGTATTGCATGCTTGCTTCAAGAAATATGGCTGAATTAAATCTATCCTTAGGACTGCTGCTTTTCTTCCAAGTTTTTGTCCTTTACCTTCCCTTCAAAGTTTGTATCCTTCAGGGAATTACCTTGTAAACTAACAAAAGAGACCTATCAAGGCCATTCAGTTATTATATTTCTGATTAGTAGATTTTAATACTTGATAAGAAGCTAATCCTCCTTCAGCAAAATACTCCATGTCTGCTTAGACAGGTTAGGTGTATCTGCTATTTCAACATGAAGGCCATATTGCTATCAGCTCACAGGGAGCTGATAAAATTGCTTTTTGTGAGTTTTGAGCCTATAGGGTGATTTGTTGCTGTTGTGAATCATTCTGGCCAGGTTCACTGCAGGGTGCTTCCTGTGTAGCAACAGTACAATTAAAATGATCAAATGAGTAAAGCTCCTGTCTGAACTGAATACTGTTGTTAGGAAAGTGAAGGTGAGGGGAGCAAAAGGTATTTCAGGTAATAGAAGAGCCAAGATCATGAACTTATATCTTTCATGCAAAGATAGAGCTGAACTTTTGGCATTTCATCCCTCCCTAGTTTTATTTCATTATTCTTGTTTTGAATATATATACAGATTGGAGCCTGCTGTCTGGCTCTAGAAAGTTTGACTATCTCTTTATAGGTCCAGGACATCTAGCTGTTTCTCTCCATTTACAAGGAACAATTTCTACAGAGCTTAACTTTAGCCTGTTTCTCTCAGATCTCTGTTTTATAGCTAACGTTGAATTTTCAAAACACCTTGAATGCATAATTCATTCCATAGGGTACTTTTTTTTTTTTTTTTTTGGTCCACAAAATCCTGTAGTAGAGGTGCTTTATACCTCTTACAATTCTTTCTGTGATTTGCTAATGTGTTTTTAATCCAGTTAGCCCAATTATCACAGGAACCCTGAGGCTGGTCCAGCTTAGATGCCACATTATGTTCAAAGAGTATGGTGACAAATTATAGAACTTTGGGCACATTCTCAGCAAGATCAGCTTGCACTTCACAGAAGGGTTTTATATTTGTTCTCTCAGGAACACGTGCACACATTCACACTATGAGTGTGCCTCAGCACACTCCTAGACTACATAGAGGTCAACACAGTGGCTATTTGCTAGTTCATCTCATACTCACACACGTGTCTTTTTGTAGCTGTGCTTCATGGGCTACTGTTAACCATTTAGCACTTTATTCTTGTTCTTCACTTCACCAGAATAGAGATAATTCTCAAGGTCACATTAATGAGAAGAGTCAAAGTCCACATAAGTTCATGTATCCCCATCCCGGAGTCCCTAACAATGAGGTATTATCACTACTGAAAGGATTAAACATTTGAAATACATGCTAAGGAAATAGTGGAAAAAAAAAAGATTGCAAACAGTATTCTTGCTGTTTCTTAGGGTTTGGCCTTTTAAAAAAACTGCTGACATTTTTTGAAGAGGTAGAATATGAGGAAAGAAAAGGGAAATGTCTCAGATAGATAGCCTTTTTCAGAAATGTCAGACATTTGATTCTGACATGAAATACCCAGTTTGGCTAACATGCATAGAGGCTTTTAAGGAATTCATAGGTAGTTTTCAGAGATAGGGGCCATGTCAGAAAAGTAGGTGTGCAACAACCTTTAAGTCTCACAATTAACAGCTTGTACCTGGTGCTATCCAGCATGGAGAGCGACACCTTTTAGTCTCAGATGAGTAAGTTCTGTAGGAATCATTTGATTTTGCTAAAATACTGCATCTGTGATACTGATTTTCCAAAGGACGGTAACAAGCAAGATTACATACAGGAAGCAAAATAAAACCAACTTAAATAGCCTTATTTTCTTTTCAAGGCCTGTTCAAGACCATTGTCTTTTCAGTCCTTTCGCGATATTCTCCAAAGACATCTGATGCTTATTAAGGAAGGAACACAAATTTCACAGTAGTCACCATGGGGGATTAATCTGTTACGTAAAACGTTTTCATCATGGTGTAAAACTTGTTTTTCCCTGAGCTTGGGAGGTACTTCAGTTGTTCGAAGTGCTCTTCATAGTTAAACCCTTATTAAAACCCATATTTCTTGCCTCATGTTCATGGCATGGTTTTCTATGTCAAGTTTAGTTATCTTCATTCACCACAAATGTCTTTAAAACTTCAATAATACAATTAAGCTTATATTAACCGCACAGAAAGAAAAGGTTTTGTATCTAAACAAACAAATGTAAACAAAATGTTTTTTTCTTACATTTTGGCTGTTGCTATTACAGTTGAATAGAAACTTCCTTTGTATAGGAAATACTGAAAGTTTAAAATAATTAGATCTCCATTCTTCATCAAGCATAGCTGATTCAGATTGGGTTGTCACTACTGGTATTCAGTTGTAAAGAAGAAAATAGCATATTCAATGGGGGAAAAAAAAAAAAAGCTTTTAGTACCTGTATATGGATACCATTTTTTTCATACAAAATGTAATCTAAAGCCCATTTGAGTCCTGTAGAGTTATTGTAGAGGATTATCTGTGATTTTTTTCCCAGATTTTTGTTTCTTTGTGTGTTTGTTTCAATCATCTGATTTATTGTGCTTCACTCATCTGGAAACGCCACTTCCAGACACTACTTTGTTCACTGCTGCAGGGTCCCCATGAATGCCACTAAAAACAATAAGTTATTTTTTCAGTAGTTCTTTCACTTCCTCTTCTTTCTTGTATTTGCACATGTTTTCTCTTTTCTGGAATTGGTGTAGAACAACTTCTGGATGATGTATTTCTTTTTTTTTCTTTTTTTTTTTTTTTTCCTGCTTGACTGAAGCTGTCTTATACTTTCCACTCCTCATTATTTCCTGTTCATGGACTCCTATATATCATATTTAATACTGAGATTTTTACTTTCTGTTATTACAGTTTTGGGGTCTGCTTTCCCTTGTTTACTTTCACACAAAAAGTGCTCCTGTATATTTAATGTGCTACGATTGGACACTATACAGCTTTACAAAATTTTCTTTACATTATGTTACATTCATTTCTTATCCTTAGTAACTTAACATCAATTATCTTTCACTGCTAACATCTTCAGATCGAGTCTCCCAATCGTCTGTCTTATCTCACAAGGCCTCCATCACATCTCTTGTTTTTTATTCTTCTGCTTCTTTACATTATTTGCTTATCTTTTGTTTCTCTACTCAATTACCGCTTTAGCTCTAGGGTCAAAATCTTGTGTTCTGCTCTCAGACTTACATCTTGTATTTTATTCTTGTTCAACTTTTTTATAAGTATTCTTCATTTTCTACTTCATCTATTATCCACTTCTGTGCCTCTTCTTAGACTAGAATAAAGTTTTTCTGTCTGCTGCCCTAATATTTTTCTAGTATGCTCAGTTGTTCCTTTCATCTTTTATCTATCTAGATTCATTTCTATTACAAAAAAAATCATATGACAAGAGATGCTAATCTTCATTTCTTTTAATTTAGATTGAACAATATTATCCAGGTGTGGTGTCGTTTTGCCTCTTCACAAAAGGTCTCTTCCTTTCCCTAGGGTAAACCAAATTCTCCTTTTAGGTAATAAATCAATAAATGATCACTTACTTATAACCTATAAGTAAAGATGAATAAATGAAAGGGATTAAGGTTATTGTACTGGATTTACAAATTCTCAATTTTCAAGTTTTGACTGGAGAATGGAGAAAACTAGGATGTGAATTTAACCAAAAGTGGCATATCATTCTCCAATAAATCTACACTCAGAAAAAAACAGTCATCTCCACCAAAAATAGGTTACAAAAAGAGCAGAAAATCTTTTGAAGCTAAATTTGTTTGCCTAAAAACATGTACACTTACAAGGCACAGGTACAGTACAATGCAACCTCGAAAACCATAAATAACCTCCTTTCTGTGCGTCGTTTTTGTTCTATAATGTATTGGTATTCATGCTGAAGTATACTGATAAAATTGAAGTTATGTAATTAATTATTCACTTTTTTTTGTGCATCCTTAAAATAGATATGAATTAAAAAACAACAAAACAAAACAAAAACCTTTTTAAAGCTTGCTCTTAGGGTAAAGTTCAGCTTTCTTAAAGTCAGCAGCAAAATTGTTATTTCTGTCTAATGAATTAGGGTTTCTGCTGTTGATACTAATTTATCTTCATGGTCAGTAGCAATATGTATTCTCTTGATAGACGATGTTTGTCTTGCAAGATGAAATCTTACAAATGTCAGAATTTGTTCAACTAAAAAAAAAAAAGGCAGGAAAAAAAAATCCCTAAACACTACACAAATGTAAAACTATTCTAGATGCTAGTATTATTACCTTAATCATTACCTTAATGCTATATGCTACTTGCTTTCGTAATTGTTAGAGATAACCAGACGTAACTATCTTCAATTAAAGATTTTCATCAGGAAACGTGTGGTGAAAAATATGATGAATGATTTTATTTAATTAAAAGTAGAGGATGCCTCAGAGCCATTAGTTGGAAAGGTATTTGAAATCTCCAGAGCTATTTAAAATTTCATCTTCTTCAGATCAGGTGGTATACCATTTAATAAAAAATGTACCTTATTAAAAAAGAATAAAAGCTTACAACTGACTATGCCAGAATAACAATATTTGGTATTGCCTAGACTTTATAAGTTATGCTTAATACATCATTAGAACTTGAGACTTTATGTAAGTTTATCTGGATCCTGTTGAAAAATACTAAATTTATTTTACTTTGTTTTCACTACTACTAAATCCAAGAAAATACTAAGTTAATAAATTAATAATAACGATATGATATGAGGGGAAACTCAGAATAGTTTGATTCAAACTTTAAAATTAAGCCATGAAACAAATGTCAGTCTTCCAAGGAAAGCAAAAAGTAAGCCCTCATTTTGCACTCGTGTTCATTCCTTTAATGTTAGGGAGATGATTACTCATTCAAACAAACATCTGTGAATGGAAACTAGACAGAACTGAAAAGCACCTTGGTTACATGAATGCTTTAGAACTGTAGAGCTCACAGATTCTGCAGCGTGCCTCCTTCCTTGTTTCTAGACAGCATTTCAGACAGTGAGAATGTTCACAGTTAATTCTTGCTTCTTTCCTAGCTCATAAGTATTTGAAGAACAACCAGATTTGCGTAATGCTGCACACCTAGTACATCCAGTGAGCTTCCAGGAATGGAACACTGATAACTGAGTTCTGGTTAATTTTATCCTGTAGGAATTCTTATTACTTAATGTAGCATAGCAATCCATAACACTAAGAAAACTTTTTTATTTTCCTTTAAAAAAGTGCTGTAAAATGAACTATGAGTTTTTTTTTTTCTCATATCTGTGGTGATAGATTTATATTAGTTAAATCACTATCTGTAGTATATTTTCTCCTACTTTACAGCAGTGTGAGTGAGATGAGAATCAGACCAGGATCAGAGAATCAGATTGAAGAAGAAACATACTGCAGGAGTTTGTTAAGGTCATTCTAGATTCTAGTAAGTGCTTTATTTTATCTGTAATGGTAAGAGACTGTTTTTTGTTAGAAGATCTGTTCTAGGACAATTAAATAAATTTATTCTTTAACATAAAAAAATTAAATTGAAAAGCTTTGCTTTTGAGTGAAACTGTTACTCTGTGAAAGTGAACAGAAAGGAAATGATCTAGCCTTTAAGATACATACAATTACCTTTAGAGGAAGAAAAGCTTATCAGCCTCTTAGCAGTTTTTAGAGGTGTAATGGGATGTATTGAAAGAATCTGAGCAGTAGATGAAATACAGGATCTGAACATGAGAACAAATTAATAGATAAGATGAAGCAATGGGGAAAAAGAGTCCTTAAGCAGTCCATCCAGTGAACCTCAGGGGTTCAACCTTCTCCTCGAAGCAGAATCAGCTCTTAAATCAGACCAGATTGCTCAAGTTTTGGCTATTACTGCATCATATCAAATAGAAATGAAGTATAATGAAATGAGTACATAAAAATAATTCAAACAATTTTTGTCCTTTTGTTTGATCTTTAGTTTTCTTGTGTTTCTTTATCTTTGTTTACTTTGTGTGACAGTTCTTGACTATGGACAATATGGTTATTTATTTTTTGTTTGTTTGTATATATTCAGTGATATGTTTACAGAATGTTACTATTGAGTGAAAGCTATAAAATAAAGCCAGCAGGTCATATCCCAAAGGTTGCAACATTCTGGTAGAAAATGAACCTGAAAAAAACTAAGGATATGAAATAGTGTTTTCTTAGTATGTTCACCAAATGGTATTAATTAACATGCTGAGAGTCGCTTTCTAACTCAAGTTGATATTTTAGGGCTTTAACAGAGTGATCATGTTAAGTGGACATTTAAAAGAAAAAGAAGTTTAGTAACTGACAGACTGAGATGACTGGGGAGTTTCATCTAGAGTAGAAATATGGAAGAGAAGGCGAGGAATAGCAGGGAAGGGAACTGTAAGATGAGATATGACTGAGTGCATAACAGTCAAGAACAGAATTTTAAGAGATGGCAGTAGATGTACAAGTACAAGCTGCACAGTTCTTTGCAGAGTAATTGCATGTGTAATTCGGGTATTGTTGGTACATACTTCGAGTTAAAACATACTTTCATTTATGTCTGAATTGATTGTAAGTAAGAAATTACAAAAATCATAAACCTGTTTGTCTACAGTAGTAGTTTGCTCCAAACAATACATTCATTGCTGATTTAGGTAAATGCCAACATTTGGAGAGTTTATGCAGCCCTTTCAAATACTGATTCAGAGGAATGTACCACTACATCATTGAGACCTCCCAGTGAAAGGTATTACCAGAAGCACTGCAGCCTTTTCATATGGGCACTGAATTTTTTAATGTCTAAATATTATCATAATAAAGCATGACTGTCATCAATGCAATAATAGATTTTTAGCCTCTTGGAAATATTTCTATGAATTTGTATACATAGGAATTTTAAAAGCTAAGTTTATCATGGTTTGCATACTTCAGAAAAAGCAAACAAGTTACATTAATATCTTACTAATGCAAAAAGTCACTGACAGTATGTGAAAGGAGAATGTTCTTTGCGAAGCTTTGTATTTTCACTTACTTTCAAATATCTGCCTGTTATACTTAGGAAATACTGTCAGTTTATGCTGATGAAATTCCTACATTTTTCTGAGTAATAGAAATACAGAATTATATACAATATTTACTAAAATATTCACTAGTATTAAAAACACACTAGTGACCATTTATAAAAGTGAATGCTTTAGGGCACTATTATATAAAATAGTAACTGTGAAGGTAAGATGAGGTACAAAGAGCTTTAAACATAGAGAACAAAAGAACAGGTTTTTTTTCCATTGTACAATGATTGGTTCTTGGGTAATTTTATACACTTGATGCATTTTTTTTTTACTTTCTGTGAGTCTTTTAGACACTGTGATTATTAAAAATATGCTAAAGTTATAAGTCAACTTTTTGGTGATCTTTCTTAAAATGTAAAATTTCAGATTTTATAATGTTCTGTACTTCCTGAAGCAGAACAGCTGAGTACATCCATGTGAGTTTCCTGGGACCATAGAACAGACTGTGAAATCAACCCATTACAGAAGCCTTTAGATTACGATTTCATGTGATTTTTAAAACAGACAGCTAAAAATAATTCTTCTTGCACTAAGACAACCTAAGATGTCTTTCTCCCTTCTTGTTTCTCCCACATGGACTTATGTTATTTTTCTTACCTAAATCTTATTGGCTAGATGATTATTGATCTTCTGAAGTGTTGAATCAAGTTATCTAAAGGATGTCACACATGTCTTGTGTTAAGTGGATTTCAGCCTTCCAACTTTACAATGTGCACATCTGAAAATAAGTGTCTCATGGGCATTGTAATCTACCTTGGCATATATGGGAGTGGACTTGAAGAGTGCATGACTGAGGCTGAAAAGAATGAAAGATTACCATGAATAAGGATGCAAGTTTGAATGGCAAGGGGCTAAATGTATTTGACCCTCATTTTGTTAAAGATTTTCTCTTCTTACGCATTTTTCTCCTTCTTTTATAAGTGCACTCTTCTCCTGTGATCAGTTACATAGAAGCAGAAATGACAGTGCTAAAGCTGAGGAAAAAATACCTGTCTAACAAACCCTGTTACAAATGCTCATATTATAGGCTTCCATCTATTCCAATAAATCTGTGCTACCTAGTCTGCGTTTCACCCTAGCTTTGAGTTTTCTGCTGAATGTATAAGAAAGGTGAGAACAAAGACATACAAGTCATCCTTACCTTATGATCCTAGGATTTTTTTCTTCTGTTTAGATAGTTGTGAAAAACTGTGATGCACAATATTTGATTAATTTTACTGCTGTTATTGTAAATACTTAGCTCAACTCTGCATGTAATTCTCTAAAGCTATGCCAAAACTCAAATTCAGTGTATAGAGCTAAGTATATCAAAGACTTAGAAAGTATATTTACTGTATGGGAAGGAGGGGATGGCTATATTTAATTCATAATTTACATGGCTAATTATTAAGAAAAATGTTCACTGTAAGCCATCTGAAGAACTAGAAGATGATACATTAGAGTGTGTCAGTACTCATAGCCAAGAAAAGAGGGAGGGAGGGAGGGAGGAAGGAAGGAAGGCAGGAAGGAAGGGAGGGGAGGTGAGGGAAGGGCATTATAGTGACAGCAAATATTATAAACTCTGGCATTCTCCATAGCCATCCTGTTTCTGAGAGTGTTTGGAAAAAGAAGAAAGTAGGAGGTCTTGCTATAAATATGGAAGTGAGATTCCATACTATATTTCCCTGTCAGTGCTCCATTGATTAAAATGGTTGTGAAATTGCAATCCTATATAGGATGGTATTTTTATATAGTATAGTATTTATTTATTTATATTTTATATTTATAGCATTTTAAATGTTCCCCTTAAAAATATTCTTATTTGGCTTAATCTTATCATCTAGCCTAGAACCTTATCATCTAGCTCTATCCTCTAACCTGTATCTCTAGTTGGAGAGCCTAGCAAACCCATATTCTAAATTTTATAGCAGAATTCATCTGACTGTCAATCAAATTATAGCCATATTAATGTAAATGAAAATCATCTCCCTTTCAAATCTTCTCTCTCTCTACGTTATACTGAAATTTAATGTAGTGACTTTTATTTCAGGAAGTTTCTGTTCTGCAGGTGGTTTGAAGACTTGGGGAAGTACTCTGGAGAAACCTGATTATGGGATTTTGGCTGTATTTTTTGCTAGATTTTCCCTACTGCCTACTTCTGGGGACTGAGCTATAGTTTCAGGAGGTACGGCTGTTGACATCTGGTTTAGGAAGTGTGTTTCACTAAGCATAATATTTTACCTTATTTAATTAATTTAGGTTAGGTACACACAATTCTATTCCCAGTCACAGTGATATCCAGAAACAGCTGAAAGGACATTAATTGCTTAGCTAAAAATGCAAATAAGTGGAAAGTGAAGCATGAAATTACTTTCTGTAAACTATATACTATATTTGTCATTGATATGTTGCTTACAGGTTGACAATGCTGCTTGTTTATATGTGTGATCATTTGCCTTGACTCTTCTTTAATGCGCATTAGGCTATATCATACCTCATGGGTGATAAAATCTTCGCCTTCCACCTACTCCATTTCAAATGTGGCAAACTCAATGAAAAACAAAAAAAGTAAGTCTCTACCTTCCCTTATTTGTTTTCCAAACCAGCAGCCCTAGGCTTCCTAGCTTAGATTTTGAACAAATGCATACATATGTCTGAAATCGGTGAGACATTGCATAAAATGCTCTTACTAATTTTCTGCCTCTTTCCCATATACCTTTTTTTAAAATTTTTATTTATTTTATTTTCACCTACAGAACAAATGGAGTGGTTTATGTATCAATGTACCTCCATGTTTGTCAGAGTTTCAGGATGTACAAATTGGATGTATAAAAATCCTAAGATACATCGTAAAACTATGACCCTTGGTAAATGTCTGGCAAATCATGTATACAATAAAAAGTCCCTTTTTGTT
Organism: Tinamus guttatus; assembly: GCF_059628265.1. Taxonomy (NCBI): domain Eukaryota; kingdom Metazoa; phylum Chordata; class Aves; order Tinamiformes; family Tinamidae; genus Tinamus; species Tinamus guttatus. Next base: position 351,429 of record NW_028288869.1, on the reverse strand, counting down.
AAAAATTATGAGGAAATATGACCTTAATATTTTTAAGTGAATTTGTCTGTTTTCACCCTAACCACAATGTTCAGATAACCACTGCATTTTTAGCATCTAAAACGAGTTTTGAGACAGATATGGTTTGTCAGTATTTATGTCAATTTACATACTTGAGGCTTTTAGTTTTTAATATATCTCAAAGATTTTTATAATTTTAAACACTTAGGTTGTATGCCATACACTGCAGTACTGTTTGAAAATCATCACACACAATCATACAGATCTCGAGACTTAAATTTAAGAAGGTAAGAACCAGGACTAATTTTGATTCATTTTCTTTTTTTTTTTTTTTTTTTTTTATGCAAAAATCAAGCCATTTCGCCAGTGTAGAGGAAATAACTATCAATCTGATATGTATTTTGGCAGAAAAGTTAACCACAGAGAAAAAACAAAAGACTTAGAGACTGATTAAAAAAACTATAACTGTAAGAAAGTTATTTAATTAGCTTTCCAAGAGTCTTCAAAATAACTACAAGTAGGACAAGAGGAAATGGCCCCAAGTTGCACCAGGAGAGGTGCAGGTTGGACATAGGACAAATTTTTACATGGAAAGAGTAGTCAAGCATTGGAACAGGCTGAACAGGGAAATGGTGGACTCACTGTTCCTGGCAAGAACTATATAGATGAGGCACTTAGGGACATGCTTTAGCAGGCATGGTGTTGAAGGATTTACGGTTGGACTTGATGATCTCAAAGGTCTTTTCCAACCATAACAATTCTATGATTCTATGAAATTAGGTTCACTTATAACATTGCAACATTTTAGCTGACAAAAATGAATTCTTAAGGCACAATGAAGGTGTCTAAACATGTCACTTCAGATGTTCATGAGTATCCTGTGAGTTACATTTATTGCCAGGGATATATATACAATATATATTCTTAAAATGATTTCATAAGCCTGGGTTTAGGCATCAGAATTTTTTTTTTGTCTTTGTAGATTCTGATATTGTGTGTTTCTAGTGACTGTCACTATAAAATAAACAACCTTTATACCTTTTCTTTTTTCTTTTGAACCCTAGTCAAGGACAGAATAGAACGGGTAAAAAGTAAAAAATCTTACAAGTTCACTTGGAAGAATTCTTTCATCTTGCATTCTTAAATGCTATGTCTTTTCCTATAGATATTAATATCATAGGCTTAATTAAATCTTATGTTCCTACAATCAATTTTGCTCCCAATGGAATCAGCAGGAATCTACTTACTTATTCTCAGTTTTTTCTATTTAGATAGGGCTTTGTGTAGTATGTATTCACACATCAAGGGAGGAGAATATCAAAGAGCTTTAAGACTAATCAATCTATTGTTTTCACTGAAAATAAGTTTGCTCTTGTGTCCTGAAGGTACTGTGAATCAGTGCCTCGGTATTATGCCTCAATCACTGAATTTATTGTGGCATACTTAATGTTTTGAAAAGATGAGTTCCATTTGTAAGAAGATAGATATCAAAAAGCTTTTTTATCATATTTCTGAAAATTCTAGATAGAGAAAGAAAAGACTCACAGCAGAAGTCATATTCAAGCCTGTTCCTAATTTTTATAATCTAGTATCTTCTCAAGGAAATATGCTTGAGATAAAACAGAGAAAAAAAAAACAGTGAAATGACTAATGGAAGGGCATATACAAAAGGCTTTGCTTAGAGCTGAGACAAGTTCCCCAAGTTAAGTTTGATTTATTGCCTTGCTCATCAAACTGAATTAGTAGTTGGAAACGTGATGAAAGACATTACTAAGCTTTGATCAATCAATTTAACAGTTTTAAGAGAAATTGTGTAGTATCTTCAGTCAATCAGCAACAAAATGAAAGGCACTGCCTGAATGTATATGCAAGGTCTCATCAGAGCTACTTTGTCATCAACACAACTTTCATTGTGCCATGAGCATCCAGCAGTGCTTAGAGGACTGAATAATCCTTTTTGAGGACAAGCAGTGCTGAACAGTACAGTTTGTGTCCGCCTCAGCTCTCTCTGGCAATATAGATAAATCAGTTCTGATGTGATCGCAATTGCAAAAAACTGTTTGTGTTATTTTTAAAAAGACGATGCTAGATTTATGTCAAACTTGTCTTTATCAAAAATTCTCTATGAAAAGTTGGGGTTTATTTTGTTTTTTCCCTCTTCTGGAAAAAGAAAAAAAAAACCACCCTTACAAAGTAATCCTTTCAGCAAACAGTGAGGGGAAATCTGTCTTCACACAAGTTTCAGTGCCCTGTTATTCTGCTTTACTATATTCATGTGGAAGTTGCTACTGCATGATACACACAGGATTGCTAATGTCATATTTATAGATATGCAATATCACATGGAGCAATTAGATTTTTTTCTGACCCTTTAACAAGATAGCTCATATTTTAGTGGATTTGAAAAATAGTGATAATGAGGGACCTGGGTGTCATGGTGGATGACAAGTTGACCATGAGGCAGCAGTGTGCCCTCAAGGCCAATGGGATCCTCGGGTGCATTAAGAGCATCTCCTGCAGGTTGAGGGAGATGATCCTGCCCCTCTACTCAGCCATGGTGAGGCCACATCTGGAGTATTGTGGCCAGTTCTGAGCCCCACAGTACAAGAGGAATGTAGAACTGCTGGAGAGAGTCCAACGCAGGGCCACAAGGATGATCAGGGGCCTGGAACATCTGCCCTCTGAGGAGAGGCTGAGGGAGCTGGGCCTGTTCAGCCTGGAGGAGAGAAGGCTGAGAGGGGATCTAATCAGTGTATATAAGTACCTCAAGGGAGGCAGTGAGGAGGATGGTTCTGGCCTCTTTTCAATGGTGGCCACTGACAGAGCTAGAGGCCACAAACTGAAGCACCAAAAGTTCCACAGGAACTTAAGGAAAAGTTTTTTAACAGTGAGGGTGACAGAGCACTGGAACAGGCTGCCCAGAGAGGTTGTGGAGTCTCCTTCTCCGGAGATTTTCAAAACCCACTTGGATGCAGTCCTGTGCCACGTGCTCTAGGTGACCCTGCATGTGCAGGGAGGTTGGACTAGATGACCTCTAGAGGTCTCTTCCAACCTTAAGCATTCTATGATTCTATGTTTCTTTTATCTGCCTTAAACATACCTTTTTAACTCTAAACTGTCTGGCACATTTTGAACATTGAATTCTGACTACAGAAATGAATTCAGAATTTTGATGGTGGACTAGAGAGCAATTCACAAAAACTTAAAGAGCTTTACTAAGTTAGATCTACAGCCACAGGAATAAGAATATATTAGCTATGTCTTGTTAAAGAATTTTTATCCATCTTTTCTAGAACCAAGCAGAAATAGAGGTTTGTGAGTCTGTAGGAAATGTCTAGACCTGCTGTTTTGTTGTCCTTCCTTTAGTGCAGGAAAAACATTTATTCTTTTTTTTTTGCACTTTGTATAGGTATAACAAATAGTATAACAGATAGCACATGGCAACATTCAAGATCTTGTTTCCTCAGGTTTGATGTTTGAATAATTCATCTGGACTCCAGGGTGCAGGTTATGTTTTAATATGAAACTTGTTTGTAGATTCTAGCAGGAAAGGGAAGAAATATGTGAATGCACATATGCATATGTAAATTTTTATACTGCTATGTTAAACTCAATTAGACCATCTTTCTTTACATCTGAATAAAAGACGTGTTTTTTACTTGTTTCTTTCCTTTTAGTTCAAGGTCTAATTGCTTCAGACTTTAGTTTCCTTTCATTTAAATTTCACATAGTGGAATTTGTGTTTATGTCAGAGATGAACCATGACCCATGAACCATGATTGTTGTAGTTACTTACTGCTCATACATAATTCCTTTTGAAGTATCCTAAAACTCTTCTAAAAAAAAAAAAAAAGGTTTTTCTTTTTTTTTTTAGGAAAATAATGCTATTTCTATAGCATGTTTAGCATCTGTGTAAAATTAATTATATTTTGTTTTTGATTGCTATTTCTTCATATGTATAGCTAGATAGATATATAATATTTTGATTATTTTAGTGAACACTATTAAGGTGAAATTCATCCCCCCTTAAATTTGGATATCCTTAGGTGAAGCTGCCATCCAGTTTCATTTATATTAAGGTGAAAAGGTGATTCTGGATATGAATCATAGATTCTATTTTGCTAACTGTATTATGTCAGTCAAATTACACTTACGATATTTTTGAAGTATCTATCTAAATAAGAAAAGAAAAAGATTATTTATACAGTGACTAACAAATACTGAGTCAAACCTTATCAACACAATAACATTGACACAGTCAAACCTTATTGATTCAGTTTGGCATAAAGAGGCACCCAAATATGCTTTCAAGAAAGCATGATAATCATAGTTAAGTTAAAAAGCACAGTTCAAGAAACAGAGTTGGTTAGCTCTGTCATGGAGTACCAGTGACAAGAGAAATTAGACAGATCAAGCTACTACCTTCTAATTCACTTACAGTAAAAGCTAAATGAGTTATTGACCATTAAAGGCACTAAAATGTTTTAAAATGTTTTGATAATTACAGCATGACAGATGCTGACAATATTTGTATAAGATTAAATATCACACATATTTAAACCTGAAATACCAGGTTTACAAAGCACTTCAGAAAAAGAATGTGTTGCAGGTTTTATTCAGTGCAGAACAGTAGGCAAATATATAGGCAGATTAAAACTTTCAGTGTCAAGTCCCTTTCCAAAGCAGGATATAATGGTTCCTGTGCAGTATTGAAGCAAGATAAATTTTGAGTGACAAGCAACAAAACAGGATGAGGTAGGTAGATAGGACACACTGTTATGCTGCATCAATGTTGTCTCAAAACAGAAAAGAAAATAAAGAAATGTAATTTACTTCTGTCCAAACTTTATTAATGTCTCATCTGGGGACTGCAATCACTTTTTTACTTCACATTTGAATAGTGTCTGTAATAGTTTCCACTTGGCAGAGAACTGAAGTACTACCAGCCCACTTGATATATGATAGTGGCCAATCAACTGCTGAGATCTCTGTGACTGCCCTTCATGAAAGTCTAAGGTGCAAAAATCCTGCAGGCTGTCTCCAGACTTTATTGATGTGAGTCATCTCATCAAATGGAGATTTCTATAATTTGGACTTCTACCTCTAAGTAAGTCATCCCAGATTTCCTTTACAGATGGTGAAGAAGAACAGGCATTTGTAGGGCACTACAAAATAACCCAGATAAGTAGGTTCATGTGTAGAAGCTAATTCTAATGCTGTGATCATCATCCATGCTGTGATTAGAGCACAGACATTTTGTTGTTGTTTTTGTTTACAAGAAAAATAACAAAATGCAGCCTGGTATAGCAAAAGAATTAACTTGTTTTGCAGTAACAGCATTGTATGTTTTCTTAAAATGTTAATGAAGCTGTGGCATAAGTTAGAGCAAGTGATTTTTCCACCTTGTCTGTTTTCCATGATAATCTTTTACATTTACAATGCTCTGTTTTTTTGCTTGCCTCAGCACTTGTTGGAGATATAGCTCAGGGAATTCTGCTGCGAGATATGTATAGATAACAGAAGTCAGAGAGGCTATTAATTTATAACAGGCTGCTTAACAAAAGTAATGGAAAGGTCAATATGCTAAATTCATCAGTCTATTGCTTTATTACCTTTATTTTCAACAGTATCTACCAAGAATAGCTAATCATATTAGCTAGATAAAAGAGATGTAGCTAGCATTATTTTTTAGAAAAATGATAGTAAAATAATATATGTGAAAATATGAAATATGCTTTTAAAATACTCGTAATTAGGGATTGTAGTCAATGCTTCTTTGAGAAGTATTCTTTTCTTCATACTGAAATACAGTAATTGATGTGATGAAAAGGTGACACTACAATGAACCAAAACCATTGTGACTTCTTCCTTAACCAAGCTATTCTTCTTTATGGTAAGTTTGCTTAAAATAGAAAGAGTATATATCAGGTTGGGAATAAAAAAATTCTTTTGACCCTTTCATCGCATACCTGCCTTTCCTTCTTTATGCAAGTGTTTTTAACTTTCAGACTTTGTACATTTAATAATTTTGGTGGGGGTAAGTTAAATACATGTGAATATACTGACCTGGAAAGTTAAGGATCACTTAGATGTGTTATTGGCAATTGTGATTTTTTTTCCTGAAAATTCTTCAGAGTTCATAATGAATGCTGAAAGTATTTACTTTAAATCTTATACACAAAAACTTAAAATCAGCTTTTCTTCTGAGATTCTAATTAATGTTTCTGAATATATATCTTCTAATCTTTTTAGGAGGCTTTCATCTTTCGTTGCTTCAACTATCTTGTCATCTAACATCGCTCAGCTAGTCACCTAATTTACACTATGATCAGCTATGATCAAAAAAGACAAATACCTCTGAGAGGAGTCCATAGTTAAGATAAGAACACTACACAGCAGGAAGACTTGCCGCCTAAAAGTGCCAATATTTTCTCTACGCTAGACAAAGTCTCCAGATAACTAATACAACTTAATGCAAACTTTGATGGTAAGAGAACAGTTCCATGTCTTATTCTTTGTGCTGAAGAGAGAGAGAAAAAAAAAAAAAAAAAAGAATAATTATTATTCGTATAGTTAAAGTCCATCCTTTGGAAGAAGAGGAGAAAATAGCTTGTAAAAGGATGCAGAACATGGTTTGCCTGAGTTTAAAAAAAGCATACAGATTGGGGAATAATCTGAAAACAGGTTTACACAACTCTTCTGGAGTAACACACTGCATTAATAGCACACTAAGCTGTTATGTCTCGTGTAAAAAAGAAGCAAACGCTAGCTAATGAAAATGGTCTAGGAAACAAGTGCTGCCTTTGATTTTACTAATATCTGCAGACTTCTCATAGTCAGAACCTTAGTTCCTCCTAGAATAAACAGCTTCTCTTTTATGAATTCCCTTTTCTCTCTGAAATACATCACTACAGAAATAAGAAGTGGTGTGATCTCTGGGTATCTTTTATTATTGCTTGATAAAAAGTGATCTGAAATACCCACAAAAGAGGAATTCTTCCACTCTCCTTTAAAAGATGAGCAATATTAATAATTATTATAAGAAATCATTCTCCTAATTATAAGCATATAGAAATCTTATTCAGATTAGAATGGCATCATTACATATGAGAAGGACAGCTGTAATGTAAAAATATCTTTTTTTATATAACAAGTGTTTAAAATAACAAAAATGTGCACATCAAAGTCAGGAAGACAAAACAGGGAGTAAAATTAACATCAAATGATGCTTGCATACTAGAAATATAGTTATTTAAATATTTTTATATCATTCTTTATATAGTTCAGTCTTAAAAAGGAACAGATTCATCAGGACATGTATCAAGTAACATTAAAATACGTCTTAAATATATTTTAATCTTTCATAAATTGTCTAAATCAGAACTTAAGAAATGAGGAGGAAGACCTGAGTAGAAGACATCATATTTATGTTTTGATTAGCTATAAAACGTCTTAAAATAACATTATTTGGAGATTACCCATTTTTTTTAGTCTTTTAAAAATGATCTCTACTTTGTGTGCATTTTGTGCCTGATACTATATTTGTTCAATCTGTTATTTTTAATATGATGTCTTTGTGGATATTATGAAATTTACATATTATGTACATATGTATTTATGGACATTTTTTGTGTGTTTTTGTTTGTTTGTTTGTTTGATTTTGTTGTTGTTGTTGAAGAAGAATCACTGCATGAGTGACAAAATAACCAAACCCCAAACCAAAACCTGAAGGAAGGCATACAATTATAAACATTTTGTAAGTGAGATCTCACAAAATTCGAAGTGTATTTAATTTCTAGCACTTTTGGTAGATGATCAGATAATTCTTAATTGCAATCAAGTGTACCCAGCCAGGATTTAGAGTGTTCATGATTTTTAACTCTGATTGGTACATCTCAGCTTAATAGCTTGCAGATTGAACATTCACAAAACACAATGTAAGTGAAGTTGGAATATCAACCTTTTGACTCACACTTAATGCTAATGCAAAATTTTGGCTTAATGGAAACACATTTAAATTGCAGGGAAATTAATGAACTAATATCATCATTCAGAAACAAACAGCCTGATTAATGGTTTCTATAGTTTGTGTATCATACCTCCACAATACAGCAAGTAAATATTTGAAAATATAAATGACATCTGTGTTATATGCCAACTCCATATAAACTGCATATATTATAGTACATTGCAAATTTTTATGTTCATAGTACTCAACTCCTTACAGCATTCTGTCCTAACTTTTTGATAAAATGTTTCTGTTCATCATTCCCATTTACAGCACATTAAATTAGAAATTTAGTAAAAATAAAGGCATTTTACTGCTACACTTCTGTATTCCAGACAAAATAATAATTTGAAAGTTATCACTGCCAAAATAAATATTATTACTTTCTTAAGAGAAAAGGATAATTCATTTAAATTTAAGACACGTTTGTGGTTTATATCACAGAGTCACAGAACGATTCAGATTGGAAAGGGCCTTTGGAGATCAACTAGTACAACCTTCCCTGCAGAAGGAGTATCACCTAGAGCGGCTTGTTGCAGAGAATTGCATCCAGATGGGTTTTGAATATCTCCAATGAATGAGACTCCGCAACCTCTGTGGGCAACCTGTGACAATGCTCTGTCACTCTCACAGTCAAGAAGTTTTTCCTCAATTACAGATGGAACTTCTTGTCCTTCAGTTTTGGCCGTTGCCTCTTGTCTTTTCTCGGGCCACCACTGAAAAGTGTGTGGCCCCATCCTCTCGAAAGCCTCCATCTTTTTTATCTTGGTTTATCTTGTTTTTTTTGGAGAGTTTTATCTTGTACTGTGGAGCCCAGAACTGGGCACAGCACTACAGATGTTGTCTCACCAGGGCTAAGTAGAGTGGGAGGATCACCTCCCTCAACCTACTGGCAACACTTTTCCTAATGCCTTCCAGGAAACCTTTGGCCATCTTGGCCCCAAAGGCGCATCATTTCTTCATGGTCAATGTGTTGTCCACTAGGACTCCCAGGTCCTTCCCTCCAGAGCTGCTTTTCAGCAAGTCAACTGCCAACCTGCATAGTTGCGTGTGGTTGTTCCTCCCTAGGTACAGGACCCCACACTTGTCCTTGCTTATCTTCATGAGGTTCCTCTCTGAGTCTAGGTCCCTCTGAAGGGATGCACAGCCCTCTGTGGTATCAGCCACTCCACCCAGTATCATGAGCAAACTTGCTGAGGGTGACTCTGTCCCTTCATGCAGTTCATTGAGGAAAAAATTAAACAGGATTAGACCCAATGCTTACCCCTGGAGGACACCACTAGCTACTGGTCTCTGTTTAGACCCCAACACTGATCACAACCCTCTGAGCTCTGCCATCCAGCCTGTTCTCAATCCACCTCACTGTCCACTCATCTAACCCACATTTCCTGAGCTTGTCTGTGAAGATGCTATTGGGAGACAGCATCAACAGTCTTGCTGAAGTAAAGGTAGACAACATCCACTGTTCTTGCCTCATCTACCCAGCCAGTCATTCAGTCTGTAATGGAGAAAAACAATCTGAAGCCAGAAAGGTAAGAACAAAAAGTAATTTCTTCTCCATTACCATGTTGTATCATAAAAAGTAGGGAAAGATTTTCTTAGAAGTCCAGGAAAAAAGGTAAAACTCAAAAATCCCAGTGTGAGTTGGAGAAGCTCCATTACTGCTTTTTTTTATATTATTCCCATTGCAGGGCTGAAAATCTTCTTTAGCAAAGAAACTTCAATCTGGCAGTACACATTTAGGCCTCCAGTACTTCACTTGAGTTATGTCAGCATATCAGGATTGACCTTTTAACTATCGCGCCACTAGTACATAGATCTGCCATAAATCCTTTATTATATTTGGCACTTCTGTGTGACAAATATAAGCTCTAAGTAGTTTTTTCTTGTTCTGAAATTTAGCAAATGATGAAGTTGATTCTGGGCAACATGACACACAGGAGGACATGTATCTCACACACATAGTACATCAACAAAGAAAGTGGTTTAATCTGAGACTTAATAACACAGGAAAAATAAATAAGAAAAAAAATGTCTTGCACTGATCATGATAACTGAAAAAAAAATTGTGAGATACAGGCATGTTGTGGAGAGCTCACTGAATTTGAAGAACTGCCATCTGTGATGCATTAAAAATGCTTACGATAAGAATCATGGAAAAAGTAGTCTTGAAACCAGATCAGGAAACTTCCTGGAAAGAAAAAAAAAAAGTCTGAAAAAGTCTGACAGCATTACCTCTTCCTTTATGGAGAGATGCGTACTCTGTTAACACACAGACTCCATTCATGGTAATTAAAGAGTCTGTTTAACTTAACACAGATAAGATGTTTTTTTACCCAAGCAGATCTGCACAATACATGGAAATCTTACAAGATATTATTTCTGTGTGCTTTTTCCTACCATTCCATAGCAACAGACTGACACAGATTATAATGGACATGTGTGAAGATACTAAGTGGCTTAATATGAGTAATACAACATGTTCAAAGATGGAATAAGTAACAAACCATGAGTAAATTAGTTAATGTCTCTATTAGTAAATGTCTCTATCTTATCAATAATCCTGACTTATTTACCAATTGTCAGCACAGAAACAACATGTTTAATTTAGAATTATTGAATTATTAGAAAGAAAATGTAAGGAAGTAATTAACTGATTAGCTTCTCTTGAGAAACATTTTAATCATCACTAAGTAAGTGGATCATGATGTAATTTTTTTAATTAAAAATTATATAATTACGAACTATCAGCCAAATTCAGGAGGTCTATGTATGTTACACAGGAACTCTGAAGACTGCTTAGATTTTATGACTGCTGCATATGTTGCATATTCTAATACGCAAAAGTTTCATTCAGGATTAAATGCATGCTTTTATACAAGATTTCTACCCTTTACAAGGAAAAAGTCTAATTCTCAGCCAATCAGAACATTCAGGCACAGAATCACACTTCTACAATAGATGCTTTGAAACTGTAGATGACAGTGATTTCAGGACATTTTCTAATGCTTCCCCAAATCCAAAAGTTGAAACAAATAAATGAATAAAAAATAAAAAAGCTTAACCTCTCATGAGGAATACTTGTCTAGAATTTTGATTGTGACTGAATTCATTACTCTATATTTTGTGTGTCCAAGATGTCTATTCATTTATTTTTCTCTTCTTTGTATATTCTCCTAGTTGTCCACAGTCTTTCTGGAAATACTGAGCTTAAAACTGGACAAAATAATTCATACGGAATCATAAAAATGGTGAATAAAGATGACATATGACTTCGTTTGCATTCTATATGAAGCTGTACTTCATATATATAGACTTAATTTATATGAATTATATACCAGATATTACATTTGCTTCATATTTATTTTTGCTTGTTGTTTTATGGTAGAGAAACTTGCTGGCTCATTTTGTGATCCCCCTTTCTCATTCTTAAGTGGTTTCTTATTCTTAACTTTCGGATATGTTATTTTTACCATGTAAAGATCATATGCTAATACTATGCTGTTTCTGATTATTTCTTTAATCTTCTTTGTGAAGGTCATTTAGTATACTCAGTTATTCCAGATCCAGGAAACTTCAGCAAAACCCTTATTGAAACACTGTCCATTTGGATTTCTTTAATTAGAGCGGTCCCGTGGAAACTAAAGACAAAACTCATTCAAAAATAATTACATGTGTAAATGAAAGTTTATGAAATCAGAGGGGAAATATTTTTGATGGCTGACATCAAAGAAAGCCAGAATACAACTGATTATTTTTTATCTCTGCCCCTTCTCCCCACTCCCTCAGAAAAAAAAAAAACTGAGTCAATTACTGGTAATACCCACTACTTCATTGGAATCAAGCATGCTGTGTGCATTTCTGCTACTTAGTTCAGGACCCTATAAACGAGACATATTTTAAATATGGTTGGAGATGAAGGTCTGAGGCATTAAGTTGAAACATTCTTTTTATCTTTTGTGCTAGTCATGTGAGGATTTAGCTCCTAGCTGTTCACAATCTATAACTTCACCCTTTTAAGTCTTGAGTAACCAGTTCCTCTCTTTTTCTTCCTTTTGGGAAGGGAAAGACAGTGGTTCTGGGTGAGACGTGAAAAGAATATATTTGTAAGCAGTTTGAAGGCATGTTTACTTCTGGTTATAATTTTAGTGAAAATATATTAATCCTAGCCCAGTTCAAAATGCTGTTTTTTTTTCTAGTCCTAAATCATAATTCCATATTTATTATCAAGCATAATTTATGGTCATATGATCTCTCTTAACTGTTTCTTTTTTGATTTTTTTTCAGGAAAGAAAGAAATTATAAAGATTTTGTTGCTGATTTTAAATTTGATAGGTTGACTAAGGGATATATTTGAAAGACAAACATTAATGCAACATTTTGTTTTCGATTAAGGCAAAGAATAGAGAAATCACAGATATAAATACATGGCTATCTCTTCTTTAGCTTAATACCCACATCATGGGAAATTAAGCACATACTTTCAACATTTTCTGGTGTTGTTCAGCTTTCTCATGCATTTGTTTTATGTCTCTAACAGCCATGACTCACTTCACTGGTAATGTGTGATTCTCCAGTGAGTTCCATCTTGCATAAACTTACACATATTGACTGTGGGTGTTTAAAGAATACTCACACTCTTTTTAGTTTTCAACTGTTACCCACATGGTATTTCTGAACCTTTTATATGCCACAGCTTGTTTACACAGGAGACACTGCATTTTTCCACTCAAAAATGTTATGAAGAACAAGAACAGATACTTTTTCTTACCTTGTACTGTCTTAAAAGTGTGTCCTATTTCTTCTGTATATATGACCAGTTCTTTGGAAAGTTATTAGACTGTATAAAGGATGACATTAAGGAAAATATTTTATACTGAGGACAGAATATTGATCACACAGTTGTATATCTGATATCATAAGGCCTATACTAACCATGTCTAGAAGAGATCAAGAGAAAAGTATAGCATGTTATCTAAAGCAAATGTATTTATTGCAGTTTAGTCTGTTTTGCACCCAGTCCCAAGCCGTGCTTCTGATTCTGGAAAGTGATGCTACCCAGTCTAAACATCCCAGCAATTCTATTGTCCAACATTTTTTTCTATTAAGGATTTTTGGTATTAATTTGCCTACATCATGCATCCCAGTTTAATACTCATGTTCTCTTTCTCTCTCTCTCTCTCTCTGTCTTTCCTTAATCTTCATTTGTTCTAACCAGATTTTAAAAAGGCTTGGAAGTCCCAAGAACATTTGTGGACTCATCCATATTTCCATAATGCATGAATGTGCCATTCCATCCATCGCTATGATGCAGCAAATGGCTGAGTATGTTGCAAATCAGTGGACATTTTCACATTCTATCTTTTCATACAAAGTAAAGACACAGAATCCCTTGGACTGTCTCTGAAGAAATGTAGAATTTTATTTATTTATTTATTTTTTTAAGCACAGAAAGAAAAAGATCTTGATGGTATTTTTTTTTCTTTTTCACTTTTAAAATTTTCCCATATATTTAAATCAGACTTGGACATGGCAGGGGAAAAGATAGAAATATTCAAACTACTCTTTTCTCCAGATCTTTGTAAAATAATTCTCATTCTTTTTCAAAGGTATTCTGACTACAAAAAGTTTCTGTTACTGGGGAAGGTAGGTGCTCATAAAAGAAGACTGTGTACAGTCATCATAAAAAATAGTCCCACATGGAAGAGATGATAAATTCTTTATGTACTATATATTATATTAGAGAATCTGATGAGAGTTCCAGTACCTTCACCAGTACATGCTAGGGGATGAATAGCTGGAGAACAGGTTTTCAGAAAAGGACCTGTGGATCCTTGTAGACACCAAGATGACCAAGAGCCACAGTGTGCCCTCATGGCAAAGAAGACAAATGGCTTCCTGGGCTGCATTAGGAAAAGTGATGCCAGCAGGACATAAGAGGTGGTCTTTCACCTCTACTTAATCTTGGTGAAGCCACACTTGGAGTTCTGTTCTGGGTTCCAGTACCAGAAAGATATGGAGCCACTGCAGTGAGTCTAGCAAAAGTCCACAAAGATGATGAAGGTACTTGAGCATCTGTCATATTAGGAAAGGCCGAGGGAGCTGGGACTAATCAGTCTGGAGAAGAGAAGGCTCAGGGACATCTTATCAATATCTATAGATACCTAATGGGATTGAGTAAAGAAGATTACTCAAACTCTTCCCAGTGGTTTCCGGTGACAGACTGAGATGAAATAAGAACCTACTGGAACACAGGAAAATCTATTTAAATGTAAGAAAACATTTCTTACTGTAAGGGTAGCTGAGTGCTGGAGCAGATTGCCCTGAGAAGACTCATCATCTTTCAAGATGATCAAAACTGAATTGGACATCAATTAAGCAGGTTCTGGGGAACCTGTTCTTTTCGACTGTGATTTGAGCACAGAATCACAGAATCACAATGGTTTAGGTTGGAAAGTACCATTGGAGATAAACTAGTCACCTTCTCCTGCACCTAGTCACCTCACCTGCACAAGCAGGGATATCTGGACCATATTGCAAAGGATCATGTCCAGATGGTTTTTGAATATATCCAGGGAAGGAAAATCCACAGCCTCTCTGGGCAACTTGTCACCCTCACAGTCAAGAAATTTTTCTTCAAAGTTAGGCTGAACTTCCTGTGCTTCAACTTGTGGTTATTGCTGCTTATCCTATCACGGGACACCACTGAAGAGTATCCTCCATCCTCCTGACATCCCTTAAGTAGTTTATACACTAAGATCCCCTCCCAGACTTTCAGCCTTCTCTTCTTTAGGCTGAACAGGTCTGCTCTCTCAGCCTCTCCTCACAGAAGAGATGCTTCAGTCCCCTAATCATCTTTGTAGCTTGAAATGTTGCAGTTTGAAAGCCGTAGTGGTGGTGGTAGAGGGGAAAGGAGATATCAAATCAGTATCGGATTCACAAACAGTCCGTGGACCGTAGGTCCAATCGCCTTCCTAGGAGTGAACAGAGTTCCCAAATAGTGTGATCAACTATAAGCTCGACCCTGGCAGTATCGGATTCATGAACAGTCTGTCAACTGTAGGTCCGATCGCCTGCCCCTAAACAAGTAGTTGAGTTCACAAACAGTATGATTTATTCAAATGCAACATTTACAAAGCAGGTTTCGGATGTCAGTACTGGAAATTCTCTACTACAATGTGGGGTTTTTAGCTAGCTCTGATGTACAAATGTGCAATCATCACTCACCCCAGAAGATGGGAGAGGGCTCTCAGTCTCAAGCCTCCTCAGGCAACGTTCCAGTCCAAGGGGAGAAAAGGGGAATCAGCCCATCAACTGACCTAAGAGTTACGATGGATTTTTCCCTCTCACTTCCTAATCTCCTCAGGCAGCGTCCCAACCTGAGGGGAGGGAAGGGGGCTCAGCCCATCGACTGACCCAAGAGTTATGATGGATTCTTTCCCCCTCCTCTTCATCCTTAGTTCACCTTTTATACTTTTCTTTACATTCAGGTGGAGCTCGAGTGACTAGAGTCATACTTAATATTGTTATTGATCAGTGAAAAAGTTTCTTGCTTTCATTTACAGGCACAGTCAATCGAAAATCTAGAGCGCGTGCTCAGTGAGGAGTGGTCGTACCTGGAAGGCGGGTAACTTTTGGGATGGAGATGTGTTTTGACATTATAATGAGCAAAGTTCAAGCAAAGTTCATCCAAAAGGAGTGATTTACCACCCTTGCTGGCTCAGCACTGGACATGTTATTGCATATATCCCATTGGACAGCTACTGTGCAGTTTATCAGCGGCTCAGCACAGGGAGTGCAACAGAGTTTGGCTGCAGTGTCTTCACTCCATCCTCTTTTATTCCCCTTTGCAACTGCGAGAAGGGCAGATTGTGCTGCCCAGGGAACCGTGGAGGAGCAGAGTCCATGCGTACCAACCATCCTGGAAGTGGCAACTGTGTAGCAACCCAAGCAAGCTTCTGTAATGCCAAAACTTCTGTTAGGTCCTAGTTTTTCTCTCAGTTTCTGCCTTCAAACAATTCTTCCACATAGCTGTACTCTGGACTCTCTCCAGTAGTTTCATGCCCTTCTTGTACTGCAGAATGCAGAACTGGGCACAGCACTACAAATGTGGTCTCACCAGGGCTAAGTAGAGTGGGAGGATCACCTCCCTCAACCTCCTGGCACCACTTTTCCTAATGCCCTCCAGGATACCTTTGGCCATTTCGGCCCCATGGGCACATTGTTTCCACATGGTCAATGTTTTGTCCACCAGGACTCCAGGTCCTTCCCTGCAGAGCTGCTTTACAGCAAGTCAGCTGCCAACCTGTGCTTAGTTGCATGGCATTGTTCCTCCCTCACATAACCCACATTTCCTGACCTCATCTATGAGGATGTTAGGTGAGACAGTGTCAAGTCCTTGCCGAAGTCAAACTAGACAACATCCATTGTTCTTCCCTCATCTACCCAACCAGTAATTCCATCATAGAAGGCTATCAGACTGGTTAAGCATGATTTCCCTTTTGTAAAACCATGTTGCCTATTCCCAATCACTTTCTCGTCCTCCAGATGCTTAGAAGGCATACAGGATGAGTGTTCCATCATCTTTCCTGGGACTGAGGTGAAGCTAACTGGCCTGTAGTTGCCTCGGCTAGTCTTCTTCTTGTGTTTTTGAAGACTGGATTTAATTTGTTTTTCTTCCAGTTGTAAAGCACCTTTCCTGTTCTCGCTACCCTTTTAAAAATGATGGAAAGTGGCTTAGCAATAACATCTGCCATTGGTGCTCCTGCACCATTCTTGCATTCATCCCATCAATATCCGTGGATTTGTGGGTGTGAAGTTTACCTTGAGAGCTTATAAAGGAGGAAGTAAAGGAGGCTTTCAGTACTCTGACTTTTTTTTCCTTTGTAACCAGGGCACCCACGTCATTCAGCAGTGGACCCATATTTTCAGTGGTCTTCCTTTTGTTACTGATGTATTTGAAGAAACCCTTCTTGTTGTCTTTGACAACAAGATGCTTTGACAACAAGAGGAGTAGAATTGAAGAATTGCTCATTGAGGAAGACAATAAAACTAGACTGTCTCCAAAGATCCCCTCCAGTCTCAACAGTTCTTTGTCTTTGTAATTCTCTAATGCTTATTAAGAAAAAAGACAAAAAAGAAAAAAAAAAGGAAATGTCCATAGTTTTATAAACTGTCTGTAATTTTAAAAGGAACAATATAAACTTGTATGTCATGTTAAATATCTTGTCTCTTGCATGACAAGTGATTGCATCATTGTTAAAAGATTTCTGATATAATTGTAAAACCAGAAACAGATTGCTGATATTATTCCTCTGTGATGGGAAAGCTAGCCACAGCAATTTCAAGGAGTTTCTCCTTAAAAGTTAATTGAAAACACAGCTTGATGCCATTTGCAGTTTAAACACAGAAGCTCCATGCATTAAAATATGGGAAAAATATGTTCATATATTCAAGTTGTGCTGCAAATTGTCAAAAGGACAAGCAAGGTATGGCTCGAAATAGCTAAATTTGCAACCAAGAAAAAATGTTTCACCTCACTGAGGGACTCCAAGAAGAAAAGAGTAATGTACTATGATTTCTTAATCCATTTGAGTATACGTAATAAATTCTTTAATTTCACTTGTAAGTTGAAAGCTGCTTCTCTTAAATGATATCAGTACTATGGTATCCCATTTCTTGGGAGACATTTGAAAATCTGTCAATATACAAAAGAAGATAAGAGGCCCACAGGATGCCCTTAGGGCATCTCAATGACTTTATGTGATTGGCTTCTCCTTAAAAAACTTTTTAACTGGGGATCCTCAGAAAACTTTTACTGTGTTCTGCATCCTATACAGCTTTCAATGGGAGACTGACACAGTTTTAGACCATTTTGCAGAGTTACGCAGACAGAAAAACAGCTGTAGTATCTAAAGCTTATTTTTTAGTCTTTGACAGTACTATTAAACTTAACTGCACATATGGATATTTGGTGTCCGATTTCTTTCTTTTCAAGAAAACACCTGTAAGGAGCCTCATGTAGTTGAGAAAATTTTCCATTTCTGGATTTTGAGGTTGGTATTTTTGGTGGTGGTGGTGAGTTAGTGACTAAGTCACTAAGTGACTTTATTATTATTATTATTATTATTATTATTATTATTTTCCAAGTAGAAGACCTTATATTTGCCCTGCAAGTCAAATACTAGTAAATAAAATAAAATAAAATAAAATAAAATAAAATAAAATAAAATAAAATAAAATAAAATAAAATAAAATAAAATAAACATTTTTATAGATGTTCCTTTGGCCTTATATTTGAAATCTTATTGCTCAGAACCAGTTAAATACTTAAAATTCAAGAGACGAGACCATGGACTTTCAAATTCTTTTAAAGTGGGAATGCTTTTAACCCTTTAAATTAAATCCACTGAAGAATTTACCTGTTTTAATCTCAGCTCCACTCAGACTTAACCAAATGTGTTGCTAACTGAAAAGGAAGTTTGCATCTTTATAGAAGACAAATACTTGTGTTGTCCATCCACTAATGTGCCTGAGTCATTTACTTTAGACTCATTAGTGGGTTGAAGGTCAAACTTACTATGAAACATTCAGTACAGCAGTACTATTCTTGTAATTTAGCAGAAATAATAGAAAGTTGGTATTTCATGTTCTACTGTGTTTTTTTATTATTTTTTTTATATATTTTTAAAGAAATATAAATGGCTGTTTATCTACCTTAAGCTTTCCAGGGGGTTAGTTTATTTTTCCTTTCCTTAACTTTTTGCCATCTATTTTACTAATAAATGATAAAGGTTTGAAAAACATTTAAAAAAGAGAAAATAATGATATGAAGTATTAGTTTTTTGAAAGCAATACCTGAAACAGAAGTAAATGAAGGAAACATCTTTATTTCCTGTATAACAATCCTTTCATAGACGCACTTACTTATCTAAATTGATAAAGGATATGTTGAAGCAAAGTGCAGAATTACTGGGAAAACAGGATCATGTGCCAGCTTTCAGAACTGTTGCCAGTAATCCATATTTTGGGCAACTGTTAATCTTAATTTGTTCTCATGGCTTTTTGCCACAAAAATCATCATTTATTCTTTTGAACAATGTTCCTGAAGTGACATTAAAACACAATTGCTGAGTGACAACTGCACTACCTCATGGGTAGAGTGAATTTGTTTGTTCGATACATTGTAATAGTATTGAATATACCTTAGTAGCACTACCCATCAAATTGGATTTTCTAATAAAGCTCTTAATGACATGTCTTTTCTTAATAACATACAGAAAGACATATTTTTTTCCTGTTTTTAGAATTAAAGCAATATATTAATTTGTATGGAGAAAAACATGGAATACATGTACATATGACCATAAATTATCATGAATAAAATAAAGTTTTTTTTTAAAGTATAAATCACTCATCACAGGGGCTTCAGCGGTGCTATTATTTGCTTGAGTAAGGCAGATAATATTTTATACTGGAACAAGGAGTTCGGTGAACGTTCTTTAAATATGACAGCAACTGAAGAGAGTAAACCATTTTAGTGTAATTGGCAATGTGAATGTAGTGAATGAGAGTGGATCTGAAGCACATCTTTAGTCCTCCTAATATAAATCATATATATTACACATTGCTTTTTCATTTTTAGATGTATGGTATAAAAAAAAGTAACTCTTTTTTTTTTTTCCTGTTCCTATTAACTTCATTCAAAGTGCATAGAACTCACTCCTTTCCATCATTTTTAATAAGTTTTGGATCTGTTTCCATGCTAGCAATGTATCTCATTCGACTTCTTTTGTGATGCATGAACGTCAAATTCTTATACCAATGAAATTAATTTACTAAAATTTAGTGTGTGTCAGGGGGAAGAAATTCAAGTTTGCTGCCAGGTCCATTATTCAAGTAAAGGAATAATATAAAAGGATAGGAAGCATGGCTAACAACGCAGACCAATTGGTCTGTATAAAGGCCAGTATATCTCAATATTCTGATGCCTGCTCTTATTAGTACAAGATGGGACATAGCCCAGGCTGGAAGCTATGCAGGTGCTGTGATATGTTGGTATGTATCTATATGTATATATATTCTACAGAAGAGGCACTTAGTCATCTGATAGCTAACAGCAAATCTGTAACAAGAGGGGATAGCTGTGTTTGCTCCATTTTAGTTATAGCTGGAAGAAACTCCCATATACTGCCTTCTGGAGTGTGTCTGCTTGTGTTTGCTTGTGTGCTTGTTCTAATGATAATTCACTGTATTCTTTAATGACCAAGCTCAGAAAAGTAGCTATCTAACTTCCTAAGTAAGAGAAGCAAATGCGTCCTGCACCAAGTGGGGAAAGAATGCACTGTGTTTTAGCATCATTTGCTGACATCAACAACAATGGCACAACAAATACGGTCTTCTGAATGGAAAAAAAAAATACTTGAAAAAAAGAAAGAACATAACAGAGAAAAAAAAGTCCATTCTGTAGATGTGCTGATGTGCTGTGATATGGACTTTTTCACAGGAGACAAAGCAGAAAAAAAAACTGCGCACCACAATTAAGGAAGCTGGTGGGTAAAATATTCTGCAGATGGATCAACAGCAGGGACTCAACTGGTTTCCTTGGGTAGCCCAGTGACTCTGGCAATTAGCAACAGTAGTAAATAAATAACACTCTCCTCCCTCCACAGGTCTCCCAAAACCTCTAGGGTTTGCATGTTATTCCCACAGAATTTCTGCCTGCTTTCTTCTGTGATATGCTCCTGTTGTCTCTGGGTAGCTGATCTGCTTGCTAGGTATATCCAATTCACTTTTTTTTTTTTTTCACATTTTGCACTTTATGATACATATTGTCCTGCAAAACTATGGTATCCTTTCAGTACTCCTGACTATCACATCATTATATCAGAAAAGTTGACAGTTGAATATTATACAGAATATCATACAGAATTTATTAGAAAAAAGATCTAAAATTTACATCTTCCTATTAAGTGTAACATATTAGGATATTATAGAATCATAGAACCATAATGGTTGGAAAAGACCTTCCAGATCATTGTGCGCAACCGTAAACTCTTCAACGACATGCCTGCTAAAGTGTGTTATGTAATACTATATAACAGGGCCCAGTAAGAGCTTTGCAAATATGGTTTTAAGGATAGAAGGTGGTTGATTTTTCTTCAGAGAAGTTTCAGAGGAATAATTCAAAATGATTTCATGGTACCTCTTATTGCTTAATGAGTAACCAAGCTCCTGGTGAAACAGAATTCTCACAGAATTCAGAAATTAAAAGATCTAACATCTTAAAACTGAGTCTATTAAACTGTGTAATTTTTGTGCATGGTAAGTCTGTCAGTACCAAACGCCAGGAGAACCAGACATGCTACCTGAGACAGTGTCAGGATTGCTAATGGGTCATCCTGACTGTGTGCTGCAGGTTGCAATGCCCTGGGCTGTACTCTGTCTAGACAAACATTGAAAACTGATGGCTCATAACTCTGTCTTCTTTTGCTTTTCCTCATCAGTCTTCTTAAGTAGTTTAAGCCTTATAGGAGATATTTTAGCATCAAGCTTTAGACCGTGACTTTTTGGACAATACGCTTAGTTCTAACTTTAGATAAATGAAGGAAAATCCTAAACAGCAAAGGAATCCAGTGCACCCTTTAAGGCAATAGATAGAGGAACCCACAGAAGTCAATTCAGAATTTGCCTAGGTGGAATTTCATTCTGGAAATGTTTCTTTCTTTCTGCTGACATTCCAAGTATTTCAGAGTCTAGCTATGTTCCTACATTTTGTGCAAAAGTCGGGATTAATGTGGACCCAAATAGCTAGTTTTATCAACTGTTGCTAAGTATTACCCAAATAAACAAAGAAATAATATTTCAATATATGCTATCCATGAGGCATTCTATACAGATCAATTTTATCATTTTACTGTTCTCCTTCCATACAAGAAGACAGCATAATTCAGAAATTGCTAATACTATATAAAACACTGAAGCAGAAAGAAAAAAATCATTTCATAAAAGAATCATTGTTCTTTTTTATTATTATTTTCTCCCAGGGAAACACTTAACCTGGAAAAAAAAAAAAAAGACTTCAGCTCTCATTTTATAACCCTGAGTTATAGAAAATGTTTGACCAATGAAGTAGTAAAACTTTAAGAGTTATTGACCATTCTATATTCTCTCTATATAAGTAAATTAAATCTCACCTTGTCTCGCGCAACATAATAGAAACTTAGATACCTAAGAAGAATTAAAATTAAGAGTGAGCAGATGGCTCATTACTATTCATTATAGCTGTATATAACACTTGCAAAAATCTGTGGAGATTGTATTTAAACAACCTAGAGCAATATCATGGAAGTGCTGGGTTACGGATGAGAGACACAACAATCACTCACACACTTGACAGGGAAGTACATTTGGCAAGAAAGTACATAATGGGATGGAGCATGATCGCCCTTTATAGAGTTTCTAATCACATGTACAAAATAACTTGCTGTGAGGAAATGATTCTAGTATTGGGGTATTTATTTAAAGATTTACACCTAGTTTAACAATTCTCCTGTGCATGTTGCTGTAGTATGGTATCTTGCTTGGGAAGACCTGAGATATAAGCAAAATGCTGAAGACCTCCCACTGCCCTGTCCCTGCCTCTCATATTAATCCATGGCCTATACCACTCTGGGGCTGCTCTTGAGCTTCTCTTGTTAATTATTTTATTCTTTTTCTGATTTTTTTAGGATTTTTTTTGCAGATGACACCAAACTGGGAGGAATGGCCGACACTCCCGAGGGTTGTGCTTTCATTCAGAGGGACCTAGACATGATGAAGAGTTGAGCAGAGAGGAACCTCATGAGGTTCAACAAAGTCAAGTACAGGGTCCTGCACCTGGGGAGGAATAACTCCAGGCATCAGTATAGATTAGGGGTTGACCTGCTGGAAAGCAGCTGTGTGGAAAGGGATTTGGGAGTCCTGAGGCAAGTTAACCATGAGGTAGCAATGTGCTCTCGCAGCCAGCAAGGCCAATGGGGTCCTGGCCTGCATCAGGAGGAGTGTTGCCAGCAGGTCGAGGGAGGAGGTCTTGCCCCTCTCCTCAGCTCTGGTGAGGCCGCACCTGGAGTATTGTGTGCAGTTCTGGGCTTCCCAGTACAAGAAGAACATTTGGCTTCTAAAGAGAGTCCAGCAGAGAGAGACAAGGATGATTAAGGGACTGGAGCATTTGTCGTATGAGGAAGGAATAAGCGATCTGGGCCTATGTAGTCTGTCGAAAAGAAGGCTGAGAGGGGATTTGATTAACATGTTCAAGTACCTGAGGGGTGATTGTAGGGTGGATGGGGCCAGGCTCTTCTCCGTGGTGGCTGGTGACAGGACGAGGGGTAACAGGTGTAAGTTGAAACACAGGAAGTTCCACCTCCATATGAGGAAGAACTTCTTTCCTGTGAGGGTGAGAGAGCCCTGGAACAGGCTGCCCAGAGAGTGTGGAGTCTCCTTTTCTGGAGATCGTCAAAACCCACATGGATGTCACCCTGTGCCATGTGCTCTAGGTGTCCCTACTGGAGCAGCAAGGTTAGACTAGACGGTCTCTAGAGGTTCCTTGCAACCTTAAGCATTCTGTGATTCTGTGAAATTAATAATTCTAGCTGGGACTGGCTGGAAGCAGCAGTGGGTGAACAATGTTGGCATTAATTTGAATACAGCAGACTTTCTGATAATTATATACAGCACCATCTCTTCATTCATACTCGATAGCTATAAGAAAGCACCCAATACATGTGTAAATACACACATACAAAGGAATTCACACATGTATAGTGTGCTTCCTTATAATGATTGTAACTGCTGGTGGCTGATCTTTAGGATATAATTCTTACAAAATGTGATATTTTGGAGAAAAAAAAAGGAGATAAGGGAGTAAGTTGGTGAAGTTTTCCATTCTGGGAGCAGGAACAAGTAAATTTTAGGAAACAGGCTGTCAATTCTGAGAAGCAATTATATATTGAAATGTTACTAATAAGTGCACAGAAGTTCTGTATTTAGTCTTTAACACATGTGTCTCAAAATTGTAAAAATATAAATCCTTTTAATGAGAAAGGACACCTTTCTGATGTTAAAATTAAGCACAACATCCCATGTTTAATCACCTTGAGTAGAACACAGTATCGACTGTCCAACACTGAGGAGGAAAAAGTCTTTAACTTCACCAGTGGTATGCATGGCAATGCACCCGGGGGCACCATCTGCATTAACAACTGATACAGTTCAGAGGGAGAAGGTCATTTCTTCAATTTTCTTTGATCCACTGTGGCTCTGCAGGTCTGTATCCACATCTACAAAACACCTTTACCAACAATGAATCTTGTGCCAGTGGTTGATCCAAGGCATGTACAAGACAGCCAAGTGCTGGACGGCCATATATTCCCATTGCAAGAGGGACATCTCTGAAGGTTCCTCAGTGAACAACAGCTTTCGTCTCACAGAAGGAAGGTGGGAAACCAAGGTGGTGCATTGCAAGTGTACTAGTGACATATGTGAGTGCCCACCAAACACACAAGAGGTGAAATTAGCACCATAAAGAAAAGCTGTCCTGCACTGTGCGCTGCCGGCATAGCTGCACGCTGTGTGGAATCAGCAAGTGCTGCTGGTGAAGGACAAGCTGTGGTTTGTGGTTCAGTAAACGCCCTTGGCCGCATATAGAAAACAGCACTGCTATTAAAGGGATTAGCAGGGAAGGAGGAAATGACCAGCTGTTTCCAAAACACATAATGAGCCCTTCGTCTTTATCTATTTTGATTTGAAATCTTAACTTAAAAAGGTTAACTTAAAACTATATCTTTTTAATAGGATTTTTTATTGCAACAGCTTTATGCATACACTAAGGAGAGGTATTCACCAGTTCAGTTGGAGAAATGTTAAATTATCATCAAAATCCATTTTCTTCAGGAGACCCCTGGGAGCACTGAGACTGACAATAGGACTCAGAAAATGGGCAATATATTCTTTAGTTATTTCTTTCTTGTGCTTCATTCTTTCTAGGAACTGTTCATCTGAGTTTTCCCTTGGGGAAACCGTCTTGAAGGACCTCTTATGGCAACTAGAAAGCAAAAGAATTCCAAAATGAAGAACTTGAATTATTTTTGTTAATAGTACAATACCAATAATGTTGGTACATTCTATTTAAATTTTGCAGGGCCTTGTTTCCCAAAATCTCTTATTAATTATGTTTAAAAACTTTAGTAAATATCATCAGTGTCTTGCATATAGGGATCTAATTTATTTTTTATTTTTTATTTTTGAATTGATATCATTTTAAAACTTAGACAACTGTGGAACATCCTGTCTTCTGCTACATTCATTGATGACCTCGCAGCAAACCTTTATTATAATGAGAAGCACACAGTTGTCAAATTCTCAGACATGAAGTGGGATGAAACTAAACCAGTTCAAGAGAGAAGACAACACACTGTAGTTTATTCTCAACTCTGAAAGTGTTAGTTATTAGTCCCTTCAGTCATAATAGTTTCTTATTATAAAAATAGATTGCAATTCTTATGCAGTTAACAATCATTTCTGTTTTTCACCTTAGCAGAAATTCCTCTTTTAGTGAAATACTTACATTTTCTGTCAATTTCTAAAATGGAAGACATATTGTTATGGGTTATAAAAGAAAATAAGGATGTATCTGTAGTGCCTCTTTTTCTTCCTTTTGCCTATAGTGTTTGTAAAATAGTCCTTTTGATTGTCCAAAAAGATTTTCCAGTCTTCTAAATAACAACAGACACCAGTTTTCTCTGCAAGGTCTTAAAGCTGTTTATATTCAACACAAGTGTTTCTTTCAACACTTCTGTCTCTCCACAAGCTTCATAAATGCAGAGCTGTCAGTATTTATTTATTGCTTGAGAATATTTTCCCTACGACTATAAACTACACACATTTAATGCATTTTTTTTTTTTTGGTTTTTGCTTAACTCATTCAGTGTTGAATACTTTGGGACCTTATCTTTGCATTATCAGTAACATATAACTTGTATGATGCAGTTTCTTGTACAAAATATTTGACTTATTAAAAGTGATTAAGTAAAGTCATAACTTTATGGCCCTAAAATATATATATTTTTAAGATTTTTTTAATAAAATCATTGTTTTTTTCATCTCAAGAAATGTCTTCTTTCTTTTCAACAGATTTGGAGATGACTTTAACTGTAAAATGTCACTACTTAAAGCTTTCATACTTCAATCATTAAAATGTTAGATAACATATAAACAGGAGATACAAGAAACTCTTGGAATAACCATGATCAGTTTGCAAACTGTATTAAAAAAATGTTCTCAAATAAACTGGCTCCAGATTTTAAACTATCAGGAATCTAAAGATATTTATTATGGAACTTTGTTTGAGATCATTCTAGAATTAAAGATATTTGCACAATCTGAATATTAAGACATTCAGTTCATTAGTTCAGAGCTCTTTCAATCTATTAGCACAGTCCAGGTTTAACTTTATTAAAAATAAATTTACTTGAACGCTTCAACTACTGCCTTCTCGGATTATGCAATTTCATTTTACTTCTCCAAAAATATTGTAAATGCATACAAAGCTTTTATATTACAAGTTGATGTAATTGGTTTTCCTTCATGAGATGCTCTATATTTCAAAGTTAATTAGTACTACCAATGTACATGCTGTTTCACTTGCTTTATTTTCTAATTTGCACGGGAGGGTGCATCATATATTGATGTAGCTAATCTAAACAGTTTCCAGAGAGTCTCCTTTTTTTGTATTATACTTATCATAGCCTTACAAATGCTAATAAAATCACATCATAATTGGAAAAGGGGATGCTGTTCAAAAAAAAAGGCTTTACATTAAACTGTTATACTCCATGGAAATCTGTTAAGTATGTAAAAACATAACAAGAGAATCAAAATAGTTTATTTTGATCATGTCACAAACTTTCTTTGACCATACTGAGAGGGTTTGTTATGATAATGTTTAGTCATTTAGTTTAGTTAGTTATTTAGCCATTTATTTTTCCATTTCCTAAAACATTAATATAAAGTTGAATGAGTCAAATCAGATATTTTATCCCTGTTGAAAAGATCTGACCTTGCACCAGGCCTCTTTTAAAATAAAAGTATAATAAAAAAGTATAATAAGATAATTCTTCTTTTTTCTGAAATGAATTTTCAGAATTTTCCTGGATTTATTTAAGGATTATTTTTAATTAATAAATACAGATGTGTCAGAACCACAGAATCACAAAATGGCTGAGGTTGGCAGAAACCTTTGGAGATCCCCTGTCCAACCTCCTCTGCATAAGCAGGGACACCTAGAGCATGTTACAAAGGATTTTGTCCAGGTGGGTTTTGAATATCTCCAGAGAAGGCTCTAAGAAACGTGTGGCAGTGCTCTGTCACTCTCACAATCAAGAATTTTTTCCTCAAAATCCAGATGGAACTTCCTGTCTTTCAGTTTTGGCTGTTGCTTCTCGTCCTGTTCCTGGCCACCCCTGAAAAGAGTCTCACCCCATCCTTTTGACATAAAGAAAATTCTGTACTGTTGTTTTATATATCATGTTATCTTATTTTGTCATGTTGTTATATTATGTTGTATATTATCTTTGTATACTTGTATATTGATATTTTGTAAGAATTAATATAAACATACATTTATTTAAAAACCTGATCATGACTTGGATCCAGCAGTGAAATCAGGGTTTATTTCTTCTTAATTCTTTCTTATTTCATGCTAGAATTTTGGGAGCTTTTCTAATGGATTGCTCTAGTCATCTATTATTTAAAATATAGAGAACAACTAGAAACAGAGAATAAATTTTCTATGTAAACCGTTTATGCTAAGCCCCTAAAAAAATTCAGAAAATGATTAGAAATATGAAAACTGCATCGTCTAAGCCTCATCTCACCTAGCTTCATGATCAGTTTCATTCCTTTCTGGATAACTCCGTGCATTAAGGATACTTCAACTTTACATCCTAAAATATATGACATGGAATGTAGCTTTAAAATGTGGAACCTGAACTTTTATTAATATAATGTTTTTCATTTAGCTTCCATTTTCTTTCAGTGTTCTCTTCTTTGATTGATACAAGAACCCCCATTAATTTCTCCTTTCTCCCAGCCCCCTCTAAACATGCAAATTAATACTTCTTGCCAGACAAGCTTATTAAATGCCTCTGGCTTTCTGGAACTATAAGATATTTGATCAGAAAATGAAAAAAGCTGGCATGCAGTTGACATTGTTCGTTCTCTTTTAGCTGGCATTTGTACAGCATTCACATTAGCTCTGTGCCCACAGCCTCAAACTGAATAATATTTGAAATGCATAATGTACGGAGGAAGTTAGAGGGAAAAGTTCTAAATGAATATTAGCTTTTCCTGTTCTCCATTGATTGCATGTGCAAGTAAGATTCAGGATAGGGAACAGAGAGATGAATATTAAATATTTCAAATGCACAAAGAATTACAGTATCTTTTTAATTCATCTCTTTAGGGTAAACTCAAGATGTTAATACAGCTCAATCCTTTTTAAGCATCTTGGTCTGGGTATGATATGATATACTGTAATAGACAGTCTTTCCCAACAGCAATGAGCAATGTTAAGAGTAATTTTTGAGACAGATTTGATTTATATACAATCTCATTTCCTACTTTGCTCTCCCTATCTCATGAATAAGTAAGCACAAGCTGTTATATGTGATTTTATTCTGGAGATATCAGTATGCAAGAATTTTTTCTTTGCTTAATATTGTTGGCTATAATCATACAAAGAACAAACTTTGACCTAATTTTTAATGAAAAAATGTAAATGATGTGTACCATTTTTTTTGCAATTATTAGTACTTCGTCAGTTTCTTCAAAGCCCATTGAGTTCTGCTGTTTTTAAAATAATACTTAGAACTTTTTGCTTTGACTGACTCTGTTTCTGAAAAGGTTGCAAGAGTATTTGAGTATCTATCTGGTTTGGAAATAAGTGTTTGTCTTCTTTTCTGATTCACCTGCGAAAATTACTATCCAGTGCTCCCCATAAAAGATTTAAGTGATTACGAAGACATGCAGAGTGATCCAGAAAGTGTTTCCAGGAAGTCACTTGTGCTCCTGCTTTTACCAGCAACTATCTAAGAGACTTCAGCATGGTGCTATTTTTTTCAAGCTTTTATTTTCCCTTTTACACATAGCTAAGTACAAACAGACTGATAACTTATGCTTGAATAAAGATTTTTTTTTTTTAGAATGCATTCCTAGTGTCCGAAACAATATGGCCCAAATGCCAAATGGAAATTCTATGCACCAGTAATAAAGTGGAAAAAAAAAGGAATAATGTTAATAATGGGTGCATGAAAAATAATTTGAGGTCCTTAGCTTCAGTCAAAATATATACAGAAGTATCACACTAAAAATACAATTGGCCAAATTGCCTCTGACTATATGTATAAAATCTTTCACTGTATTTGCTGATCTTATAAATAACATTTACAGTATTGTTTATTTTTATAAAACTGCTTTAAAATATACCAGGAAAGTAAAGTAGCATAGATTATACATTGAGGTGAGTGGAGAAACAGTTTTTGAATGGATGCAAAACATGCGAAAATGCTAACTTCCACCTCCTTGCATTTTCTCAGCTTCTTGGCAACAAAACTACCTTAAAGGAACTGCAAGTAGCTAAAAGGAGTATCTGTCTCTCTCACTCTTTGTACATATGTAAAGTCATCTACATTTAACATCTCTGCTCATCATTTTATGAACTTGTTCTGGTATATAGATATCTATTCTCAGTCTAATACCACTAACATTTTCCTGCATTTTTAAAGTATCATATATTTAAATCGAATTTTAGCCACATGCTTTCCCATCTGTTTCAAAATTCATATAAAAATACCTTTTTTCTATGTTTCTTAATTTTCACCTTCCTTTATTTTGTTATAGCTATAAAGGAGCTATAAGTATATTTTATTTGGGTTATGCAGAATGAAGTTACTTTGGGATTTATTATTTCTAATAGAAATTGAATCTACTTGAGATTTTGAATTTATTATTTAATCTAAGTTTATTGTATAAATTGCAGACATGCTTTTTTCAGCTCCCTTTGTTTCATTTCAATTATTTTCAATTCTGTTGGTGTTATTTCAATATATAACACAGAATTCTTCAGATTTCAAGGACTTGTAAACAGTCACAACTTAGTGCCATTCTCTTTTATTTCAAAATAGTTAAATAAAAGAGTCTTCTATTACTATATTTGGCTTTCATGAGTCATAATTTTTATTGCCCATAAAAAGAGCTTTGGTAGATAACTTAAGATTTAGGTGTAGCTTTTAACAGAGTGTCACGGGAAGTGCTGCGTCGGAGACATTCTGCCTTAGGAATTTCTTTATTTTTGTTGTGTGCTTGAAGTAGTTTTTGATGCGAGGATATTCATCCTTATATAAGAAGTCAGAGAGAATTTGCCAATGTCTTTATGATTGCAGAGATCCTTTTCCCTTTTCCTTCTTCACTGCAACCCCAGCTCTGATAAGTTTTGCAAAGTATATGACATATCCAGACAAGTCAGGATTGGGCATCTCTACTGTCTTCTGGAAGTAGTCAAGCACAAAGAGTAAGAACAAGACATGTCTTTTAGATAATATACACTAGTTATTTTCCCAGACGGAACGAATGAGGAAACTACGATTCATACAAAAGAGCTCAGGTTGACAGGTATTAGATTCTAGATGTGACTAGAGGCCCTAATTCCCAAAGGTCAGGTAAGAAACTGCATGAGCAAAAGCAATTATTTGCATCAGGAGGAGAAATTACTGTTACTGTAGAGTCACATGAAAATCATAATTTGTGTATTACTGACTTTTCTCACATTGTGAACTCAATTCTAGTGGTGGGCACTCACTTTTTGTTGGCTTAATTGACTGCCTACTATTTTGAAATCATCTCCCAGATTTTCCCATTTAGTACAATAATTATCTTAATCAAATGTTTTATGCCTTTCTACTATTATCCCAAAAATAGAAGTTAGCATAAACTTACATCTTATAATAAAAACCACAAACATAACCTGCTTTGCTTTTATGACTCTCGACCATTCAGAAATCATGTATTTTCTTCCGTTATTAAGTTACAGTGCTATGAGTTTCCTCACTTGTCAAAAATATAGCTGTGTCAAAAATTTTGGAAAGCTGATGTTCATTCTAACTCACATTTATAAGCAAGAGTATTATACACTGAAATAAACCACAGATAAAAGAACTGTCACTTTCATGTACTCTTCCTGTTGCAAGCAGAAATACACTTTTTTGAGTAACTGCAAAAATTGTGGCAAGGAGATTATACTATCAAGTGAATAATAAAGACATAAATAGAGGTAATCATCCAAGAAGACACACGACTTCTTTCAATTCTAGACACAGAGGAATCTAAATATGTATTTGGGGTATTGTCATGAAAAATAGGAGCTTTGTGTAGATGTCTTGGCTGTTCGAGAGAGTAAAGTTTGCCACATAATTCCTGTTTTACGTGAAATCCCAATTCCTGCACTCTGGGTAGGAGAGAGGATAGGGCCAAACTCTTCTCAGTGGTGGCCAGTGACAGCACAAGGGGTAAGAGATACAAGTTGAAACACAGGAAGTTCCATCTCCATGTGAGGAAGAACTTCCTTACAGTGAGGGTGACAGAGCCCTGGAACAGGCTGCCCAGAGAAGTTGTCGAGTCTCCTTCCCTGGAGATCTTCGAAACTCCTCTGGATACCACCCTGTGCCACATGTTCTAGGTGTCCCTGCTTGAGCGGGGGTTGGACCAGATGATCTCTAGAGCTTCCTTCCAACTTCAACCATTCTGTGATTCTGTGATTTGTTCTGATTGTTCACATGCAAACTGGCCAAAGAAATTGTTTTGTTTTGCTTGGTTCACAAAGCCTGCTAATTTTATTTAATTTTATTTTATTTTATTTTATTTTATTTTATTTTATTTTATTTTATTTTATTTTATTTTATTTTAACAATTTTCATTATTTATTCAAGACTATTTTTAAAAAGAACCTGAATTTTCATTTTCCACAATGACTTCCTACTATGGTTTTAACTGCAGACAGATTTGAGAGGAAGGGAAAGGAAGAGAAGGGGAAGGAAGGGAAGGGAAGGGAAGGGAAGGGAAGGGAAGGGAAGGGAAGGGAAGGGAAGGGAAGGGAAGGGAAGGGAAGGGAAGGAAAAAAAAGGGTTGGGTTCTGGAAACCGTGGATGGGAAATTACATAATTATAAATGTTGATGCATAAAAACAGCATTATGAATATCTGATTTTTATGATTAGTGGATGAGGATGACAAAAAAATGATAAAATGTACAAAGTGAGTATTTAGAAGGAATTGTGGAAGGCAGTAGTGAAAATGGAGAAAGAAAATGGAAGATGTGGACAATAGAAGAACAAAAGAAAAAAGAAAGCTCAAAAATAGGGAATTTATTTTAACTCAGAGGGACAAGAAATACTACAGTCATTAAGGGGTGGATGTCAAAGAACAACATCCCTTGTAAAAGGGATGTTTTTATAATTTGAGATCATTTAGGGTCATAAGCTCAGCCTTGAATCAAAATATGGAACTAAATTAACTCTAATAAGCTTGGTTTGATACTTCTGTAAATACAAGATGATTCTGTTAAAAAGATAAGCTTCTCTTCCAGAGATGTTTGTAACATTGTTGCTAAAGGAAAAAGTACCTTAATGACTTTGAGTAAATCCTTTTACTCTAGATCTAGCAATCTGGTAAAAACTGCTTTCAGAAAACATGTTTCTATAGCACATGAAAATAGGAGAATCCCCTAGTGAAAAACCACCCATAATAAACAAGATCAAAGGACCCCCTTAAGCTTATTAAGAATGGTGAATTGTTCATAGATGATACCAACTGATTCTAACTTTATTCCTTGAGTGCTGCTCAGGAAGTGTTACTCTCTCTCCTACGTGCACTTAATACTTCGTATAATTACAACTAATAGGAAAGAAATGAAAAGTTTTGTTGTTTGTTTGTTTGTTTGCTATTTGGAAGCTGAATTTGCTCCATTTTTATATCTCCTTCAATATTATTATTATTCAGTTCTTACGTCATGAAGTCATGTAGTCTGCTTGTGAGTGATCTTGCCTGTAGTCTCAACTAAAAGCAGAAGAAGAATTCTTAGAGAGTAATTGTGGAAATCAAAACACAGCTTTGGAGATAGGAAACCTTCAGCTTTCTCGATCAAGCTAGTCTGTTCTGCAATGGAAAAGTGGTGGATTTAATGTAAATAGGAAGAGTAGTTAGCCTATCTTCAGGTAACCACTTGAAGCCTATCTTCAGGTAGCTACCTGAAGCCAAGAGATGCCAAGAGATTTGAACCAAGTAGTAACACATGACAAAAGCCTACAATTTAGTAGTATTAATAATATTAACAGTTCTGGAACACAGTAGAACAGATGATCCAAAATACACCAGCATATACCTGAGTCAAAGGTAAATGTAGATACAGGTTAGCATTTGAATGTTGATATGCAAATGAAGACAGACTAGCAATTATTCACTGAGAGATATTGTTAATCCACAATCAGAACTGTAGCATTCTGATGGAATGGAAATACAACACCTGTTAAGGAAGAACTGACAATGAAAAATGTATATTCTTACTCTGAAAATCTAACAGAGCTATGAGGCAGGATGAATTAAAAAAATAGATAAAAATAAAAGGCAAAAATATCTGGAAATTGAAGGGGACTAATTTTAGATTTTGTAGGCATGAAGTGGAGGTAAATGAAGATATTATTTTAATCAACTACCAACAGACAGAATTTGCCAATAAAAATAACTGTAAATACCAAACTGTCCATTAGAATCCCCCCCCCTCTCTTTCTCTCACATACCCACACACAAAATAATAGAGTTGATCTCACTGTCAGATTTGAATAGCGATAGGCAGAAATGTTTATTTAAGAAGATGAATGAAGTAGTGAAGGAGGCAACTATTTTAGTTTTTTTTTTTTATTTTAACAGAGATTTGACTGAGAACTTACAAATAGACAAGGATTTAGGCCCATGACATGAAAGAATTAAGTATTGAAGCACAAGGAAGATATAAGGCCCCAAACAAAAACAAACATTAAATTTCAAAAAAAGTCAGAAACTCAGCAACTTTGAGAAACTATATATTTATATGTATAATCAAAAGAATAAAAAGGTAGGAAAGCTGACAGTTACTGGTAGACTCTATATTAAATGCTTTATAGAAAATTATACCTATATTAATAATTAGAAAGTATAGCAAGAAGATATTATGAATGACCTAAAAATCAAAATGGAAACATGCAAAAGGTAATATAACTAAAGAAAAAAAAAAAAAGCCGCAATGTTAAAATGAGTAAGCATAATTTACAAGCTGTATTTTATTTAACAATGCATTTAAAGAGTATCAAGATAGAATCTATAAATATTTTGTAATTAGGAAGGAAAGAACAGCAACAATTCATTAAGCAGAAACAGATCATGCAACAGTTAAGGATGGTGGTACCACTATCTTCCTTATTTTTGTTTTCACTGAATAGGAATTAAGTTTTACTTGGTCTCTAATAATCCTAAATATCAAATTGGAATGCAGCCTATATTGGGAAAATTACAGACGATGCTAATGGATGCATGCTGAAATAGATGTGTTTATGTCTGTAAGACCTGATGAAATTGATCCCTTAGGTCTTAAAAATCTTGTCAAAGAAGTCTCTAAATGATTAATAAATAATTATTAATCAAAAACAAAATGACAGTCAACATGATGTGGTCAAGTATAGGTTATATCTAAACAAGCTAACTATCATTTCTGACAAATAAACTGTCTTAGTGTTTAAATGGAATATCTGTATACATTCACCTAAGTAAATTGTATATTGTTAACATTATTCTAATTAAATGTAATATAAATTGAAATATCAAGATGCATATATCAAAATATATGCTCTTTAGAAAGAAAGTACCTTTGCAAGACCATGAAAAAGTTCTGCAAGTATATCTAACTGAATTTTACATTTCAAACTTAGCTAACTTAAGAAATTGTCAAATTTGAAA
The DNA here is from genome assembly GCF_059628265.1 of Tinamus guttatus. NCBI lineage: Eukaryota > Metazoa > Chordata > Aves > Tinamiformes > Tinamidae > Tinamus > Tinamus guttatus. Next base: position 316,347 of record NW_028288869.1, on the reverse strand, counting down.
ACTGTCTAGGACATTACATTTGTGAAGAGACAGATTGTTCTTTTACCTGTGCCCATGACACTGAGACCTTCCCATTTGTAGACGCTAAAAATGATGGGGCATCCTGGGTACTAAAATGTACCTCTTATAGTATCATAGTATTCTCTGAAGGTCTAGGAGGTCTGATTTCTCTCCTTGTCCAGCAAGACAAATTAGAATGACTACCAAAAATTAAGATATCTATATGGTTGATCTCTAAACTTAAAGAATCTAGATCCAAACTTTATCCACAAACTTAGCTGAAACAAATTTTTGAAATATGATGTAGTAGATATAAAAGTAGAAGAAATGCTAGATCTGGGTACTCTTTTAGCCAAAGTATGGGCATTTTAAACTCATAAAATAGATGCAAACTACACAAGACGTAATTGTTATTTATTTGCCTTGAATACAAAATTAAGCACACTAAAAGAGCATAACTGGTAGCATTATAAAAGCATTTTATAATGTCATTTTTCAACACAACTAAGCTTAAATATTCAAATAATATGTAAGTGCCAAAGAGACAAACATAGATTTATGGAAGAGGAGCAGAAAAACATGGATGAGCAGTAAAATATTCAAGATAACAACTAAGAGTAGTAGATGATAAGGATAATTTCTAGTAAAACCAAAATAGTCTTGTAGAGCAGGCAGGAAGGGTTTCTGGAGGAACCAGAATCATCCTGCAGGGCAAGTAAAAGCACAGTATTGTACATTTGCAGTTGATTTTGGATAAGCTTTATAACGAGTAATACGTAGTGATAATAATTGAAAAATTCATAAGAGCTAGCCATTGGCAACGTGTATTGCTAACATCAGTCCAGTAAAGCATTGTTTCGAAGTTCAAAACTCTTCTGATTCGTCAGTTTTCCAAAACATCTTATTTCAGCAATCTGATTTTCTAGCAGATATGCATATACATTTGTATATATATATATATAAAACATACATATATGCAACTGCAACATTATGCAGACATACAAAATGTCAAACATTTGTTCAGACAAAACAGCATGAGTTGATTTCAGAAACTACAGGTCTTTGGAGAAGAAGACTTTTTTTTTTTTTTTTTTTTTCACTCACAGATGAGAAAGAAACTGAGCTACCATCTCAATTCTATTGAGAATATGTCTGTTTGGCTAAATAAAGGACATGGGCTATGAGGCGATCTCTTGCCGGGAGGCCCAGGCTGGCTTACATCCATGTTGCCCAGGGCTAGCTACCTCCAGAGCAGACCGGGTGCTACTACATATAATCCAGCCCTGCATCCCCCTAGGGTCCCATGTAGTGTCCTGTAGGCCTTAGCCATAACATTTACTACATGTTTTCATTTCAGAATATCTGAAATAATGTGCAAGCTGTATTGCAGTTCATCAAAGTGGTATTTTTATAGCACAAAACTGTGGGTAGGTGTTGTATACAATGCTTTGTGATCTATCAGCACTTGCTTATTTATTTTTTATTCAATCTGGAGCTTATCTAACTGTGTGAACTGGAAGATCTAGGAATACTTTCAAGCTTCTGTATCTAACTGCATGCTAAAAACACATCCTTATTTTGAAACCAGACAGGCGTGCAAGCGCTGTGCCCTTTCCTAACATCCAAACCCTGATTTCCACAGAAGGAAGCCCCAAGGTAATCAAAGCAATGAGATGTGTCATCATCTACTTCCATCCTCAGTCTGTGCAATCAGACTGTGTCTCTTCCTGCTAAATAAATCAAGGCAGGAACCCACCTCTGACTATTAGACCAAGTGGGACTCTCAGGCTGATGATGTGCTTAGGCAGCATCTTAGATAGCTCCTTAGTGCTACTGCTGCCCCTAGCAGAATCATATGGGAAAAAAGGTATCTGGAGCAGTACAAACCACAGCCAAAAAGAAAGTTAGCAGTGCATTCATCCATGGACTCAGCTCAGGCTTGGCCACTTGCTTCTTTTATTAATTAATATAAACCTCTTCCTCAGGGAAAAAATACAGTCTGAGTTACACCACAATATGCTTGGGCACTGCCTTTGACATGCCATCATTAGTCTCATGGGTAAGAGAAGCTTTCTATACACTGTAAGCTTGAGGATAACTATATATTCATATGAATATTCAAAACACATAAATAAATTTATAATATGGAACCCTGATAGCTTTATCCTTTGGTTTTACTCTCCAGAGTGGTAATTTGTAATTTGTTTGAGTATTTCCTACTATAGACACTGAGGAAATTGTTATCTTATAAACCGGAAAACATAAAATAATGTGGCAGAATTAAATCACAGTCTTGCTTTCTAAATACACAAGAATATTAAGAAGAAAAAAAAAGCCTTTGTCACACTAAAAAAATGTATGAAAGACTCTTCAACCATAGTAATAATATGGGACACTTCAAGAGTAATAGTAAAGAAAAAACATACTGTGGTAACACAGAACTTGAGCACACATGTAACTAGGACATTCCCCATAATATCTCATAAATCCTGTTTAATTCCAGTATTGTCTTTTTCCATCCCTAAATCCCAAACCTTGGCACCCCATAATAAGTACTGTAGCTCCTTATACAGCAATAGCCTTAGTGCCTTATCATTCAGGATTTGTTGTTGTTGTTGTTAAATCATCTTAATGAGTTTTCCACTAGGGACAGTGGCTTAACTGTGCATAATTTTTTTTAAGGCTAGTTGATTTTGATAGATAAACTTGTATGAATTTCCCCTCCTGTCAGTGTTTTCCTGATCACTTCTGTTCTTTAGGTCTATCCTGAATAGCCATTAGGCAGACCTTCTCTCCTTGATTTTCCTTTCCTTTCAAATCACCTCTTTGTTTATAGTAATTTAGAATTCAGTTCTAAATTCAAACATCTAAATGTAGATGCCTAACTAGGTAGTGCGAGCTGAGTTTCTACTCTCCCATTAAATCAACCAAGTGAGTGATATCTAGGCCGACATATATGTTATATTAAAATAGGCTTCTGAGGTTGACAGTATATGCGTATGTTTGAAGAGCTCCCTGAAATCCTTTAGCTAGAGAGCCCCAGGAATAGATACTTAGGTGTGTTGCCCATATATAGATTTCCAATACTGAATATGATCCAAGATCTATGGGAGACACACACAAACAAGAGACAGCACCTGGAAGACAGCTAAAATGTGCAACATTTAAAGTGGTATCAATAGAAGTCAGGCAAGGTGCCAGCAACTGAATCAAGCCCCAGATCTTCACTGGCTGTACAGGGAGCCGTGGAAACAGAAGTCCCAGAGATCATCTCTCTGATGACCTGCCAGATTCTTTGGGAGTTTCTGGTGTCCTAAAACTTCTTACATGTAACTAAAGGTGTAAACGAGCACCTCAAGTACACAACTGAATCAAGATGCTAAACTTCTGAATTTGGAGTTGAATCTCACATTTATTTACTAAATTCCTTCAAATAGATCCCTAACATCTACTACAAAATACTAAGTAAAATCTAAAAAATGGATTTAGTTTAAATGAATAGTGATGCCATCAGCATGAAAAGTGATGTGTAGGTAGCGGAATCTAAACCTATCAATGTAAAAAGATTGATTTCAGTGGGTGGAAAAACAGCTTCTATCAAGCTGGTATATTTATAGAACAATCATCTGACAAGATGTCAAAACACAAGAGGAATTCCTAGAAATTAACACAATTAGAGGAAGGAAGAAGTTTAAGTTTCAAATCTCAAGAACAGCAAACTCCAGACTTTTCTGATTTTGACTGCAAATAAAAACTATTGAAAATATACTTGCCCATTGGTCTCTACCTGTGTAACTGAACATTATACTTAACATAAATTAAAGGGTAAGTGAAAATGTGTCTCTATGCTGTGCATATGTATTTACTAACAGGCTGCTTCTTAAGTTTCAGCTTGAAATCTTATCAGGTGTTTCCCAATGTTAACCTGAATAAAATCAGCGATTCTTAAGTATTAATATAATATGTTGCAAAAAGCATAAATATATCTGAATTATCAGATCTGGAGAGGATGAATTCAGGTTCTGGATGGACTGTTTATCTTTTCTGTGCCTACATAGTAAGAGTTCATGTACCTCTAGTCGCAAATCTATGAAAATCATTGTCAATAGATACAACACCTGATTTTCCTGACCTAGTGCTTTATAACAACTCTTTTGGGTCAAACTCCCTTCTTTCCTTTTGGTCTTCCAATATATAATATTTCAGAATATGTCCACATATGACTGATAAGAATTATCTACAGATAGTAGATTTTTATCCTATTGGTTGTGTGTAATTCCTTTGCCTTAGTTTGAGCATGTTTATAATTTTTCTTGAAGATTTTAAAATGCAAATTCTGAATATACTGCTGTTAACATGTTTATATGACAGAATGAATTTCTCAAATGTGTTTATATATTGTGGTTAATATTTGCTATAGAAGATAAGTGAACAGCATTTTTACCCTTCTACTATAAATCCTGCACCCACATGGCCTTACAACTATTATTAACCCTGTGAGAAAAACTAGCAAACTAACAAGCACCCTAAAATCCATTATAAGAACTAAAAAAATGAGAGAAATGTGTGGTGCTGCCTCAAATTCTATTGGGGAGGTTCTCACATAGTTTTCAACATATTGTTTTTTATTGTTTCTTCTTTAATCTAGAAAGCGAGAAGAGAATCTGTATCCTAAGACTTCAGAGCCTGTACTTAACATACCAGAATGCTATGCCTCTTTAATAAACATTCAAAAAAAATTCCAAATGTATCATATATAGTTATGCTTCTACAAAGAAATACAAATCATGAAAAAAAATGAATTATGGGCATTAATAGGTCATACAGGCTTAGAGCAGGGTGGCAGGAGAGCTGTGTGGCAGAAAAGGATCTGAGGTGTTGGTTGATATGCAGATTAACAGCCTGTTCAGCTGGCCAAAAAGGACAGTGGCATCTCAGCTTCTATCAAGGCATACTGTAGCCACCAGGCCTGGGGAAGGGACCATCCTCCTGTACTCAGCTCTGGAAAGGCTGCACCTCAAATACAGTGTTGACTTTTGGGCCCCTCATTAGAAGACATTGAGGCCCTGGAGTGTGTCCTAAGAAGGGCAACGAGGCTGGTGAAGGGGCTGGAGCACAGACCTTATAAGGAGCGGCTGACAGAGCTGGAGAATTTAGTCTGGAGAAGAGGAGGCTCCCCTGGTCTCCCATGGGGACTGCCTGTTGCTGCTGTGTCTTTGCTTCGAGCCCAGGAGGAGGTTTCCTCTCCCCAGCTCTGGGTTCCCCCGGGCATTGCACTGCCTCTTCTCCTTGGCTCAGTGTCTGGTGTCCCTGGCCCCTTGCAGGCTCCTCCATATGTGGTAGCTTGTCCCCAGACCAACTTGCTGGGCCAGTTGCTCGACTGGACTTTCTGCTGGCACAACTCTCATTGCACTGCCCTGGCTGAGAGTCAGAACCTCTTCCCTTCCCTGAGGTCGGGACACCACCTAAGGAGACTCCTCAAGGTTGAGAGCCCTTGTACATTAACTACTCAAAGTTGGCAGCGAATTTGTATGCAAAAGATAGCTACGAACCCCACACTGTAGTAGAGAATTTCCTGTACTGACATCCAAAATCTGCTTTGTAAATGTTGCATTTGAATAAAGCATACTGTTTGTGAACTCAACTAATTGTTTTGAGGGCAGTTGGACTTCTAGTCAACAGATTGTTTGTGAATCCGGTGCTGCCAGAGTCAGGCTTATGGCTACCACAGGATTTGGCATCCCTATTAAGAGATGAGTCCAGTAGCTCCCAGTCCCTCTAACCCCTGAGGATCAGCTGGAACTCCAGCGGATTCACCTCTTAGCAAATTTGTCCCCACAACCCTTCAAATTGCAATGGATTCCTACTAGGCAAAATAACTTGGAGTCTTCTGAAAAGGTCTTTTTCAACAATAACAATTTTATGGTGCGATGCAGAACAGTCTTGTGCCTCTGTTGCTCTCCCTCCGCGTGCTCAGCCGTGATGTTAGCGGAGCTGCCTGGCACGTGCCTCCTGGCCCCGTCGCTGCCGTTGCCCCGTGAGACAGCTGCAGGTAAAAGCGCTGCGCAGGGCCTGCAGCACCCTCGTGAGGAAGGAAGGCCGCTGCCTGGGAACTGCTTGATCTGGGACGGCGGTGATGACTGTGAGGGAAGAGAGGCGAGGGTCAGGAGCTGTGCGAGCGCGGGCCGAGCGCCTGCTGCCCAGCCCACCAAGGGCTTTCCTGGGCAGTCATGACTTGGTGCTGTCGAGCCAAACAGCCGTTGCTGGGCTAGCCCCGGCCTTCTGCCCACAACAGGGCTCTCGACTCTCATACATACCTGCGTCACACTCCGGCGTGTCTCTGGAGGAGGAGGATGTTGCCTCCACTTTGTGCTCGGAAGGAAACTGCAGGGGGAGAGCAAAAGAGCCCAGGTGAGTGCCCTCAGCTCACCAAGCTCTGGGGCCTCGTGCCATGCACACGGCGTGGGGAGGCTGCCAATGGCTGCGAGTGCCGAGGGAAGGCTCCTGCGGCTGGTGTGCCGACGGGCCGATGCTTGCAATGGGGCCGGGCTGGAGGCCATAAAGGGCTGGGAGGCAAATGGCGCCAGAGGAAGGGGGCTGGGAGAGTGAGTGTGGGAGATGGCTGGTGCTGTAGCCAGCCCCTTCCCTCCTGACTTTGCATCCATCCCCCAGGCTTGAAGGCAATGCAGGGCATGAGGAGCTGTCAGTCCTGGTGCATTAGTCGGGCTGAAGAGGCGAGCAGCAGGCATCTCCCCACCATGCAGAGCCCAGCGGGACCTCCCCTGCTCGCTCCCTTTGATGGCCAGGGCCGGCCACCTGCTTCTTGCGCACCTGGTGTTGAGGGCCTCCGGCCAAGGGCAAAGCTGCTGACTTTGCTTCTGGGCAGGCTGACGTGGGCAGAGGCGAGCTGCTCCCCTCTTGCTGAGAGCCTCCAGCCGAGGACCAATCTTCTTCCTCGTCCCCTGAGGCCACTGCGTGGGGGAGCCATGCGCCCTGCGAGGTGCCGGCTGCCTCTCCTTCGGCATCGCTGTCCTTGCCGTTGAGGGAGCAGGGCACCTCGTTGTTGTGGTGCATGTGGGCCTCGGAGAAGAGGCTCTGCAAGCTTGGCCAGACACCGATGCTATGGACAGACAGGGATTCCTCCAGCCGCTGCTCTTCTGGCAGGTCTTCACCTGCAGGATCCTGCAGCCCTGCTGGCTCCTCTGTCAACTGGCCTTGCTCTCCCTGCAGCTCTGCCATGACCGCGGGCCCAGCTGTTTCCTGCTCCTCCTCCATGCAAGACGCCTGCTGTGAGCACATTGACCTTCCGCACCTGCCCAGGAAAACTGATCCGCTTCCCGCCACGAGCAAGGGCAGCAGGTCCTTGCTGAGGCGCCGGGGCTGTAGTCTTGGCCTGTGGCGCACTCGGGTCCTGCGTTCTGCTTGCCGTGGGTGCTGAATGGAGCGGGCAGCCCAGAAGGCCCTGGGTTACGGCCACAGTGCGCTCCCGCGAAGCCACAAATGCCCACGGTGGCGCCGCAGGGCTCTCCCGGCAACCTCCACCTCCACGCCTTCGTCGGGGCCTCCATCAACGAGCAAGCGAGCAGCTTCCTTCAGAGAGGCCTCGGCCTGGGGCCTGGGGTTGTGTGGAGCCGGGCATGGGCTCTCAGCACTCCGTGGGCTATCCACGTCATGGAGGTCTGGCCCAAGTGCAGCAAAGCCATCCAGAGAAGGTGCTGAGGACGCACTTTGGTCCATCTCCACGCAGGGCCAGATGTCACTGTCTTCTGCAGAGTCACTTGAGGCTGAGTCCTGGCTCTGCATGCCCTTTTGAGGGGCCTGTGTCAGTGCTGGGAGGACGACATATCTTGACCAGGGCTTATGACACTCCAGGTCCCCTGGGCTGCCTCGGCTTGTCCCTTCTGCAGCGCTCTGGGCTCCCGAGAGAGAGCAGCGTTCTGAAGGCTGCCGGCTGACGGGTGGGAGAACGATCCGGCTGCCGTGCCCTTGGAATGGCCATGATGTTGCCAGGGATGAGATGGAAACGCTCGACCTGGCCTCTGGCAAGATGGGGAAATCCTCTTCCCTTGCCCCGGTGAAAGCAGAAGCATCTTGCTTGGGCAGCCGAAGGGAAGCGCCGGGCAGGATTTCCCTCTGGAGGTCTTCTTCCATGATCTTCTATGCAGGGCCTTCTGGTGTTTTGGGCCTGCCTGAGGCAGAGCATCCTGAGGATGCTGGCAGAGCAGGCAGCTTCAGGTGACTTGTGGATGCTGCCATTTGCCCCCTGCCTGTTCGAGGGGGCACATCTGCCTGGGCTGCTGCCTCTCTGGGGAGAGGTGGCAGGGATGGTACAAGCGGCAGTTCTGCTCTTAGAGAGCTCCTGCACGGCAGGACCTCCCCACGCTCCACCCTGGCCATCTGCAATAGAAGCCTAGGAGAAAGGCCAAGTTACAGCAGTGCTTTCTCCCCCGCGCTCCTTCCTTCCTTCCCAGCTGGCAAAGCTTCCTGCTGTGAGCCCCAAAGGCAGTGCTCACACACACGGGTGGCTGCCCCCCTGCTCCCAGCCGCTGGCTGTCGAGGGAGCTGCTCGCCGCCAGGCAGGGCACGGGAAAGGCAGTGCCCACGGATTCAAGAGGCTTTCCCAGGGTCTCTGTTCAGCTGGGTACCTGTGTGCTGCCGTCTTCAGAGTGCTGCGATGGGCGGGCAAGCGGAGGCAGCCTGTCCCTCTGCAGGGACGAAGCTGAGCTCTGGCTCCGCTGCATCGCTGCGGGGGGCTCCTGGCGGCCCACCTGTGGGGAGAAGCAGGTGTGTGATGGAAGCCCCATTTCAGAGGGGAGCGCCTGGCTGAACATCTGCCCAGAGCTGCTCCCTCCCTCTCGGTGCAGAGCTACAGGTGCTGCGTGGGCCTTGGGACCTCCACCCAGTGAGCTCTGCCCCAGGGAAAGTCCCCAGGGGGAAACACCCCTTTGCAGAAGGGCTCAGGGCTGCCTGTGTAGCAGCAGCTCCCCTTCCCCGCCGTCCTTGTGCTGTGCGTGCGGGGGCCCTGCCTGCTCTGCTGCCTCCTCTCCCTGCAGCCCCATGGCTCACCTCGCTGCGCTCCCGCCTGCTCTGGTGCCCACTTGTGGTCCGGGAACCAAGGTTCTCCTCCCGCTCCATGGCAGTATCCAAAAGCGCTGCCGGACACCAAGCACACCGGCAACCAGAGGAGTTCCTCTCTCCTGTTGGAGCTGCCCTCCTCAGAGTGGGGACCCTGGCATGCTGGCCCTCACATACCCTGTAAGGCATCACAGGGGATGCCCTGTCATACTGGCTCTGTGGGCTTGATGGCAGAGCCCTGGCAGTGGCCGTGGGGACCAACCTAGCCTTGTATGGGTAGTTTCCCACGGGGACTGCCCATTCCTGCTGTGTCTTTGCTTCAAGCCCAGGAGGAGGATCCTCTCCCCAACTCATGACTCCCCCAGGCCTTCACAGGCAGCTCTTCTCCTTGGCTCACGGTACCTCTGGCCCCTCACAGGCACCTCTGTATGTGATAGCTTGTCCTCAGAGCCACTTGCTGGGCCACTTGTTCTGGGCACAGTTCTCATTGCACTGCACTGGCTGAGAACCGGAACCTCTTACCTTCCCACTTGGGATTTTGTTGGGCCAAGAGACTTCCCATAAAGCCAATGGGCCCAGGCGCAATTGTCATCTGTGTGGAAAGCCCTCCGCTTTTCCCAGCAATCCCAGAGACCCTGATAACCCACATTTCTTCACGCCGCCACCGAGTCCTGCAGGATGCAGTCCAAGTTCCCACATGTCCAAGAGGTGGCAGGGCAGCCTTGCCCCAAGCCCTGACACCAGCCCCAGCACTCATCTCTTGCCTTCCCACTTTCACCTTTCTTCCTCAAGGAAGGGGCACTTGGCATCCCTCCCCATCACCCTGCATCCTTCCCTCCCTGCTCTTCTGCTCTGGGTCTGACCCACCGCCAGAGCAGCTCCTGAGAATGCCGCTGGCCCCTGTATCCCAGTCCTCGGCTCTGCTGGGTTTGCACCTTGAATACTGTGCTCAGTTTTGGGCCACTCACTGTAAGAAAGATGCTGAAACATTGGAGCATGTCCAAAGAAGGGCCATGAAACTGGTGAAGGGGCTGGAGCACACACCTTACAAGGAGCAGCTGAGGGGGCTGAGGTTATTTAGTGTGGAAGAGACTCAGAGGAGACCTTATTGCTGTCTACAACTACATAAGAGGAGGTCGTAATGAGCCAGGGGGTCGATCTCTTCTCCAAAAAGACTATCAGTAGGATAGGAGGAAATGGCCTCAAGTTGCACCAGGAGAGGTTCAGGTTACATATTAGGAAACAAATCTACATGGAAAGAATGGTCAAGCATTGGAACAGACTGCCTAGGGTAGTGGTGGAGTTGCCAGTGTTCAAGAAACATGTAGATGAAGCACTTAGGGACATGGTTTAGCAGGCAGGTGATTATGTGTTTACAGTTGGACAGCACATACAGTGTGGTCTTTTCCACACACTATGATTCTATGGGAAAGATGGCAGAACTAAAATTGCTAGAATGTCGAGTAGTAATTACAGTATTAAAAACAAACAACAACAAGAAAGGATCTCTAACAAACTAGTAAAGGACAGGTTACAGTTTCCTACTGTGAAAAATTTCTTTGAGACGTAAGTTCTTCTATGCTAAATTAAAAGTTCTTTAGTTTTAAAAGAAGAAGTGGAAATACACACTGAGTAGGAGAATGAATTTATTTCTCTGCTCTTTTAGCGAATACATTTAGAAGTTAGTACAGAAACTACTCTAAGTGGTCTGATCAAGGGACTATATGCCACTTAAAAGCAGATGTATTTCTCTTTGATCCAAGTCAGTCCAGGCCTGGACACTGTCTTCTGAAAAGTATTGCATTTAAACTTTTACATGACTGTGCAAAGTTCCTCTCCCTATTTAAACAACTAAAACACCTTATCATAATTCCAAATTCAAAATAGTCTTTATCACACGTAAGATTCTCTACTTTGCAAAGCTTTGTTGAAGATGCACATTTTTGACAGCAAAAGATCATTTAAAAACAATGTAAGAACAACATAGGATACACATAGAAACACATAAATTGTTTCTGTTTCATCACCTGTCTCAGTATTATTTATACTATGGGTTTTGTCTTTATATTTAACATGTTTATATCAGGATTTTATCTGAGAAGTCTGAAACATGCTAATGCGGCTGTATAGTTCACAGTTGCTATCTGTGCAACATAGCACAGTAACCTATGCTAGAAAATGTAAATATTATACATTATTATATAGTACAATTGACAGCTATCATTAATATAAAAATTTAAATATATCTTATTATAATAAAAAGATGTGTTAAACATTTTCATCATTGAATGCGGGCTTGTACAAAAAGCAACAAAATTATTTTAGGTTAATATACATTGGTCACTGTTTTATTAGAAACTTATCACATCAACAAAGTCTTTAAACAAATAATTTCCTGTTTAAAATATCTGAGAAGCTACCATATCAAGTTAAAGACCCAGATCATTGTGCTGTGGTGATATTAAACTACTGTTACATTTTATCACTTGAACCATCACATGAAACTGCCAAAGTTCCTTTGGGTCATCATTTCTTAAATGTTTCCATTTCATATCCTTAGATCACATCCTCAGGACCATCAGCTTCTGTATTTTCTTTTTGTAACTACCAATAAAAAATATTTTCAGGGTTTTTTTTCCTGTGAAAATTAGTGCTTTATAGTAGTAGTATCCTTACCAAAAATCTAATGGTGAAAATGAAGCTGTCATGAATTTTCCTTTGTTCTTGTTCTAGGTCAACTGCAGTAACTCAGCCACTCTAAAACATGTATCACCTTAATCACCTGCTGATGCCTTCCCATGTCTTTCTGGCAGTACACCTCCCTTTGAGAAATCATTTGACCATGATTTCATAAACTTATTTCTTTCTAGTACAGAGCTACTTCATTAATTTTACTAGTATGTATTCATCAGGCGATTTTACTGAGATCCTGGTTCTGAACAGGCGATACTTTTTGGTTTATCTAAAGGATTCCTACATTTTTCCTGTCCTTTAAGTCTAAAAGGTCATTGTCACAATCTAATAGATTAAATGTAACAATAAAAAAAAAAAAAAAAAGGCTTTGAAGCAGGTATCTAGCCAAGTTTACTGAAAGCATCTTTAAGGTTAATGACTGCTGACACTGAAACTGCTAAATCTCATACCAGTCAAAGACTTTGAGTAAAAGGCACATTGAACAATCAATCTCATCTTGTGAGGGATGCAGCATAAAGATGCTGTTCATGAAATCTCATTCAATGAGATCCCTGATCAGAGCGTTTATGCTTAGATTTATCTGACATGCAGGGAATAAATCATGTTTGTTACAGCTAGGGTCAGGTTTCTTAAAAATGGATTTTCCAAGGATTTATGTTTGATCGATTCTTTAATATTTGCTTGTTTACTTTTACATAGTTAATCATCTGCATGAATAATGAGCTAGGTTTTCATAGCTAATAATATTTGGCTAAGTGACTGAGAAATGAATGCTTCTCTTTACTTGCTGTGATACTCATCTGAACATTTTGTTTTGATTCTCTAAGAAATAATCAGTTTTAATTCTTCTTTTATACACAAAATGGAAATGTGGTCTAGACAAACCTCTTTGCTTAAAGTAATTTTAAATACAACTTTCATACATGCAGGTATCTCCTTACATATTGATCAAGTACCCCAACTCTTCAAAGATGCCACAAACAGTTTGAAAGCATATCCCTGCACATCCATGATGTTATTACCACATCCATTATATATTATTCCTTTCTTCTTCAAAAGCAATATAATTTCTTAGAGCCAGGTCAGTTTTGGTTCAAAATAAATTTGAAGCTCTTTCCTTGCATTTTAAGAAAACAACTTCTCAGAGCTCTGTCAGATCTATCAAGATGTTGGTTTTGGGAGGGAGGGCTTAAAGTGTTATTCATGGTACAGCTGGTTTGTTTAAGCAAGCAGCTCGCCCCCCTCCCTCCCTCCAAAAGCAAAAACATCTTCTATCTTGATTAATACTAGTACAATATTTTTTGTCATTCTGCCCCTGAGTACCCTTGTTAAATAGCTAAAAAGGTGAAAGAGTAATAAATATGCAGTGTCTGATGGACCCTAAGAAGTGCACAGAAGAACAGGATACTTCACAGTGTCTCTCACAGTAGATCTTACTTTTCAGACCTCTTTTTTTTTTTTGGTGTTGAAATGTTAGAGGAAACTGGAAGACAAAGATAAAATATATATTTGGAATGCAGATTGGTTGCAAGAATAATAGATATTCTGAAGGAACAGAATATTCTGTTTACTTTGCATTATAAGAGATTTAAAATATTTTAGCTAGAGCTTAAATGGTATAAATTTTGTGCCATCCTGCTAACTGTTCCTCTCTCTCAGTGTACGTGTCTTTTCTGTTCATTTAAAGCTAAAATGGTTATCAAGGGCTTACAGAGAGTGATGGTGTCATCTAAAAAGAGAGGATGAAATAGTTTCTATTAAGTAGCTATGTTGAGCAACACTTCTGGTGAGCATCAGGCAGCAACTCAGCAGCTGGATTATGCAATCAGTTGATGTAACTATGTAAAGAGGTCTTCAAAAGTAGTTGAAGATGTTTTTGAGTTTGGAATTTCAAAATATCTGCAGATACGATTTCCCTCTCAGACATAGAGAAAGCTTTTATGTTGCAACATACAAAACTGAGGATACAAACCTCTTATGAAAATAAACTACTTCTTTGCTCCCCATATGGATTAAAAAGTAAGTGAAAACTGAATATGCAGGTTGGTGTTTCTCATGGATACTAGATGTGTGTTGTGGACTCTTCAGGTCACCAGTTAATGAAGGGAAAATGTTTTCTCTCCAGATTTTACTCTATCACTGCTATTCCTTCAGAAGTGACAATAGTAAACCCATTCTAATGATGTCTTGGCAGTGTGTGATATTTTAAATGATCAAAATCTAGTATATTAGATGTTAGGAAGGCCCCAGACTTCAATATTTCCAGAAAGAGAAGTAATACAGAAAGAAGCAAGCATATGGCATACAGTTGCATTTCTTGCCATTGATTCTGAAAACTGCTGAACTGGAAATTCTTTATCAGGAGCTGCATAATCAGCAAGTCAAAGCAATGCATCTCTGTCTGAAAATTCAGTAGAACCACTGTGTCAATTTAATCAAAAGGTATCAGTTGGAAAAAGCAGGAGAATTACATGACATTACATACTGATGTGTCCAAGATTGTGAAGTCTGATAACTGACAAGCCGGTAAACTGCAGATTGCTAAGAAATGCCTGGAAGCACAATGATCTTGAAGTATTAGGCCAAAAGACATACTCCCACAATCACACATGAAAGCAGGGATATAACTTGCTTATAATGAACACGATAGCTGGTCAAAATAAATGTTGGTAACTAAGGCCTTATCCCGTAGAATAGCTTCCAATTCAAAGAAATGTGTTGACAGAGTAAAATAAAATAACATCAAGTCCAAATTAAGGCTATGATTTGGAAAAATCTTCATTTAAATATGCTACTTTGTCTCTTTATTCAGTGTCCATAACAACCTCAACAGTAATCCAGCAGTATTCCACAAGAAAAGGTAGCTCCTTCCTCTGGGTTTGTAGTGAAGGAAGACTCATGTCCTGCTACATATAAAACAATGTTCATGTAATGAAACTGTGCAACACGTGGCTATACATTATATCTAGTGTATAGATACTTTATCACTGCAAAGCAAAAAAGTCACCCAAACTTGCTTACTTCTCCATATGAAATCACAAAGATTAACATAACATCCTAATCATCAGTATTTTTTTAAAATGCGTTAGTTCCATCCTTAAATACCATTTCAGTGTGAGAAACACTTTTACTTTGCATTATTTTATGCATAGAAGAAATAAAAAAATATCTCTAAGGAAAGGGCTCCAGAGCAGACACTAATGCCAGAGCACCTCACCTAGAGGAGCACAACGGAGGCAAAAACCACCGAGCAAGAAAGCGCAGGGAGCGAGAGGCAGCCCCAGTGGTGACCCCCGTGTGGGCATCGCCAAGTCCAGGGATAGAGTGCGAGCGACCGGTGGCATGGGGCGGCAGTTGGTGCAGGCCAGAGGTGCCGGGAGTCACCTCAGGAAAAGGTCTCTCTCCACAGTCTCCCCTCATTGAGAAATCAGGCAAAGCCATGGTACTCAGCACTCGATGGAGAGCCTGCGCCAGGAAGACTATGGTGACACAGACTAAACTGCCACAGAAATATGTGGCAGTCCAGGTCTCTGTCTGCGGGGAGTGTCTGAGCCTCTCCATGTTACCCGGGAGTAGCAGAGACAACACCTGCCTTAGGTGTGAACAGGTGGATGACCTACTTAGTCCGGTAGTGGAGCTAAAGAAGCCTCCTAGAAAGGCTGAGGACCATCAGAGAATGTTAGAAAGAATGTGCAATCATCCCAGAAAGTGCACCCAGAGAACCTCCACAGGTTGATCTGAGGATCCCCTACCCTCTTGCCATTGGGCAGAGGCAGCAGAATTAACAGTATTAAGAGATGAACAAGAATGGAAACAGATCCCTGTTGTAGGTGGCAGGAGAACCCTTTCCCAACCCACCTTGTCTCCCCAGGCAACCACGTTCAACAGGTATGAGGCCCTGGAGCTTGAGGGCCAGACAAATGAGGTCAAGGACCAAGGTCCATCTAGGAAAGTTGCCCAGGGCAAGGCAGTCAAGTCCACACCTTAAGACCACCCCCACTAAGGAGATAAGGAGCACCCGGAAGAAGTGACATGTGATTGTCGTGGGTGAGTCCCTTCTGCCAGGCACAGAGGCACCAATCTGCAGACCCAAACCTTTGTCCGGAGAGGTCTGCTGTCTGCCAGGGGCTCGAATAAGGGATGTCACAGAGAGACTGCCAAGGCTTGTCTGTCACAGAGAGACTGCCAAGGCTTGTCTAGGTGTCTGACTATTATCCGCTGTTACTGTTGCATGTGGGTACTAATGATGTCATGGAGAAAATGAGCAATGTCAAGTGAGATTTCAGAGCCTAGGGATGGCAGTCAAAGGTTTGGGAGACCAGGTTGCGTTCTCCTCTATCCTGCCAATGAGAGGAATGGATATGAGGAGGAAAAGGTGGATATTGCAGGTTAAAAACTGGCTGCGCTGCTGGTCTTGGAAACAGGGTTTTGGTTTCTATGACCATGGGACACTGTTTGAAGACCAATACCTAGTGGGGAACAATGAGAGCCACCTCAGCAAGAGGGGCATGTGTGTCTTTGCCAAAAGGTTGGCCAGCCTGATTAGGAGGGCTTTAAACTAAGCATGAAGGTGGATGGGGAATGCTACATGGACAGGGCAATCAGTGTGATGCAGCCAAAGTCAGAATATGCCCAGCAGAAGAATGTAAGTGGGGAAGTGAATATAAGATATGATCATAGAGAGTCCTCTTTCACCCCTCCTGGGAATCTTGCAGTCTCAATTACTTCCCTGAAATGCCTGTACACCAATGCATGCAGCATGGGGAATAAATAGGAGGAACTGCAGATCTGTGTGCGGTCCCAGCATCATGATCTCATTGGAATTACAGAGACGTGGTGGGATAGCTCACACAACTGGAGTGCTGTCATGGAAGGCTATGTGCTGTTTAGGAAGGACAGGCTGGGAAGCCGAGGTGGTGGAGTTGCTCTTTATGCTGGAGAGCAACTGGAATGCATGGAGCTCAACCTTGGTGTGGATGATGAGCGAGTTGAGAGCTTGTGGGTAAGGATTAGAGGGCAGGCTGATGTGGGAGACACTGTGGTGGGTGTCTGCTCACCTGACCAGGCCACCTGACCAGGACAAGGAAGTTGATGAGGCCTTCTACAGACAGCTGGAAGGTCTCAGGCCCTGGTTCTCATGAGAGATTCCAACCACCCTGACATCAGCTGAAAAGACAACACAGCCAGGCACAAACAGTCCTGGAGTGTATTGACGATACCTTTTTGACACCGTTTGTGGAGGAGCCAATGAGGAGAGGTGGGTGCTGGACCTCGTACTAACAAATAGAGAGGGACTTGTAGGAGATGTGAAGTTGGGGGGTAGCCTTGACTGCAGTGATTATGAGTTGGTGGAGCTCAGGATGCAACGAGGAGGAAGCAGGGCTGTAAGTGGCCTTGCAACCATGGACTTTAGGAGGGCCAACTTTGGCCTCTTCAGAGACCTACTTAGAAGGTAGCCATGGGCTAGGGCTCTAGCAGGAAGGGGGGTCCAAGACACCTGGTTAGTATTCAAGCAGCACTTCCTCCATGCTCAGGAGCAGTGCATCCCTTTGAGTAAGAAGTCAGGCCGGGGGGGCAGGAGGCCTGCGTAATGAGCAAGCTGCGCATGGCGAAACTCAAACAGAAGGAGGCATTAAACAGAAAGTGGAAAAAAGGACAGGACCCTTGGGAGGAATATAGGAATGTCAGAGAATGCAGGGATGCAACAAGGCAGGCTAGGGCACATTTGGAATTAAATCTGGCAAGGGGTGTTAAAGATAACAAGACAAGTTTCTTCAAATGTATCAGTGACAAAATGAAGATTAGGGAAAACGTAGGTCTGCTGGTGAATGAGCTGGGTGCCCTGGTTATGAAAGACACAGAAAAAGCAGAGTTACTGAATGCCTTCTTTGCTTCAGTGTTTACCAAGGGCAGCTCTCTGGAATCCTGGAATATTCAGAGGCTCTAGAGCAATCCAGACCCTGGAGACAAGAGAAGAAGCCTGGAGAGAGGAAGACTTGCCCTGGGTGGAGGAAGATTGGGTTAGGGAACATTTAGGTAAACTTGATCCCCACAAAGCCATGGGTCCTAATGGGTTGAGTGCTGAGTGAGCTGGTGGATGTTATTGCTAAGCCACTCTCCGTCATCTTTGAAAGGTCTTGGAGAACGGAGGAGGTGCCAGAAGACTGGAAGAAAGCCAATGTCACGCCAGTCTTCAAAAATTGCAAGGAGGAGGACCGAGGCAACTACAGGCCAGTCAGCCTCACCTCCATCTCGGGAAAAGTTGATGGAATGGCTCATCCTGACTCTTGCCCCTAAGCATGTGAAGAACAAGAATGTACTCAGGAGTAGTCAGCATGGATTCACCAAGGGGAAAACATGCTTGACTAACCTGATAGCCTTCTATGATGGAATGAGTGGCTGGGTAGATGAGATGAGGTAGATGTCATCCATCTTGACTTCACCAAGGCTTTTGACACTGTTCCTCACAGCAAGCTCGGGAAGTGTGGCTTACACAAGTGGATGGTGAGGTGGCTTAACAACTGGCTGGATGGCAGAGCCAAGAGGGTGGTGAGGTGTACCCCAGGGGTCAGTCCTCGGTCCAGTCCTGTTCAATTTATTCATCAATGACCTAGATAAATGGACAGACTGCCCCCTCAGCAAGTTCACTGATAATACTGATGAAACTGGGAGGAGTAGCTCATAACCCAGAGGGCTGCGCTGCCATCCAGAGGGACCTGGACAGACTGGACAACTGGGCGGTGAAAAACCTCATGAAATTCAACAAGGCCAAGTGCAAGGTCCCGCACCCGTGGAGGAATAACCCCAGACAGCAGTACAGGCTGGGGACTGACCTTCCGGAAAGCAGCTCTGCAGAGAAAGACCTGGGCATTGTGATGGATCACGAGTTGACCATGAGACATGTGTGCCCTCATGGCCAAGAAGCCTCTCTCCAGGCTGCTTATCTTGTCCCTAGGGCCTGGGACTCTAAAGGGCGGCCCTTGGTAAACACCGAAGCAAAGAAGGCATTCAGCAACTCTGTTTTTTCTGTTTTTTTGTAACCAGGGTACCCACCCAGGGTGGTGGGTACCATTAGGTGCGATGATCATGAGGGTACCATTAGGTGAGATGATCATGATATTTACTTCAAAATCATACTCCTGATTCAGTCTAGAACACCAGTGTAGACACACTTGCTCATCAGTTTTATCTTAACTGTTAGTCCAGCACAATGTGATTTTTTTAAAGAAATTTGTGCAGAACTCTCTTGCCATCATCAACCAACAACAGAATTAAGATTATGTTTTCCAAGTCTGTTCCAGCGTCATTTCCCTTTCTGAATACTTGGTTATTCTTCTTCCATTGCCAAATTAAGAGTGGGTATTGCTAACATATTTTCCATTTAGAGTTCATCTGAACTTTGATTGATGCTTTACTGACACTCTTATGTTTTGTGGTTAAGAAGCAGTTTTTTTCTTTGTCTTCTGTGAATATTTGGAGCTTTTGGATCTGGCTTTGGATACAGATTCCAAGCATTTCACTAGTTCTTACATATTCAGATATTCTCTTCACTGCTTATGGTTACTTACCTTTTCTTTCCTGGAAATACCCATCAAATGTAAAAATGACCTTGCATAAAATTTTAGATCCAGCTTGCTACAAATTGGTTTCTCAGTATTTACAACACAGTTCATATCTTTTATATATGCATGTAGCAATATATGCCTTGTATAGTATCTAGCAAAAGGAAAACATATGTAAAAGTAGACTGAAATTATTAGACCTGTCTTCAGTATCCTCTTTTTTAAAATATGTTTGGTGGCTTTATAGACAGAGTGCTGTTTCCTATGGATGGAAGAAACTTGCAATCATTACTTTGAAGCCATAATTGTAGCTGTCTAAAACAAAACTCCTGCCTACAGTCCTATGTTTAGGTTACAAACTAAGACAAATATCTCTGCTTTACTGTGACCTTTCCAACTATAAGCCTATACATCAGCAAAACCACCTGTTAACGTTTTTCATAATCCTGAGATATCTGAGTCAAAGAAAGTTCTGGGTCAGCATCTGGGCAGTATGAGGAGATTTTATTCTATAGTGTATTCTGAGTATCAATAATAATAAGCTTTATTATTACTTAAACCCTTCATAATTACAATCTTGGAGATCAATGATTCTGATAAAGTCACAAAACTCTCTAAGATACAAACGAGATTGAAGACCTGCATTGCCAGCCCTTGGCAAAAATTCTCTCTTCTGAGTCACTGCACTATTTGCAAAGAGTTTTGTAGTGAATATACTGGCATAATGATTGCAGTAGCAGATTATAAATAGCTGTATTTATACATAGCTCTGAACGAAAAGAGCAGCAGCTTGGTTGAACCATTTTTAGTAAGCTTTTTTTTTTTTTTTTCCTGTCTGTAATTTTATTCTTTGCTCCATTATGCTTCGGAGAATCCCATGCTTGAAGCTTTAAAACTTATGATTCCTGAACATGAAAACAGACAGTTCTTAATCACATTTTAGGTGTTGTAATTTTCAGAGAGTGAGCAGCAGCTGTACCCTCTTCCTGTTACTTAGCAACGGAGGAGCTCTGGAGACCATGGCTGGTCGGGAGCCTGAGCGCCTCACATATTGCTCCCAACATCTCTCTCCACCTGTCAGTGCCTGCAGGAGGACCTGTCTTCCTTCCCCAACCATCTGAGGTGAATTTACAGCACATCTCATCATTTCTTGAACCTTGATGTACCAAATGTCTGGGAGTGTAGACTGAAATCGGAAAGACATGAGGAAACACATCATTGTTGTATATGTGAAAGCCAACAATCTTTCCACGTGCCAGAAGAAGAGGAGAGAGGTGGTCTGTTTGAACCTTCTTCCCATCAAAACCATAATGGGAATATGTAATGGGACCATCCCAACCATTTACTTTCTTCCATTGCCACTGGTATCCTCAAGGAGGGCAGAGATGGGGGTAGGGACTTAATCTGGATTAAATGTATGTATATGGTCTTGGTGAGTGTGGGGAGGTATAAACTGCGGAGAGAAAGCCTTGCTCTGAGGAAGAAAACATAAGAAAGAGCGTGTCTCAGAGGAAAAGCAGGCAGGTTAAGCATGCCCCATGCTTAACTAAATAAGCTGTCAGATTTTGATCACATATTCTCAGAAAACTCAGGATGTTTTGTTGTAAGACAGCACAGCCTTGAACTGTTGTTAAGGTGCAAATTTCTCTACAAACATTTACCCCATAATGATCTATGTGATTCTTTCATCTCATAACTTGCTGAAAAACCTACTGAATCTGAACGGTGATGCTCCAAATAAACCCTCTCTCTGCAACTTTGAGGTGAACAATTTAATTTCTTTTCACATCCTTGAGAAGATTGGTGCTAGCTTAAAATAATTTGTAGATAGTCTAATTTTATTCCTTAAGTGTATGCTTATAATTTTCCTTTTATAATACAAGTAAGAGGTTCATAGCGGCAGTGAAAAAAGAAGTGCTGATGCCTGCGGTTGTAGCAGAGGATTCTGTCAGTTCTCTTCATTTTATGGACTTGTTCCAGAACATTCAGTTTTTTAACCCTTCAAATCCTTTACTCAATTAATTAGTTTTACAAGTAATAGCTGGTTACTAAAAGACTGCATATGTTTTACTTTAATTCACTATCATCCAGAATTACATGTTATTTTTCCTTCTCCCTCTCTCTAGATTGGTTGTGTTTACCTTTTACAACTTGCCAAATCATGAGGTAAATGGTAAATTTTCTCTGGCCTTCCTATGTTGGAGTCTTCATTCTGCTGCCCAAAGAGTAAGTAGACTGGGAATAAGACTAACAAACAGAAGGAGAACAATTTACAGGAAAAAAAAAAAAGATTTTCGTCTCAGTGAAAGCTGTAGTCTTGTGAAATTAATTAAAATAAGGTAGTAGAAGAAGGAATGCAAAGTAGGCTCATGTTTTCTCACTTGTTAATGCTAAGGCAACAAAGTAGGGACTAGAGCAGAAAAGACCAAGGTGCTTTTTGTCATGTCTGGAGTTTCTAAGTATTTGCAAATGGGTTCAGGCAAATAACTCATTTAAATCTTAAGGTATTCTTAATAACTTGGATAAGTCAATTGAACAACATTTAAATGCAAACATACCAAACTTTGTAAAAAATCATGTGTGAAAGTCACTAAAGCTGCTGGTACACATATTCTCTGTCCAGAATGTAGCTGTCAAAAGTGGACCATTCTGTCAAAACAAATCACTAAGTAATGTTTCCAAAGATAAATTTTTAGTTTGTTGTACGTAAGCCTTTAAACTAGAATGATAAAAAGTTCACATTATTAAGTTCCATAGTTTTTGCACTTCACTCTGATTAGGACAGGGAATGCCTTTATAATCTTTTAAAAACGTCTATTTTTATAACAACTATTGCTAATAAAATGCTGTCTATAATGAGGAAATCTTTTTTGCCTCTAGCCTATTTTTCCATTGTTTTGGGCATTGTTTAAAACAGAAAGCTGCAGCATTAGACATGATAAATCAGATAAAAATACCACGGAAAGATAGCACTTGAGTAGAGTTGAGGAAAGCCTTTGCATAAAGCAATTAATTTTCTGTAGAACGAGTTAAATGCAGAGACTAAAATATAGAAAATATTTTCCATAGAAAATGTACACCTTGAAATAATCCTAGATGTTATATGTAATGCATCTTAATAAATAATAGTAATAAGAACAGTTAGAAATTTGAAGGAGGGTATTCTTTAGCAAATTGGCTGTTCACTACCCAAAAGTAGAATAAATAAAATAATAAAAGTTTTACATCCAATTTTATTATTTATTTTTAGTGCTTTGATTAAAACACAATATAAGTAAGTAGGTTTTACTGAAGTACATTCATTTTGTAGTCTTATTTGAATATTAATAGCTTCTTGTCTTAATCTACTGCCTAATGATGCTCTGAACAATTAAAGAGCTGACACACTGCACCACAAAGTTGGTTGCATTTAAGTGGCATGTAAAATGATTTCTCTTTTCCATTCCCTCCTCATGAGAGTGCTGTGGGTTTAATTAATTCTGTTTTACAAAGCTTTCTTATATCCTTGGATGAATTGCACAATAGAAATGCCAAGTGGTTGAGTTAAATAGAAGAATTTTTTAAAAAGTATTAAATAATGCTTTATTGAAAAAAGTTTAGAATAGTTTCTAATAGGAAGAGTTTATATCACATTTTCATGTTTACTTGTTAATAAAATGCACTTTTTATTACGCAAAATTTACTTATGGTGGTATTTGGTAGGATTCTAAGGTTCTGGAGCACAAAATTTCACTGTGCCATACAGTTTGATGTTAGAGTATTCACATAATGAAATATTCTTCTACTGATAGCAGGTAATACTTCAATACTGGCGAAATTACATCAGGCTCAATCATATGATGAGCTAAATGTAAAAGGCACTATATATTTAAAGACAAAGTAGCAGCAGCTCCAGATGATTAGTTTTATTTAGAAATGTGAGATTTTCTTATGGATGTACAAGAAAAAATAGGGGTGTTGGCTAGAATTATTATTTGGGGCTAGATAAAATCTTGGGTATGAGTTTCCAAGCTTACAGAATGTCTCTAACCCCATAAGAAAAAATATATATATATATATTATACAGTCATTTATTGCTACATGCTGCATGTTACTGCACCTCATTAACTCCCACTGACATCAGTGAGAAATAAGACTGCTCAGTGCCTCCTGGAAAATCTAAAACTTTTGATATAATTTCAAGCACCTAAAAAGGAAAATAAATGGTACCGTCTGTCTTTTACTATATGAGGCATGAGCTTCCCTAATGAGTGCAGAAATCTTTGCACTCATTTGGTGTGCATATTGTCTCTTGGAGTTTATTTTGTGTGCCCATGAATTTCTGTCGGAGTTCACATTTTATAAGGGGGCTTCCTTTCACAAAGTTGTTCATCTTTGCAAATGCCCTGACTTCAGGCTGTTTGTGTGGTACATAAGTGAATGTATCTTTCCTGAACAGCATACCATGTTCTGTACAACTTATTTATGATTTATCTCTCTGGTTATGCCTGTGCTTCAGGACAATGTTTTCTTAGAAACCTGAATTGTCTCCCTGGTACCACATCTAAAAGGGGAAACTGACTGGGTCATGTTTCAAGTGGCTGTTATAATTGTAACTCCAGAGGCCCCCAGGTAACTGGATGGTCAATACCTGACTTCTTAATATTTGCTTTAAAGTTATCATATTTCTGCTAGGATTGTCTGGTTTATAAATGAGATGTCATTTTCAGATCAATACATTTCCCAACTGTAGAAATATTTTCTATGCAGTGCCTTGTATATGTGCACTTTCTGCACTTTCCTATACTTTTTTGGTATCTCAGAAGGAAAAAATACTGCTGCAGAATCCTTAATAAGATGATGTAGGATATCCATGCTGCATATAAACTGATACAATTGCTATTATAGCTCTTCACTGAGCTATTAACTTAATCCACTGTGTAAAACATTTTGGAGAGATGTCCCACCTTTAGATTGTCTTGGACATGCTTAACTTTACTTTAATTAATTTCTGCTGTGAGTTGTCGCTAATGGAGTGGGTGCTAAAAGTCTCCTGCAATTCTTGCAGTGTAGGAGGGAAATATATCTTGAGCCTACAGCTGCTTAAGATTGAATGCTGGAGTTCTGAATTCCAAAACAAACTGTTTTAAAGTGCGGCTTTTGGCTAATGATCCTACAGATTTCCCACTTACATATGTTTAACACTCAGAGACAACTACTACACAACTTCCAAAATGCAAATTTGGAAGAATATTATTATGAAATAAAGTCAAAACAAAAAATAACCCTTGGCATTGAGCATGAAAATGCCTCAGACTGATAAAAAGCTCAAGATGGTACTTGATGTAAAAGGCCATGCATCATACCTTTTCTGAGCTAGTCTTTCCGAAAACTTTTATTTGAACAAGTCCCTTTGAATAAATAAATCAGAATTTCAGTGGGATTTGAGTTTTATATCCTCTTGGGAATCTCTGCTTTGGAAAATTCCATACCTTTCTGAATCCTTTCTTCAATTTCTGATCACAGGCTGACCTAGAAAGAGTATGACTGTTAACCAAAATATTGTGTAATATGATATAGAAAGCTAAAAATAGTCTGTTACAAAAAAAAGAGAAAAAAAGGGAAATTTTAACAAATTAACAGCCTGTCAGAAACACAATTTGCAAAACTTGCTTTCTTTTTCCCTTTTTTATCTTTTTTCTTTCATTCATTCTTTTTGTATTCTTTTTTCTCCTTCCTTTTCCTTTTCCTTTTCCTTTTCCTTTTCCTTTTCCTTTTCCTTTTCCTTTTCCTCAAAACATTATTCTGGCAATTTCTTTTTGCAGCCATTGTTTTTAACTGACGTTTAACTATTGTGTACTCTCAGAAGAAATACTGAGATTTCATGCAGCTATCTTTGAAAATTAAGATGACCAAACTTTGGATCCCAATGTTATGTTTGTACTAAGGAGGAAATATGTTCTTAAAAGGCTGGCATTAATCTGCTCCCTCAATCAATGGCGGATGTGGCCAGAATGAAAATTCTCCTTGATTTCTGTCATTCTTCTGAAAATAAAAGACAGTAAAAAAGGTACACATATACACATCTCTTATTGATGTAAAAATGTGGGTAAGGTAGGTATCCAGTCATTGGAAGCAATTCACAGTTCCCACAGTTAAGACAGAGTCTATATAGTGAATGAAAAGCACTGTTTCCAGATTGTCAACAGTGCTTATAAGACAGGAGTCTAAAATCTTCCGTTGTTATTTTCACATAGGAAAATTGGGTGAATCCTGATCCTACTGAAGGCAATGGAGTTTTCTATTGGCAACATCGATATTAGGAAACAGCTTTATGAGAGAGTGTGGTATATATTCAACAAGTAGATAGCTAGTTTTTGAGCTACTCATCTAGAGAAATGTACTTAGCTATGCATGAAAATAGGATATAATAAAATTAAGAGGGTTAATAGATTCACATCAAAAAGTTATGAGTTAAATTAGTTCTTTAATAAAGAAGCTACTGAATTCATGTAGCTTGGATTTCAAAAACAGACTTTAAAATCTCTGCTTGTTACAAAGGACTGAGATATCCCAGGAGCTGTAACAGAAGATGCTATAAAAAATGTGTGGTATTGGTTTAGTTCAGCTGTTTCCAATTTGAGAAATATGTCTTCCCTTCTTGGGGTTGTGAAATTTATCTAGGGGTGGAGGAGGAGAGATAGAACTTCATCTTGATCATTAAGTGCATCAGCAAAAGGCACATTATGAGTTTCCTTGGGTTGCTGTAGTCTGGACCATTAAGTGTTGTCATACATGGACATGTTCCTCAGAGGAAGAAGAGCTACCAAAACTATTAAATAGGGAAAGAAAAGGTCATCAGGCTAAAAGAGATTTAAAAATGCTACAGTATAGATGGATCAAGCTCTGGGTGAGTTTAGGGTTGCCTTCTAGAACAGCACAAATACACCAGTAGGTAACTCTTTTGAGAGCTGTACTCAACCCTTACCAAGCATACTAGTCATATTCCATCCAAAGGGTGTCTGAGCTAAAAAATCTGTTTCTACATCTTTCTTCTGCTCTTTCACTGGAAAGTACTAGGGAGAGCAGGAAAAAATAGAAAAACTGAAAAGCAGTGGAATGTCTACACACTCCTTACAAGAAAATGATAACTGGATACTTTCGATCAGGAAAATTTTTATTTTGATATTGAAGAAAACAGCCTTAGGAAAAATAAGCTAACATGAAAAAGTTCTGCTTGACAGAAATGATGTTTTTTTTTTTTTTTTCTCCAGAGTAGATAGAGAGGCCTTGGTCATTATACAGAGGCAAATATAGCAAGACAGAACAAACAGAAAATTACAAGTGGAAAACGACAAATGGAAAACTACAGCTACCATGAGCACCTTAAGTTATGCAATTAAAAAAAATAAAGCATACAACTTAATTGTCAGAGAAGCAAAACTGAAAATAGATATCAAAGAAATAGGTTAAACACTGTTTAGTTGCTTATAGTTTAATAAAGTAGATGAAGAAAAATCCAGGTTTCTTAGCCACTTGGTATCTGAAATTTAAAATATTTTGAAGTGAAAAGAAATTACCATAGGGTTTCTTTGGTTATGAGATTCTATATTTTATGCATACAACAGATTTGCTACCTGGAGATGCTATGATGACACAGGTTTGACTGAGGAGTTATGCATTACATTTCATGTTTTTATACAAATATTTTTAATGAAAAGTAAGAATTCCTTTAAAAATGGCAGTTGATAAAACAGATTTTCATTTTTTTCTCTTTTATTATGTTGAAACTTTTCTTAACATCAAAGTATAAATGATTGCATAGTAACTGACATACTGTGCGCTCATTCTGTATCTTATCAGAAACTTTTGTTGAATACCTCTCTATTCTTTACCACCCTGCCATGCAGCATATGCTAATGTGCAGTTAAATGGAAGAGTCAGATAAATAATTAGGCAATAACACATAGGAGCTGAGAAGACCAAGGAGGTAGGCTGACAGGAAAGGAATACTGCACCAGAACTCCTGGTCAGTTCACAGAATCACAGAATGGTTAAGGTTGGAAGGGACCTCTAGAGATTATCTAGTCCAAAGCCCATGCTCCAATAGAGAGACCTAGAGAACGTGGCATAAGGTCACATCCAGGTGGGTTCTGAAGTTCTCCAGAAAAGGAGACTCCACAGACTCTCTGGGCAGCCTGTTCCAAGGCTCTGTCACCCTCACAGTAAGGAAGTTCTTCCTCACATGGAGATAGAACTTCCTGTGTTTCAACTTGTACCCATTACCCCTTGTCCTGTCACTGGCCACCACCGGGAAGAGTTGGGGAGGGCCACCCCATGCTTGCTACATTCTCCCCTCAGGTTGATATTGATAAGATCCCCTCTCAATTTTCTGTTTCCTAAGCTAAACAGGCCCAGCTCACTTATAGTCTTCCTCATAAGATAGATGCTGTAGTCCCTTATTCATCTTTGTCGCTCTGTGCTGGACCCTCTCCAGAAGCTCAATGTCCTCCTTGTACAGGGGAGCCCAGAACTGCACACAATACTCCAGTATGGCCTCATCAGAGCTCCTTAGCTCTGGGGGAGGACCACCTCCCTCAACCTGCTGGCAAAGCTGACCTACTTTCACAGACCTGCATTTCCATGAAAGGGAGAAGGTAAAGGAGTGCATTTTTCTTTGCATTGACTCCAAAAGACCTTGAGGTCCATCTAAAGACATTTGAGGGTGGATATCTCCCTCAAAGTAGCCTGGTGACAATTTCCTTCAAAAGTTACCAGTGCTGCTTTTAATATAGCACAAAATTTACAAATTCTGTACATTTTACAGTTTTGTATTTTTTTAAGTCAAAAAGAACAGCAAAAAAGTTGAGTCAAGCCTGCCATCAATAGAGAGCTATTCCCTACCTTTAACAATCTAAGCAATGATAAGCAATTTTACAGACCTTTAAATCATTGTTCATCCATATTTCTTGAATTTCTGTAGACTGCTTAGAGGTTCATATGTGCATCACTGCACCAGGAAAGCACTGAAATGGTCTTAGTTCTCTTACCCATCATAGATGCAGAAGTCACCATGCTGTCTGTGATTGGCTAAACATCCCTGAGTAAGCAAGTAAAGGAAAACTAGAATTTTAGTATGCTTTTTTTAAGCATCAGCCATGTCCTAGAGATCCTAGGAGTGTATAGTTACACACAGATTTAATATTTCATTTTAGGAGAGAGAACAAGTTTTTATAAACCAAAGCAGAGTATCAAAGAAGCATGTCTATCCTTTTATTGAAATTCAAGAAAATTCACATATTCACTATGTAGTATCTATTTACAGCTTGTATCTGCATTTTGAGTGTTAACTTCTAATTAAAAATGATTTTGTTAACTTACTTAGTAATCCAGACAGTATACTGAGAACTGGCATGGCTACAGGTGGACAACCAGCATACATCTGCATGGGCCATCTATTCTGCACAATTCCTCCCCTGTGACAGTGGTACCGCAGATCTCGTTATCTTCAATCACATCTCTTGACACTTAGATTCCAAAAATAAAAAATACTTAAACACTGGAGAAAAGGGCGGCTTGGATTATGGATATTACAGCAGGTGCTGGGAAGCCCATTGAAAGAAAACAGTGTCAAAACCCATGCAACATGAGCATACAGCTTGCTCTTGCTTTGAGTAAAAACAATTTTATGGCATAGCAAGAGCACATGGCAACACAATCAAGAACAAATAAGTAAAAGAGAAATGAAGTACAAAGAAACACAGGCAACCCAAAACTAGGAAAATGGCCAAATGTGCGTTTTTACCATCTGGGCAAGAAGAAGATGCCTTTACACATGGGATACTGGCAAAATGAAGAACGCACATGGTGTTTAATGTAGTAGGCAAGAAATGCAATTCCAATGTCCAGGGATTTAATAGTCCTGTAAGGAGAAAAAAAAGATAAATGATTTTTACTGCTGCCTTCATTCAGTCAGACAGATTTATACTGGTTATTTTCTGAGCATCTTATATGCGTATCTTCAGTGTTTCTTAGCAAATGTATAGGAGATAAAATATGTTGGTGTGATTTGTTTTGTTTCTTTATGGAAAACAGGCTCATGATAAGAACAGTGCAATTATATAAAAAATAGTATATAACAGTCTCAATTATCTGTTTTTTTTCAATTAAAGAGAATAGCCAATGTATCAAGTTGAATGTTACATATATATATATACTTACATAAATAATTACAAGACAGTAGAATGTTAATAGTAAAAATGCATAAAAATGTGAACTAGTGTAGGAATAATATAATAATTGCAATACAGTAATTGCAAATGATGGCAATAACTTGTTTGTCCTAAAATCATACTGCAAAACAAAGTAACACCAGAAAAATGGGTTGCTCTTGAAGAACTAGTCTGTTTAACATACCTGGGCATAACTTTTTGTATCTGCCTCAGATTTCTTGTGCACCTGTGAAAAATCATTTGCTTCTAGAGGACTGGTAGTTTAGAGAAAAATCAAGATCCTTTTCTTGACAGTGTTCATCATAACAATTCCCCCAAGCATACAAATAATCTAGATGAGACTGAGCTCATCCTAACTTTGACTACAGTCTCAGTTACTGCGTGTAACCTGTGTCTTTTTCACAATGAATTGCACAAACTGTATTGAATAGATCCTTTTTGACTTTGGCCTCCACTCAGTTATACAGGTTAACTAGTGACACTTGAGAAGTCCTAAGATATGGCCTTCAGCTGCTTTTTGCAGAAGGATTCAGACCTTTGTAGGTCTTGTATGATATCTGCCAACTCTGTGAAAATGTCTTAAATAAATTTTTTGGTATCAGTACCTTCTCTCCTACAACATGTTGTTTACAATCTGTTAAATTCGTTGGGTAGATGGATGAAAAAAGTGCTAAGCTGCCAAGCACAGAGTGGTCATTAGTGTCAGCTGTTCATGAGTGTGATTCCTTAAGAGCTGATACTGGGTTCAGTACTATTCAGTATCTTTATAAAAAGTGTGCATGACGGCATTGAGTGCACCCTCATCTGTATCTCATTTACAGATAATGCCAACCTTAGAGGAGTTGCATAAAGGCTGTAAGGAAGCTCTGGAAGATCTGGCCAGCAAGAACTGCATGAGGTTCGGCAAAACTAAATCAAAGTCTTGTACCTAGGATGGAATAATCCCAAGCAGGCTAGGGTCTGACTGACAGACTGGCTGACAGCACAGCACTGCTGACAAGCATCTTGTAGCAAGGAAGTCACACCATGCCTTGGCTGCATTATCAAGTGTTTATTTAGCACGTCAAAGGACATGATCCCGTCTGCTTGGCACTCATTAGACCACATCTGGAACACTGTGTCCAGGGTCCTTCTTCATCCTTTAAGAAACCAATTCCTGAAACTGTTAAGTGCTAAGTCTGCCTAAGTTGTTTTTAGCCTAAAAATGTCTCAGGTCCTTTGCAGAATTTGTTCCTATGTACTTTATATTTAATATTACAGCTATCTATTGTTCTGATTAACATCATGCATCAGCAGCAAGGGAAGAAACTACAGAATTCAGTGCTAAATGTGTGATTTTAATTTTAACTTTATTGAAACTCTAAGGACATCTTCAAATGAATGTTTCTAGAAGCTGCCATCTCTTGTAGGCCAATTTCAGCTAAAGATGCTCACCGAACAGCGTATTATTTTTGGTGTTTCCTAAAGTATGGATTGCTTATTCATTTTTCTTTAAAATGGGTGTTCAGTTCTGGAATGTACAGTGTTAACTACTATATTTTTTTCCAGAGAGAGTTCACACTCTAGAGTATACACTGCGAATGAGAGGTGAACTGATTTAAAACTATACTTGTACATACCAGTATGTTTCATCCTATCCACAACATCAGTTTCATAGCAACTAATGAAACTCAGAGGGAAAATAGTACAAGACAACAAAATCAGATTAAAATGAAGAACAAAACTAATGACATAAATGAAATACACAGGATTGCAAGGGTACTGTAGAGGCTTTATTATCACTTGTGTATATGCTAATGTTACTATGGGAACTTCAGCTTTTGCATTGCCTGATGTGATTCAGCTGTAGCAAGTGCTATTTGAAAAATAAAAAGAACAACAACAAAGAACTTCTTTCCTTTAAAAAAAAAATCATTCCAGTTTGAGTCCCCTGACACAGGTTATATGAAAAAAGAATGTGGGGAAGTAAAAGATAGGAAGACAAATTTGGTCTTTATAGTCATATGAGTTTCTGTGTCAAAGAGAACAAGTCATAGGTTTTGTGTGGACTCCATCCTAATAGTTACAAAACTGTAAATAATCTCTTTAAGATATTCCTATCAATAAAAAATGTAAAATCTTCAGTCTTCAAAATATACATTTAAAACTAGAAAATATAGATGAAATAGCTTATGTTAAGTCCTGGCAAAATTTGGAAAGCTATTCTGAAACAGCAACACATGTCAGGATATTATCTGCTTATGTAGTAATAACCCGTATTTTCTGTAATCCAGTCAGTGCTGTACATTTTATCTAAGAATCCCTGAAGATGGGATATAAGTTGCTGGCTGGCTATAACCACCCAGGCTGTACATAATATGCCTCACAGCAGCAGCTCTTCCCTCTCTTTTTGCTGTTAAGGACAGTTCCTTCTCTCCTAGTCCTGCGTTAAAAAGAGCCAAATATCTCTGTGTACTATGGATAGGCATTTCGATTCTGGTGAATTGGCAGACTAGCTGTAGTAGTTCCTGTAAGTAAAGGCTACTTCACCAACAGCAGATGCTCACTAACTCACTGCAGTAGAAATCTGTTTTTCTGGTCCATATAAAACAAGTAAGTTTGTTCCTTGAATACCCTTTTTTTCCCGTGCTTTCTGGAAAAAGGAGAGCAGGTTGAATGGAAAATTCTGAGGCAGAATGGTTTTGATATCTGAATGTGACTTTTCTCTTTTTGTTGGAACCATACCATACCAACAACCATACCATTATGACCATACATTTAAAAAAGCCAATGTCACGCCAGTCTTCAGAAAAGGCAAGAAGAAGGACCCAGGCAACTACAGGCCAGTGAGCCTCACCTCCGTTCCCGGAAAAGTGATGGAATGGCTTGTACTGGCCGTTGTCTCCAGGCACGTGGAGGACAAGAAGGTGCTCAAGAGTAGTCAACATGGATTCATCAAGGGGAAATCATGCTTGACTAACCTGATAGCCTTCTATGATGAGGGGAAAGCAGTGGATGTCATCTATCTCGACTTCACCAAGGCTTTTGACACTGTCCCTCACAACATCCTCCTGGGCAAGCTCCAGAAGTGTGGGATAGATGAGTGCACAGTGAGGTGGATTAGGAACTGGCTGGATGGCAGAGCTCAGAGGGTGGTGATCAGCGGTGCAGAGTCTAGTTGGAGGCCTGTAGCTAGTGGTGTCCCCTAAGGGTCAGTCCTTGGTCCAGTCCTGTTCAATTTATTCATCAATGACCTAGATAAATGGACAGACTGCCCCCTCAGCAAGTTCACCGATAATACTGATGACACTGGGAGGAGTAGCTGATACCCCAGAGGGCTGCACTGCCATCCAGAGGTACCTGGACAGACTGGACAACTAGGTGGTGAAAAACCTCATGAAATTCAACAAGGCCAAGGGCAAGGTTCTGCACCTGGGGAGGAATAACCCCAGACAGCAGTACAGGCTGTGGACTGACCTTCTGGAGAGCAGCTCTACAGAGAAGGACGTGGGCATCATGGTGGACAACAAGTTGACCATGAGGCAGTAGTGTGCCCTCATGGCCAAGAAGGCCAAGGGGATCCTGGGATGCACTAAGAAGAGCGTCTCCAGCAGGTCGAGGGAGGTGATGCTGCCCCTCTGCTCAGCCCCTCTACTCAGCCCTGGTGAGGCCCCATCTGGAGTATTGTGTCCAATTCTGGGCCCCACAGTACAAGAGGGATGTGGAGCTGCTGCACAGAGTCCAGCACAGGGCTACAAGGATGATCAGGGCCCTGGAACATCTGCCCTATGAGGAGAGACTGAGGAAGCTGGGCCTGTTCAGCCTGGAGAAGAGAAGGCTGAGAGGGGATCTAATCAATGTGTATAAGCACCTCAAGGGAGGCAGTGAGGAGGATGGTGCTGGCCTCTTTTCACTGGTGGTCACCGACAGAAATGGATGGAAACTGAAGCATCAAAAGTTCCACAGGAACCTAAGGAAAAAATTCTTAACAGTGAGGGTGACAGAGCACTGAAACAGGCTGCCCAGAGAGGTTGTGGAGTCTCCTTCTCTGGAGATCTTCCAAACCCACTTGGATGCAGTCCTGTGCCACGTGCTCTAGGTGACCCTGCATGTGCAGGGAGGTTGGACTAGATGATCTCTAGAGGTCCCTTCCAACCTTAAGCATTCTATGATTCTATGATCTATGTAACCATAGGCATGAAATATGAAGGCATATGAAATATCTCAGCTGCATCTTTCAAATATGTTCTTGAGTTCTGTCATTTAATGTTTTCACTACCTACAGATTTACTTTAGAAGCGATAATTTCTATGCTCTTCCTTTTACTAAAAAAACGGATTTTTGAGGCACAGCATGTATATATAATGGCAGGACATGAGAATCATACTATCACAGCAAAACTTACACTGCACTTAACTCCAGATGAATTTTACCTTTAGTTTAAACTCAAAGCTTATTTTCAGTATATACGGTGTGACAGACTGCAAAAAAATGAAAAGACTCAGCAGAGGCGAAGGGAAAAAAACTCTTTGACATTTCAACATCAGTATTTATTTAATATTGTTGCCACTGCTGTCTAGGCGAATGGATTAGCACAATGTTTTGAAATCTGCAAGATAGCCCGAATCAGTCCATAGCAAAGTGTCAAGCAATTAAATTATGCATTATACCTTAGTGGTTTATGAGCAATTCTCAAGCAACTCCTTCCTTTAAGGAGTTAACTCCTCCTGCTATTAACAGACTGACTTCTCTACAATTGCAACCAGTATTATTTGCTGTCACCAGGTCAGAGGATGACACACATTTACATCAGCGTTTCCTTTGTCCTTTTTCAAGAAATCAAGACTTCACAGCCCAGAGCCCTCTTGATTTTATCTGACCCTTTCATGTTGGTAGCACAGTTTTCCACATGATTGGACTGACATACATCCTGTAATGAAGTGACTCTAATTCTGAGCTTGGTTAAACAATATCAACCACCAAAGCCTTCAGTGAGCAATTGTTGCTGCTACAAAGTAACGTACTGTACTTAATGCCAGAAAGAGAGACAATTTTCTGACTGATTTGAAAAGCTATGAGAGAAATTCTGAAGCTCTGGCACATCTGCACATTTTCTTCCTTAATTGTTCATGTACAGTTTAACATCTACATGAATCTTTCAAAATACTGTGCCTCAGTGAGCAGAGCTATAGTAATTTCTTTCATTCACTTCCTTTTCAAGTAGAAAAACACACTAGAGATTTTTGTGAAGAAAAACACTTCCACCTGTAGTTTATGTCAGACTTCTTGTCTTAGAAAACTAAATGTATTCTCCAAATACTGGCTTCTTTCATGCAATAAAACTGCTGTGCCAGTGACTGTCCCTCTGTGCAAAGTTGAATTACATATTTGCATCTGCAGAATCTCACTGACATGGTGGCAGCTGTGCTTAAAACTTTCTGTGCTGTGTTTATGCTATTCAGCTGCCTTTTTATGGTATTTAATCCTTGTTATGGATATAAACCAGGAGAAAAGGTTCTCTCATTGTCAGAAAGATCTGGACTGGGGAGTACTTCATAGCCTCTGGCATCTTGTAGCTCTCTGAAAGTCTAAGTAGTTTATTCATTTATACACAATTTTGAAATAGGGAATATTCACTCAAGGAGATTTATAGGAGGAGTCACTGGTAGTTGCAATACCGATTTTGAAAACATTGCATAAGTCAAATCCATAATACCAAAATTTTGTTGTAAATATCTTCTGCAACTGAATAGCGTATCTTACAGCATCTACTACAGAATTACTAGAGATTCTGTAGTTCACACCAAAAATAAAATAATCTCTTAAATTGAATTTTATTCCTTTTATTCAGTGCCACTTTTCTTTTTAAGCAGTAAGCGATACTTCCATTCTTCTGAAAGTTTATTGCGGTCTAAATGTAAACCTTTTCATTATTATTATTATGGTAGCCACATTTAAAAATGAAGCTTAAATGATAAATAAAATGATACATCTTTTCCTGATACCAGTCCCCATTTTGTCTGTTACAATAACCAAATATTTACTGCAGCATGGAACTGATATACTTTTTATGATGAGCTTTGGATGAACATGTCAAGATTGGGTTGCATATAGATTTTATACAGATTTTATGTCACCTGAACATTACCTGCATTTGAGAAACCTCCATGGAGCCGATTAAGTTAGTTTTATGAGATGCAAAAGAAAAACAGTAAGGCAGAAATATTGAATGCATATCCTGCAGATACATGAGTATCAGTATGTCTCTCATACTAGCGTATTTACTGGAGCATACAGGAGTAATACTATTTTACTCAATGGTTTAAACATGTTTGTTCATTCATAGGGCTGATGCCCTAAAGAGGAAGTTTCTGGGAAAGCATGTCTTATGTTTTATCATACTCAATTATATATATATATATAAATATATATATAATAATTATATATATTATTAAACAGGACACTTGAAATAAACAGATGCTGCAGTTTGAATAGAACTGTAATACTGTAGTTTTGGATAATCACAAAGCAAATAGCTAGACAGCTATCTACAGAGTGAACTGCCACTGGCTCTAACACCAATTTTGATGTAAAAAAATGTATTTTCAGTGCAAAAGTATGTTTTAATTTATATAAAACAATAGCACTGTAGGCATACTGCGAGAGGAGGAAGCATCTGCCTTGCCTTTACAGGCATGTATTTGAAGTTCTCTAATGAAGGTAGATAATAAGATTAATAAAGAGAAGGAGAAAGTCTTTTCTGATTAATCATTCAGAGGCAGAACCTAATAAAAGTACTCTACATTCATCTCTAGAAAAGTTTGTTTTTCTTCTTTGAAGATCTGGAAAGCAAGTGCAATTAGCCCTCATAGAAGACATCCAGTGTTGTTGACTGGAGTTAGGCAGTATGATTGTGGACCAAGCTTTTTTTTTTTTTTTTTTGACATACTCTGATGGAGGAAAAAAGACAGATCTAGTACAAGATCATAGATGTCATAAAAGTATTCTGACTGGTATTATAGTGGGCTTAAACAGACCACAGTTACAAGCACTAAGTATTGAAACCTACTGCATCCTAATAAATTTGAAAGGAGGCTGTCACATCTTTAATATACACACATCATTATATATGAAAAAAAAAAAAAAAGAGGGGGAAATACAAACCAGAACCCAGCAAATTAACTAAATGGTACTATCAAAATAGTAATATTAAAATATTAGTATACTGAAAAAATATAGCACGTTAATGCTATATGGCGGTGTAGAAATCCTACATAGATTTGGAGCTAATCCCTCGTGCATCGAATGTACACGACTGAAAAGAGTCTGCAATTACATAAGGGAAGAATTTTTTAATGCTGCTTTTGCAGAAGGCTTTTATCTATAGGTTTCTGTAGGTATAATATATGTTTAAGCCATCTGATCATTTTAGAGTTCATGGCAGAAAGTTTTCATATGGATAGGATTTAACAATATCCGCTGTCTTTGAAACTGCTAGGCTGTAACAGCGCAATGGTTATTCAGTACTGCAGTAGTAGTGCAGGTGCATTCCTGGCATTTCAAAACTGACACACATTTCCTATTTACTGGATTAGGAAAGCCCAAATTAACTGCAGATTTATTTCTGACATTCCTCATCCTGAAATAAGCTCTAACGTTAGCCTCAATTGCTGTAGTTATGAAGCAACAGCAGAGTCCGAACAAATGGGGCCAATATTCAGAAAGCAATTAATGACTCATCTCAATAGGTTTCACAGTTTTCATATTGTTTGATGATCTACTGAATGATTTCTAAGTATAAAATAGCAGGTTCTGATAAAATAATTGTCTGTTTTCTTAACTATTGGCTTTTGATCCAAAAATCAGTAGGACCTATTGAATGAATAGTTTACTCACAGCCAAACATTTTCTTCCTTTCATCATACAGGGAAAGAAATAAGAAAAACAAATATATTAGAATGAGTGACACACTATAAATCAATAAGTAGTAGTTCAGAATGCAAATTCTGTTATGCCAGTGTAACCCTCTTAATATCATCGGCATTAAAATGGTTTAACTGGTGGCAGAATAGAAAAGCTAGTAGCTAATATTTATGATAAGGTTCAACCTACTGGAGACTACTGGTTAGAGTTGCTGGAATTGGTCATGACTACCAAAAATTTTATGAAAATCATAATGAAATCAGTTTCGTTGACTCTATTTTTCACCACTGATATTGCAGAAAGCCTGGGCAAGCATGTGCCAGGTGTAGGATTAATCTGTTTAAGCAGGGACATCTTTAATCTATGTTCTCTTTGTCAATTTATGTTCTATTATGTTCTATTCAGGAAAGCTCATTTCTGAAATTTTCTCATCAAAAAATAGAAACCGATCAAAATTCAGAAAAATCACAACTGAAAAACATTTATTTCTCTTTACTGACTTCACAGGAAGTCAAAAGGTTCTATCTCAAATATAAACACACTGTAAATGTCTAAAATGAGATGGCATCCCACTTGTGCTACTTCTTGGAGGTGTGAATCCACTGCATAAAATGTAATCAATCTCTACAGCTTTACAAGCCTTATCAGCATGATATCCTGCTGCCTTCATCTCTCACTTTTGTCAACCCCAAATGTTAAAACTAAAAGTTTTCCAGGAAAAGTGAGAAATTTAGGACAAATATTGTTTTTCAGTCATGCTGATGTGCAGAGTTAAACATGATAAGGAATCCAGAATCTATTATTTTGATTTGAGAATTCACAAGTTACTGTTGGCAATTGCATTTCTGATGTAAAAAATTAGATCCTCTGAGAGCAGAGAGGGAGCAAAGAGTATGGATAAAAGCAAAATAGCACACCATTTCTGTTATGGTAGAAGAAGAATCCTGTAGCAGCTCTCTTCTGGAAACAGAGAGGATAATCGACTTTGTTGTCACTACACACTCTTAAAGCAGTTTGTCTTCTGGATTTTTGCTTAAGACAAAAAGCCATTAACCACAATATTCGCTGCCACTCCAGCACAGGGCAGATGTTTATATGCATGGTTCATTGCATTGTGAACAATGTGACAAATGCAATTGCCTTTCATGATGTGGAAATGCTTGCTATGCAGAAATGTAAACACATAATGATTGCTTCCCAATTTTTTTTTTAACAGTCTGCTTTGTAGGTTAACATTTGTTCACTTCATTCCCTTACATTCCTTCACTATTTCTGTCTTCCTAGACACAGGTATATCCATTTCACCAAATTCCATCTATATTCTACTACTTTCTTTTCAGATTTAAATCCATAGAAAAGCAAATGGCTAGACCTGAACATCATTCTTAAATGTTTGCTTACACAAAAGTGGAAAAGGTTTGCTTTGTGGTATATTTTTTCTTCATTAGATAAGGTTAATATCTTAGCAAGTCCAGAGAAATAACTACAGTTCATCTCAATGTGAAGTAGTCTTATGTTGTGGTTTGATGGGGGGGCAAATTTGATAAGAGATGAATCCCCTTGTGTTCCAGCCAATCCTCAAAGGTTTGAGGGACTAGGGGCGGCTGGACTCATCTCTTATTAGGGATACCAAATTCTGTCGTAACTATAGGTCCAACTGTGGCAGTACGAAATTCACGAACAGTCTGTCATCTGTTTTATCCAATCACCTTCAAAACAAGTAGCTGAGTTCATAAATAGCACAACTTATTCAAATGCAACATTTAGAGAACAGGTTTCAGGTATCAGTACAGAAAATTCTCTACTGGAGTATGGGGTTCTTAGCTAGTGCCTAGTGTACAAATGCGCAATCATCACCCAGAAGATAGAAGAGGACTTTCAGTCTTGAGGAGTCTCCTCAGGCCGCCTCTTGACCCAAGGGGAGGAAAGGGGTTCATCCTGTGGTTCATCCAGAAGTTACGATGGAGTCTTCCCTCTTCACTCTTCCCTCTTCCTTAGTTCCTCTTCCTCCTTTCCCAGTTCCTTCTTCCTACTATATTGCTGCTTAGTTCACCTTTTATATATTTTCTTTTACATTTAGGTGGAGGTGAGTGACTTACTTTCATTATTGATTGGTTTAAAATCCCGAGTTAAAATTGGTTAAAAATTGGTTAAAATACCGAGTTAATGAAAAATCTAGAGAGCATGCTCAGTGAGGAATGGTCCTTCCTTGCAAGTGGGTAACTCTGGGATGGGGTTGTGTATTATAATGAGATTAGAAGGAGGAGAAGTCTATCGGAAGGGATTGATCTGCCACCATTGTAGGCCCAGCAACAGACATTGCACCATGTGGCTTATCAGCTGCATGACGACCAGGTCGCCACCTCTGCAGGGACTACAACAGAGTTTGGCCATGGTGTCTTCACTCCGCACCACCATTTACTTGTCATCTGCATGGTACCATCACATTACCACCTCCACAGGGAAGCCAACAAAGTTTAGCCATGGTATCTCCATTCTGCTCCACTCTTTGTTTACTCTTATTAGTGTGTGCTAGGAGGGCAGATTGTGTTGCCAAGGGAATCATGGAGAAGTAGATTCTACATATACTAACCATCCTGGAAGTGGTAACTGTCTCTCACTTCAAGCAAGCCTCTGTAATGCCGTAACTTCTGTTAGCCCCTAGTTTTTCTCTAATTTCCCTTTTCTCGAGCAATTCTCTCACACTTACAAAACACTTAGGGTGCACTGTACCCTAAAAGTTTTTTTTTTCCTTTCACTAGAAAGAACAAGAGCAACTATATAAGATAAAGCTGTCTGAAGTTAGGAAGAATTTCACCCGAGGTGTCCCTCAGATTACATCTGCTTTTTTTCCTGCTTTTAAGTCTTTCCCTACCCTAGATATCTGGAAGAAGCAAGGAAAAAAAAAAGTCTTGGAACTTGGAACATGGAACATATAGCAGCCATATGTTCCTCTTTCTTCATCTGAGAAAAACAATGGGATCCAAGACACAATTGAAATTAGTGTTCAATTATCCTTGGAAAAATACAAAGACGGCACTGTAAAGATTTATATTCTTACAGGTAAGATTTACTTTTGCACTAAAACGTGCAGTGTATGATCCTTAATCTAAATAGAAACTCCCTTGCAAGGCAAGAGTTGGTTACTAAACTGCCAAATCAACACAGCATGAACAGTTCTTCAGGCACAGCAATGCCACTTATTTTCCTGCAGAATCTCAAAGACACTCACAAAGCCCTCTCTGCAGGGAACTGTATTTCATTTCTCCAAAAGCTGATAAGGTGTATCCAGTCAAACTAGTCTTGTAAATACTGTAGGACATTGATGAATATATGAATATAAAAAGAGTAGCATAATTTGCACATGGTTTTCTCACGCGTAAGAATACCGGATACATACATCAACAAACTTTGACTTGAACATGTGGCTTGGTGCATTCTTAAACTAACTAGAGTGGAGTAAGAACACGTATTTTGTAAAGACTGATAGCTGTATTTCTAAAACGCAAAGAGTCTTGTACTCTTGTGCAAGATTACAGGCTAGTTAAAATAGCTATTGAAGATGGTAATTAGCTCAAATATCTACCGCACTAAAACACTGAATAAAGAAATTGAGTTCCTGAAATAGAGTTAACTTAAAATATGTATACAGATATGGGAGATGAGAAATGCTCCTGGTCTGTATAACGAGAAAGACACTAAAGAAATACAGATATTTTCAGAAATGCTCAACTTCCCATAGTTATCTTTTTCTGAAAAATAATGGAAATTACTAGGAGTTGACCCCTTCAGAAAATGTGATCATTACTCTTAATCAGTTATCAGTTTATACATTATTCAATTCAATTACATAATATCTGGTAGAAAATTCATAAAATAAGAGTTTAAAACTACTTTTAATATCTTCATTTTCAGTGGAAAAATAACAATTGGTGGAATATATTCTCAAATGAGTTTTCAATTTCTTATATGATAGCCTTATATAACCTCATGTAAGAGTCACAAAAATTGCTTTAAATGCAGAGCCTGGAAACATTTGGATAGATTTTTTTTTAAAATGATATAATGAAAAACGACTGACAAGTGAATGATTTCAAAAGACAGTTTGAATGCTTCAACCATCTCTTTATGCTTTAAAAAATGGTGCAGATTCCTGAATCCCTGGGTAGTACAGGAAATTGTTGCAGGTGTTTTTATGAAAGTGTCAACACTTACCTGGAGCATGCATTTAACCACCTTGATTTTACAGTGCACAAGATTATCAGCACAGAAGTAGGGGTAGAAAACCAGGAAAAAGAATAATGAATCTTTAGTCTAAAAGAGCGGTAGAAAAGAGGAGAAAAGCAAATTGTTTCATTATATTTTGATTTCAAAACTCTGGATCTTTTCACACTTCTTTATTCATTTCAATAAAAATAGAGATATTAATTCTAAATGAGTGGCAACTGTGCATCTTAGGATATGTAAGGACTTTGAAAAGGACATACTGCTAAATTCTAAGGTACTGTGCTGCATATAATCACATTACATATTTGATATGAAACTAAGGTCTCTGATTGCAATTAGTTACAGACGGAAACCACTAGCAGGTGGCAAAATGTTAATGTTGCTGTTCTTATTCTAACCACTAACTATCTTCTGGTAATACTGCTAGAAGTTCTGCAGGCTGTTGCATTTTTACTGAACATTTGCAGCTGGAAAAATTATAGTACCTTCATAATAACACTTCAGCAACTGTATAGTAATTTCAACTTGCAGTCTGCATCAGACTGATATTTACACTGGATTGGTCTTTGTCAAATGTGTGTCTATTCTTAGATTTGCATGAAGTACCAGACCAGAAGAGTCAAAACTAGGAATATGGCCAGAATCTATATTTTTGGTAGCTGAAAGTGGATTTTTTGCAAACAGAAGGCTGTCTTTTTTCCTTTTTTTTTTTCCTTTCCTTTCCACACAGTCTGAAGTTGAGATATTCCAGCACCAGGGGATATTTCATCCTCCCAACAGGGGATGAAACACACGCACTTAAAGGAATTAAATATTAATTATATCTTAAAAGTATTTTTAGGAGCACCTTTTCAAATAAAATAAATACAAAGTGAATATGAGGATTCATGCAAGTATTCCTTGATAATATATTTTAGTAATACTGAAAGGGCTCCTTCATGTAAATACCTCAGTTTTCTATATTTCCAAATTTCAGATTCTCCTTACAATGACAAATCATCTATTTGCTAATTTAATGAGTGACTAAAACTAAGATGCTATTGTTCACTTCTACTTAGATTATAATATCTCTAATTAATTTATAATATTATGATATGAATATGATATGAATTTAGGTTTCTAATGCAAAAGAAATGACTTTTTGTTTGTAATTAAAAATTATTCCTGCATCCTCTGATGCTGGCACCTGCATGATTTGGCAGAGAAATCCTGTTTGAATAGGTTTGTGAGATTTGAATAGTCAATTTCACTTTGTGAAAAAGATAAGGACAAAGAATTGGTTTGATGAAAAATAAAAAGCTGCCCAAAATACCACATAAATTTTAAGTGGGATATCAGAAGAACTAACTTTCATACAGCCACTTAAAAATGAAAATCACTTGTGCAAAAGAGTTCTTCTTAGTTCCTTTCTGAACTACCAAAAAATCATATGGAAACCTCTCCTTAGCACCTATCCAAAACAAATTTCCTGCAGCCCTTTTTGCTGCATGCTGTCATTTCAGAGATGACTCTGATGATACACTGGTGGGAGCTGGCAGAATTAATTCACCATTTTTCTTTCTAGTTAGATGTGCCTGATATTCCATATTTCTTTAACTTAGGATGTTAAGGTCTCTGTTTTACCACAAGGCTCTTGATTCTGTCATTATCAGTATATGCAGTTCTTAAAAAGAAGAAAAAGATGGCCAATATCTACATAATTATGGCATTTTTATGGCTATACAAAATAAGTCAATGCAGTAGAAAGTATGTTATTATGATATAAAATACTGCAACAGAGAAATAACTTACCTACCTGTATAAAAAACTGTAATGGGTAACGAAATAGTACAGCCAACTTAGTGCTGCTGTCTTTGTCCAAAGTATACACTGATTGTAATACAATTAGACTATTATTACAGAGATTTATGGTGCTTCTTCCACTTTATAAAGTTCATGCAGAACTATCACTGGATTACACTGCATATTGACAAGTGACATACTCAAAAAGAACAGTGCTTCAAAGCTGTAAATGTATTTGCTATGAATAACATGACCACTTTGATCCAAAGACCACTAATAGCTTCAGCAAAGTTAAAACTCTTGTCTCTGTGACATATATAAGCCTTCAGAAGGGAATTTAAGTCAGTGTTTTGCTTTTGCAAACCTGTGTTTCAAGGTAAATAGCTTTGCCCTGATGGGTTCCTGCCCTGAAGAGAAACAAACTAATGGGGCTTGGGAAGCTGGACAGGACATGAGAGATTACTGGGTGTAACAGATAGCAGGGAGAGGCTGACACATTTACAGAGAGCTCTGTAAGGGATGACCACATGTCACAGGGGTTAAGGATGAGGTACGTAAGAGACAGACCAACCTCACTGATACTTAGAGGGGAGCACTGGCAGTGCAGTCTTGCAAGGGCAGGAGTGCCTGAGTAACTGTATCTGTAAATATGCTGTAAGATTGGTTTGCTAGGCAGTCAGAATAGAAATCACAGAATCACGTAATGCTTAAGGTTGGAAGGGACCTCTAGAGGTCATCTAGTTCAAACCCCCTGCTCCAGCAGGGACACCTAGAGCACCAAGGTCGCATCTAGAAGATCTTCAGA
This sequence comes from Tinamus guttatus, assembly GCF_059628265.1. Taxonomy (NCBI): domain Eukaryota; kingdom Metazoa; phylum Chordata; class Aves; order Tinamiformes; family Tinamidae; genus Tinamus; species Tinamus guttatus. The sequence goes on along the minus strand of NW_028288869.1, from coordinate 272,089 downwards.
GAAGGAGACACCACAACCTCTCTGGGCAGCCTGTTCCAGGGCTCTGTCACCCTCACAGGAAAGTTGTTCTTCCTCATATGCAGGTGGAACTTCCTGTATTTCAACTTCTACCCCTTACCCCTTGTCCTGTCACTGGCCACCACGGAGAAGAATTTGGCCCCATCCTCCTTACATTCTCCCCTCAGGTATTTGTACATATTGATAAGATCCCCTCTCAGTTTTCTCTTTCCTAGGCTAAACAGGCCCAGCTTGCTTAGTCTTTCCACATAAGACAGATGTTCCTAGTTCCTTAACCATCTTTGTTGCTCTGCACTGGACCTTCTAGAAGCTTCACAGCCTCTTGTACTGGGGGCCCAGAACTGCACATAGTACTGCAGGTGCGGCCTCAGCAGAGCTGAGGAGAGGGGCAGGAACCCCCTCCCTCGACCTGCTGGCAACACTTCTCCTAATGCAGGCCAGGATCCCATTGGCTTTCTTGGCCACAAGAGCACATTGGTGACTCATGATTAACTGGTTGTCAACCAGGGCTCCCAAAAACCCTCTCCACAGAGCTACTTTCCAGCACATCAATCCCTAATCTGTGCTGGTGCCTGGGGTTATTCCTTCCCAGATACAGGACCCTGCACTTGTCCTTGTTGAACCTCATGAGGTTCCTCTCTGCTCAGCTCTCCATTCTGTCTAGGTCCCTCTGAATAGCAACAAAGCCCTCTTGACTGCTGGCCACTCCTCCCAGTTTGGTGTCATCAGCAAACTTGCTGAGGGAGCACTCTGTGCCTTCATCCAGGTCATTGATGAATAAATTGAACAGGACTGGACCAAGGACTGACCTCTGGGGGACATCACTAGCTACAGGCCTCCAACTAGACTGCACTGCTGATCACCACCCTCTGAGCTCTGCCATACAGCAAGTTCTCAATCCACCTCACTGTCCACTCATCTAACCAATACTTCCTGAACTTCCCCATGAGCATGTCATGGGAGATGGTGTTGAAAGCCTTGCTGAAGTCAACGTAGACAACATCCATGGCTCTCACCCTACCCATCCAGCCAGTCATCCCATTGTAGAAGGCTATCACGTTGGTCAAACATGACTTCCCCTTGGAGAATCCATACTGACTCCTCTTGAACACTTTCTTTTCCTTGACATGCCTAGAGATGGTCCCTAGGATGAGCTGCTGTAGCACCTTTCCAGGGACAGAGGTAAGGCTGACCAGCCTGTAGCTTCCTGGGTCCTCCCTCTTGCCTTTTTTTGAAGACTGGAGTGACATTGTTTTCTTCCAGTCCTCCGGCACCTCCTCTGTTCTCCAAGACCTCTCAAAGATGATGAACAGCTGCTGAGCAACAACCCCTACCAATTCCCTCAGCATTCTTGGGTGCATCCTATCCAGGCGCAGAGATTTATGGGTTTCCAGTTTGCCTAAATAATTCCTAACCCAGTCCTGCTTGACCAGCAGAAAGTCCTCCTCTCTCATGGTTCTCGCTCTTGTCTCCAGCCTCTATAGTTCATGGGGACTAGCTTTAGGAATAAATACAGAAGCAAAGAAGGCATTCAGTAACTCTACCTCCTCTGTATCCTCCATGACCAAGGCACCCACTCCCTTCAGCAGTAGACTCATCTTTTCTCAAGTCTTCCTTTTATTGCTGATGTATTTGCAGAGGCCCTTTTTGTTGTCCCTGATATTTCTTGCTAACTCTAATTCCAAACGGGCCTTGGCTTCCTTGCTCTATCCCTGCATTCTCTGACAATGTAACTATATTCTTCCCATGTGTTCTGGCCCTTCTTCCACATTATGCATGTTCTCTTTTTAAGTTTTCCCAAGAGCTCTTTGCCCATCCACGCAGGTCTCTTGCCCACCTTGCTCAACTTGTAGGAATGCACCTATGCTGAGCTTGGAGAAAGTGGTGCTTGAATATTAGCCACGTCTCCCGGACCCCCTTTCTTTCTAGGACGCTGGCCCAGGGGATTTCTCCAAGGAGCTTTCTGTGGAGGTCAAAGTTAGCTCTCTTGAAGTCCAGGGTTGCAATCCTACTTCTTGCCAGCTTTCTCCTCGCAGGTTTGTGAATTCCAGCATCTCATGTTCACTGCAGCCAACACTGCCCTCAACCCTCACATTTCCTACTAAACCATCTCTGTTTGTTAGTATCAGGTCTAGCAGTGCCTTCCCCTTGTTGGCTCATCAACCACCTGCATCAAGAAGTTATCTGCAGTGTTCTGCAGAAACTTTCTGGACTGTCTTTTCCTAGCTGTGTGATTATCCCAGCAGACATCAGGGTGGTTGCGGTCCCCCATATGGACCAGGGCCTGAGATCCTGAGGCTTCTTGCAGCTGCCTGTAGAAGGCCCCATCCGCTTCCTCTCCCTGGTTAGGAGGCCTGTAGCAAACACTCACCACAGTGTCACCCCCGTTGGCCTGCCCTTTAATCCTCACTCACAGGTTCTCGATACGTCCTCCCCTGTGCTGAGCTCCATACATTCAAGTTGCTTTCTCAGGTAAAGGGCAACTCTGCCACCTCGCCTTCCTGACCCGGCCTTCCTGAAAAGCCTAAAGCCATCCATGGCCATGTTCCAGTCACGAGAGCTGTCCCACCATGTCTCAGCAACTGCAATGAGATCACGGCTCTGCAACCACACACACATTCTTCAAATTCACGCATTTGACCTCAATTGACCCAATGTGCCTCTCTTTCTAGCTGGGGCAGCTGTAAATTGACTATGTGGGCCTTTGGTAGTTCTCATATTTTGCTGTTTTCCCTCTCCAGGCTTTTGACATCCTTCACTGGCTCTGGATTTAGGCTAATGTGAGTAGCATGGCAGGCCATTCCTTACTTATCACCTGCTTCCCTGATGATGCCCCCCACCTCCTCCCCCTCACCTGTCAAATCTCATTTAAAGTCTTCTCAGGGAGGCCTGCTAGCTCATGACCAAGGACTCTCTTCGTCCTTTGGGAAAGATGAATCCCATCTGATGCCAAATCTGATCTGATGCCACTTTTGGATATGTTAAAGAAATGCCAAATTTGGGTATGGATGTAGCAAATCTGAGACCAAGGGAATTCTGAAAAAAAAATAGGCAAAAAGAACTGATTTATTGGAGAGGGTGCTGGGTCAGAGAAAAGTAAAAGGGAAGTGAAAATGATTGTCAAGAAATGAGACAAAAAAAATGGTAAGGTAATCAAAAAACCAGTACACTCTGGGGTGCCTGCTAGACAGGCCTGTGCTTGATCACCATAGTTTTGAGCAGGACAGTAAATCACTCCAATTTTTCTGACTATACCATAAGAGTCACATCTCCATCAGTGGTCAAGACAATGTGTAAAAGATATGTGGAGAAAGAACTAACTGAAATCACAAACAAGACTTGCAGAAGAAAACTGAGACTTATTTTACTGTTTTTCTGTGGATGTATCCCTCGTAGAAAAGGATTTGGAGATTACATGTAATTTGAAGACTTCATTGAATTACCGCTTGTCTGGAATAATTCAAGATCAGAAATATCTTTTGCATATGACTTAATACAGGTCAAGGTGTTAACATCCATTGGACATAGCCTAATTCTACATTTATTATAAAAATAATTTTTAAAACTCCTATATGAAACAAAGTGAAAGCCTCTAAATTAGAAGCAGTAACAAATGCTGTAAAGGAAATTCAGGAGTTCCATTTAAGATACATAAAGTTGCATAGTTATTTACATAAATCACATTTTTTTGGTCTTTCTCCTATGATTCATCACTATCTCATGTTAATCAACAATAATGTAAGTTTTGATAAATTCCTAATTTTAGTGAATTATACCCTTTGTATTAATATGGTCTTTGTCGTATACTGCCATTTTCTACAGACAGAGGATGGCTGCCACATCCATAACACAAGCCATTCTTGAGGAATTCTTAAACATATACCTTTGGCATAAGCTATGCTGTCATGACAAGGGGAAAGGGTCTCAAGTTGTGCCAGCGGAGGTTAGATATGAGGAAAAAATTCTACATGGAGAGAGTGGTGAAGCATTGGAACAGGCTGCCCACGGAAGTGGTGGAATAGCTGTTTGAGAAACAGGTATATGGGGCACTTGAGGACATCGTTTAACAGGCATGGTGTTGAAGGGTTTACAGTTGGACTCAATGATCTTGAAGGTCTTTTCCAGCCATAATGATTCCATGATAATCTGTCAAGGCTTGGTCTATACTGACAAGAAATTTGGCACAATGAGCAAGTATCATTAGATTAAAGCATTAATTAGTACTAATGTCCCCACTTGTCTATCATCTATACTACATGCAATCCCAGAGTTTTATTTCCGAATGGCTCATGCTCTGGCTTGACTTTCCCTATTACAATGTTGTTCTTATCTACCAAGCTCCATACTCTAACCAAAACATTGCATAACCCCATAGACCACAGAATATATGATTCCAAGATGTTTAATAATATTTGTTCCCTCAAGAGAATAATGAAGGTACAAGCATATATGTTAATAGTGTTATTAATTTGTATTAATTCATCATAAAAACTATCTTAATCTTTTTTCCTAATGTTCTTATCCTTGTTTTCAATTTCATTTCTACAATGTAGCCTCAACACTGCACTAATGTGTATTTTTTATTATTATTATTATTTTACAAATTGATTTAAGTCAGGAAAATGAGGAAACATACTGCTGGAATAAAACAAACAAACACAACCCTCACACATGTGCGAATCTAATACTGTGTCATTTAAGTTCAGCAAGAAACACAGCAATGTTGTGACCACTATGTAGTGTCAAACATGGTGCTGGCATTCAGCTAGTGCTTATTCTGTGCTGCTGTCATTGTCTTTGACAGATGTTTGCTGACATTTCTATAACAAGCATTTTCACATAAATCAGTTAGGCCAATTCATTAATTGCTTTATAAATGTCATGTAATATGTATTTGTCTCATGAACACACAAAGCTTATAAGCGGTGGGGTAAATCTTGTGATACCAATGCAAATCTGTGCTAATCCTACTTATTACAAACAAATCACAGAATCACAGAATGGTTAATGTTGGAAGGGACCTCTAGAGATCATCTACTCCAGCCTCCCTGCTCCAGGAGGGTCACCTAGAGCACGTGGCACAGGGTGGCATCCAGGCAGGTTTGGAAGATCTCCAGAGGAGGAGACTCCACAACCTCTCTGGGCAGCCTGTGCCAGGGCTCTGTCACCCTCACAGTAAAGAGGTTCTTCCCCATATGAATGTTTTTATATTGTAATTGAAAGCTCACAAAACTTTATTTTCCTCTTCCCTGGGTTAAAAACATTAAGAGCTTGGTGATTGCCTGCAGACTTGCCAGCGAGAGTTGCCCCATTTCTTTGTCTAAGTGACCTGACAAACAGGCTAGAGTTGTGCTGCTTTTGTAGTGTTCTAGTCCCATGATCTTGGATCTTGGTTTTACAATTAGAGCATTCCAAAAACAATGCAAAATGCCTGCTCTAATACCTTGGTTCTTCTGCAGCCATGCAATTAATGGTACTTTGTGGAAATGTGCATGGGTTAATGTGGGCCTCAGTTGAGTACATCTCTGAACAAATTCCAAGTAAGTTCTTAATCAATAAATGCCTCACATTTACATCAGTGAAAGCTTTGCCATGCTTCAAGGACATGGCAGGGCATTAGTTCTTCAAACTGATTGCTGTTCATTTTAAGCAGCAACCTCAGCACAGCAAAGTTTATCTAAAATTAATCCTGATGCAGACCAAGCTGAGCTGTTAGAGCACTTTTTGTTTATTTCTTGGTATGTAGTTTTTTAGTATCTTCCCTTTACTTAGGTCTTCTTAAGTCTTAATGATAAAACATCATATACTTTTTTTTTCCTTGTATTACTTAGAGAACAAGAACACATTCAGGAGGTTATTGGTAATTGGATATTACTCTCTGTTACTAGTTTCTACTTTGTCCTCTATAGGTTCCTGTAGCTGGTAGTCCACTTTAATTTAGCCAAGGTTTTGAGCTTCACTCAAAATAAATCCATTCAGTATCTCTGACGAGTCTTCAGCTAGGAGATAAGCATCTCAAAACAGTATCACTGATTCTGGTCTTGTTACCTGTTTCTGACAGGTTGTGAAAGTTTTAGGAGGTGTCCTAGGCTTATTATCTACAGTGATCTTAAACTATAGAAAATAAATTGTTTTGAAAGCAACTCTTTCTAAAGTTCTGACCCAAGAAACTGCTTCAAAACTTTGTTAAGATAAACTACTACCAAATCTGTTCTCTGGCAAGTATTTAAGTGATCTTCATAATGTAGTAAATGTTTTTTAGATGTTAACACAGAATAATGAAATGACTGTATATCATGACATCATGACTATCAAGAATGGTAAGGTTGAAAAATCAGTAATTTCTGAATCCTAATTCTTTTTTAGACCTTACTTAGCACTTATCTAATTACTCTTCCAAAACCAAAATTCTGGGCGTGTCATTATCATGCTGAATGAATTTCATATTAAGACAATTTGGACCCTTTAGGTTGGACAAATGGTGGTTAGGGAACAAATTTGATTACAAATTATGCTGACTTGTATTTTTTACACTTAATTCTTCACCTAACACCTGAAGAAAAATATCCAAAATGGATGTTTCAGCAACTGATTTAGCAGAAGCGTATGTTGTCCTGTATAACATGAACATACCATGTATCAGTTAAGGGTATATCTGCATATAATACTTGCATTAAACATTTATTATCATTCAATTTCTACTGTATAAAAAAATCTCATTATCTAATGAAAACAAAATTTCAAAGAGAAAAAAAGGTGTCTACACACTACAGAGTACTCAATACTGAGTAATATTCCCCTGAAGGGAATTTTGAAATAAGATCTGAGAATCTGCTAGACAATTGAAGGGACTACTTTATAAATGTTAAATGAGAAAGAAAAAAAAATCACTTCCATTTACATTTTATGTTAGCTGTATTTCATGTCTGAAACATGATTTTTTGGGGGGAGGGTTGTTTCTAATGAAATATGGATCTCCAAAGATTTGTAGCTCTAAAACACGGACTATTATTTTCAAATACTTGGCAATGCTTTTTTTCTTCATTAATTTGCATTCAACCCTGCTACAGTGATGAGCTTTATTTTTTTATAACTCCATATTTTAGCATATTTTATTAGATGATGTTAATGATGGCTAAGCAATGTAGGTTGGGTACGGCAGCAGTGATTTATATATACAAGAATGAACTTTATGTATGAAATTAATTATTTCAGGCATATGTACTATACCTTTTTTTTTTAGTAGATACTCTTTGGCTGTACCTTAGGCTTATGACTAACATGTAGAAATTTGAGTTAAAATTATCCTATGATTAAATACAAAGTGAGATTGATAACTGTCGTGAATATCACTTGATATGACCTGTTGTGTACCCAACAGCTCTGATTAGGAAGATTGTTGAAGCTGAATCATTTGTGCAATACGGCAAACATGATTTTACATCCTGAAAAATGAATATACTGCATGTGGTAACCAAATGAAATGTTACAATGAGTGTGTTGACCATAACGAATCTGATATAGGTACAGAGAACATAAATTTCAAATGCCAGCTGTTTGAAAATGATGCCTGCAAAAGTGGCATTTGTTTGCATTAGTCACATGCTACCCCAACGAAAGGAAAAACTACTACATTTTGGCAAATGAGTCTTTCTGCCATGACGACAGAACGAGTGTATTTAAGCAGCCATATCTGTTAAAACATAGAGAACAATATCCTTAAAGACTTGCCATGATAGTCCTTTGGGTCTGTGCTGTCTGGATCCCCTTGCAGAGTACATACACTGCACGTACATAGAAACCAACACACTTTGTCTTCCATCCTGGAGGGAATAATGAAAGATTCTTTATTGTCTGCTAAAAGTCTATACAAAGAATATGGCCTGCAGGTGAAATTTACATATACAGACTAGGCAGAAAAGTCAAGAAATGGAAAAAGGCAAGCAAGAAGGAAAGATAGTCAGAGAGAGCTTAAACAGCAACATAAAGGATATATAATCTTTGATACTGTCTTTGTTTTTAGATAGAATATGGCCATCCATATGGAGGGAATGGAGAATACAGCCTTCTGTCTTTTGCATTTCTATTTTTACTGTTCTCAGAGAGGTTTACATTTTTTGGAAACAAGGAAACAAACAGAATTAAAATAAAGAGAATTGCATCACTGTTAAACTGCAAAGAAAAGTTTTTTTTTTTTTTTTTAATCATGGAAATGACTGCTAAAGCTACCTGCTTCACCCCCAAAGGCTCAAGTAATCAAAATCCCATGTCACAGCTGTAGGGTACGGTGCTCGGAAGATCTCGCGATGTACGGGAAGAATAGGGAACTAAGGCATATGCCATATTAGGTAAAGAGCAACGCTTATTGGCTACATAGGCATGCTTCCGCCTTTGCTACCTTTATAAGGTCCAACCTGCGTATATTAAACGCCATTTGCAGCATCCTCATATTGGTGTCTGTGCTCTCTGGCCCAGGCACGGGTGGGACGTGCCTGGCCGCCTCGGCGGACGGAGTCGATTGCCAATGTCAGGCAACAAGTGGTGACCCCGACGTGATACTCCGAGGCGGCGGACCGTAGGCGGCGAACCGTAGGCGGTCGAGGGATCCGCGGATCATGGAAGGGATAATCAAGGTCGTATTATCGTTTGCTCGTGAATGGGGGATTTCTATGAAATCGAACGCAGTTAAGAGCTGCATTGAGCGGCTCCTTGAAGAAGGGGCGGTTAACAGTGCCGGGGAAGTTTTATTCCCCCAGCACTGGCAGAGATGTACCACCGCCTTAGCGGAATATGGTATATCTAAGGGGAGTGCGAAAGATCTAAAGACGTGGGGAGTGATACGGCAGGTCCTCCAGAGAGCAAGGGAGGAGAGGGAGACTTGGAGGGCAGCACGGGAGGCGCTCAGGAAGAGCGAAGTAGTGGGAGTGCAGACAGAGGCTGATGAACAGACCCTCTGCAAGCTTTCAATCTGGTGCAGAGAGAACGGGTTCAAAGCCGAACACCACCTAGTATTCAAACCCGATGTGAAAGCCAAAAGCAAAGTGGCCATCGGAGCCACGGCAGCCTTTGCAAGCACTTCAGGACCGGGACCGCCACGCCACTGAAAACCGCTGGTGTTTGGAGATCCATCGCTAACCCCCCCGCCCGTGCCTGCACCTGCAGCGCCTACACTGTCCGTGCCCCCGCTTCCGCTTGTTAGATTGCCTTGAAAAAAGGAGAAAGGGGGGCTGGGGAAGAGAAGGCGAATGAGATCAAGGAAACTTACGTTGCTGAAGGCTTGATGAAAGCCAGGAGGGAGGTGCAGAGGAATTTGATCTGTCTTTAAAAGTGGAGGTTGAAGAACTGTAATGCTTTAAGTGAGGACAGAAACCGTTATTAGGGCTATTATTTCTATTTGCTATGTTCATCTCTATTATGTGTTGTATCCTTTGTATATTGATGCCGACACGAGGTATGGTTGAAAGGTGGAAATTTGTATGATCTGTAGAGTCATAAAACTATTGTGAAAAATAGGATCCAAGACCCTGAGAAAGAAGATGTTTGCCTGCCCAGGCTGAGCGATAAGGAGTGCGGAGGCGGCTGCCCAGCCAGGCTCAGAGCTGACCTCCTCCAAAAGCAGCTGAAGGCGGCTGCTCGACCGGGCTTGTAGCCAACTTAACTGCAAACATCCTCTAAATTAGTTTGAAGGTCAAACACCCGAGAGGGAGGGAGATGAGAAAGGCAGGACCCTCAGACTGACGACTGGGACAATTTACTGACATGCGCACCTGCGCACCCAGGAGGGAAGGTTATGTGACTGAAGGCGGAGTTTGTCCGCCCCCTGGTCTGCCTGCTGGCACGTACTGGCCCTACGTGGCAGGATGCACCGGGCATAAACAGACAGTGCGGAGAGATGGGGGGTGAGACTCCTAACACTGAGACCCACGTTGTCTCTGCGGGGACGCCCGCTGAGTTGGGAGCCTGTCAGCAACCCTCTCATCTGCCAACTCAAGAGAATGTTCAGTCTCAGTGTCCTGCCGACAAGTATTACCTCACGAGTAATTAGGCATACTTTAAAGGCTTCTTTAACGTGCTTTCACCTGAATAGCCGTAGCCACTTTGTTCTGTGTGATTATTGCCGGATCCCAAACCCATTCGCAACCTAATTGGCAGCGAGGATGGGATTAGGCAATTGAGACAGTGGAACTCACTAGTGGAGTGCACAGCTACGTGAGGTCGTGCCACTGGATGGAAATTGTGTTTGTGCTGTTTGTATCTGTGGTTTTTAGATCTTTATTGTGTAATATATATCAGCAGAGAGGGCTAAATAAGCACAACAAGAAAGTCCAGAATTTGAAAGTGGGAAAGTCAGGAATAACTCAGACTATGGCGTTCCCCCCCCACAACCAGTGGAGGACTGGGAGCCGTACTCTGACTTATATCCTTGGAAAGAGACTAGGGAAGTACTTCAGCATGGGAAACAAGAATGAAGCGATGGCCACGCTCCAGTGCAACTGACACGGAAGGACCTGCAACAATCCTTACAAATTGTAAAAGCCTCAATGCTACTGGAGCGGGCGCCTCCTTAATATACAGAAATCCCAAGCAATTTCTGGGGAGGAAACCAAATTGAAGCTATGCAAACATAAATAGAAATGGAAATCGAGAACCTTTCAAAATGATTTGGACATCTTAATAATCGATTTAAAAGATTGTTTTTTCACCATACTATTACATCCTGAGGACCATGACATAGTGGAACATATGAACCAAACGCTGAAACGCCAGCTACGAAAAAATTGGCAAGAGCAGAATATGTTTTAAAATTTTGAGATTGCCCCAGGATAGCCTAGTCCCTCTGATGGTCAAACACAGGGCTGGGCTAAAGGGAGGCCTGACAGAAGTAAAGTCGGGTCCGTGTAAGGTGATGCTGAGAGACTGGAACACGGGAAAATGGATGGGACCCTTGGGCTTAATAACCTGGGGAAAAGGGTATGCTTGTATCGTTACAGATACTGGAACCAGATGGGTGCCAGCAAAAATGGGCGAAACCTTGGCTGGAAGCAAACTCGCATACATCAAACGTAGCAGGCAGGCAGCTGGTACCCTAGCTGTGGAAAGTGTGAGCCTGCAGAAGAACAACATGGGAGGAAGAAGTGTTACTGTTATTATTAGCTGTATATTGTGGCTTTTAGGAGGTAATGTTGCTTTTAACGCTATTATAGAAGCTGATGCTACTTTTAACACTAATGGATATGTTATGCTACTCAGGCGTATTGTTAATTATACCCAAATTAAGAGTTGTTGGCTTTGTGGGACAGCGGATCAATTGATGCACTGGTGTTAGGTATTCCTCAAAGCAACTGGACAGACCTGAATCCATATAGCCTACTCAATACATCATATCAGTGCACACAGGAGAATGTATGGGCGGGCACGCCAATAGCCATCATGCTGGAGGAGGCGCTGCAACAGCGCAGCACCACAGCCTCCATAGTCCATGTGAGAAGTCATGCCAGTATACAGGGATATTATCAGGAAGGCAACAATAAAGCTGATGCAGCAGCCAAGGGTGTATGGACAATAACACAAGCTCGTGCTATACACGAGCACCTCCACATAGGAGCGAGAGCCCTCGCAAAGCATTGCAACATTCCCCTTGCAGCAGCCAGGGATGTGGTAGCCACTTGCCCGTATTGCCAACGATCGACTCTATGGGGTGCTGGGGTGAATCCCCGTGGCCTAAAGGCAAATCAAATCTGGCAGTCAGACTTCACATTATGCCCTTTATTCAGACCACGACCCTGGTTAGCAGTTACAGTGGATACATGCAGTGGACTGATCATAGCCACACAACACCAGAGGGTTACTGCACGTGCAGCTCACCAGCACTGGATAACAGCTATAGCATGGTTAGGCGTTCCGCGAATAATCAAAACAGATAACGGCTCCTGCTTCACAGCCCAATCTACGCAAGACTGGGCTGACAAATGGGGAATTCAACTGCAGCACGGAATTCCTCACAATAGCCAAGGACAGGCAATTGTAGAGAGAGCAAATCAAACCCTCAAACAAAAAATCAAGATCCTTGGGGAGGGGGAAGGTCATACCCAAAGAATTCCCAGTATGAAGCAACCAGAAATTTTGATGCGAGCGCTATATTCGCTGAATCATTTCATTCGTGGAGATGAGAACAAGGCACCAGTGGATAAGCATTGGGCGGTCGCAGCTATAGAGGATGGGCCCCCAGTTCTGGTCAGGTTCCCAGAGAAAGGGATATGGGAGTCTGGGTGGAACTTGGTAACCCAGGGAAGGGGCTACGCGGCCGTAAGACAGCAGGAGATAGTGAAATGGGTATCCACAAGGTGGATAAGACCGAACCTCAAAACTCATGGCAACTATGAGCTTACCCCTACAGGAACAGCTGGTGGGACGACCCCCACAACCCATACACCTTAGTGATGGAGGATTCGACTGGACCCCGACCTCCTAAGAAAGCACCTTGTCCGGTTGAAAAGGAAATATTGGAGAATAGCAAAACAAACAATCGACATGGCAAGACGAGGAAAGGGTCTCTTTGCGTTATCCTGCTGATACAGGTTGTATGGAGTCGACCAGGAAACACAGAATCCTAGGCCCGACAATGGGCGAGAGGCGCATCCCATTATTGCCTCCCCACCGGGGTGGAAAAAAGGGGAAAGTCCTGATCTCAACCTATATTGAAAATGTTGCAGTTTGAAAGCCGTAGTGGTAATGGTGGGGGGGGGGGAAGGAAGTATCAGAAAAGGTATCGGATTCACGAACAGTCTGTCAACTGTAGGTCCGATTGCCCCCCCGCAAACAAATAGTCGAGTTCACAAACAGTGTGATTTGTTCAAGTGCAGCATTTACAAAGCAGGTTTCGGATGTTAGTACAGGAAATTCTCTACTAGAGCATGGGGTTTTTAGCTAGCTCTGATGTACAAATATGCAATCATCACTCACCCCAGAAAATGGGAGAAGACGTCCAGTCTCGAGTCTCCTCGGGCAGCGTCCCGGCGCAAGGGGAGGGAAGGGGGCTCAGCCTCTCGACTGACCCAGGAGTTACGATGAATTCTTCCCTCCAGACTTTTCATCCTTAGTTCACCTTTTATACTTTTCTTTACATTCAGGTGGAGCTTGAGTGACTAGAGTCATACTTAATATTGTTATTGATTGGTGAAAAAGTTTCTCGCTTTCATTTAAAGGTACAGTCAACCGAAAATCTAAAGCGCATGCTCAGTGAGGGGTGGTCGTACCTCGGAGGCGGGTAACTTCTGAGATGGAGGTACGGTTTTCACATTATAATGAGCAAAGTTCAAGCAAAGTTCATCATTTGCCACCTTTGCTGGCACAGCACCGGACTTGTTATCGTATATCTCTCATTAGACGGCCACTGTGCAGCTTATCAGCAGCCCAGCACAGGGAGTGCAACAGAGTTTGGCCGCGGAGCCTTCACCCCGCTCCATCCTCCGTTACTCCCTTTCGCAGCTGCGAGGAGGGCAGATTGCGTTGCCCAGGGAACCGTGGAGGAGCAGAGTCCGTGCGTACCAACCATCCTGGAAGTGGCAACTGTGTAGCACCCCAAGCAGGCCTCTGTAATGCCAGAGCTGTGTGAGGCCCTAGTTTTCCTCTCAGTTCCTGCTTTCTAACAATTCTTCTACAAACGCTCCTTCCACACAATCCACTAACATGCTTTGCTTTTGTAAGTTTTGCGGCTCCGCTAACAGATAACGCTTTATGCAAATTAATGGCACGAAGAGCAGCAAATCTCACAATACTGCCTAGTGGGACAGTGTATGGGGAATCATGGTCACCATATGGGTCATATGTTAATGTGACATACCGCTCCCATCATGTGAATTTCACAGGGTACCTAGAGATAGTCACTCAGAAGGCTCAGAAATGGGAGAGAAAGATTACATCAGACCCCTCTGCCACCTGTGAAAGTTATAATACAATAAATATAGACAGAGGTGTGGGAAGATTTAGCTGCGGGGATGATGAAGGAAACAGGGAGTGGATTATATCCGAAGACTTGTTTAGACACTCAGGTACAAGATGGACGAACGGTACTATAATTCTCCCCACCTGAAACGTTTCCTGCTCTAGCGCGCTATGCTTGCTGGCTGCTGCATACCTACCACCAGACAAAATACCCCCAACCCTTGTAAAATTTTTTGCCCCCATGTCACCTGATGTCTTTTTACCGGGTAATATGAGCGAGGCACCATTCCTCGTCCTGGTGAATGCTAATATTACTTGCCTCGGCCCGATTTTAGGATCAACAGGGCTATACAAAATTCAAAGCTCGACCTGTCACTTGTTGCGGACGAATAAAGCAGTAAACACGTTGTCTCAACAGATAGCGGCAGGTCTTAGGGATGTCAACCAGATACTCAAAGCACATCACGAGGTCATCAACGTAATCTTCGAGATTCTCCAGGTGGGGGGAGGCCGGTCCAGAACATTCAAAAACCTAAAATTTTGTTGCCTGACCACAAAAGACTACGAGAAGATCGACAAGAGGTCGGAGGACATTCAAAACGTAGGATCAGATCTGCTACAGATGATAAGACGTAACCCAGGAAACTGGAGATGGCTTGAGAACATAGGCAACAGTATCTGGACATGATTACTATCCTGGCTCAATTGAATTGATTGTGGAAGCTTGGGTTGATTATCATTATGGCATTGATTGGTGTCTTTTGCAGCATGCCTATTTTGTCATGTATAATCCACTATGTATTGCATCAGCTACGACGCTCACAGAAACAAGGCAGTCACAATGTATGCTATTAGCAGCTTGTTCAAAGTAGTGATATTTAGGATATTTAGATTAACATGGGGGGGGGGAGATGTAGGGTACGGCGCTCGGAAGATCTCGCGATGTACGGGAAGAATAGGGAACTAAGGCATATGCCATATTAGGTAAAGAGCAACGCTTATTGGCTACATAGGCATGCTTCCGCCTTTGCTACCTTTATAAGGTCCAACCTGCGTATATTAAACGCCATTTGCAGCATCCTCATATTGGTGTCTGTGCTCTCTGGCCCAGGCACGGGTGGGACGTGCCTGGCCGCCTCGGCGGACGGAGTCGATTGCCAATGTCAGGCAACACACAGCTGAGATACTTGAGCAGTCAGGCACTACTTGGAACCAGGTAACCTTCCCTTCAGGTAACTCCTTTGCAGCTAACCGGCTAATGGCAGTACCTGAGGTGCAGAGAACCTTCCAGATGGGCATGGAGACAGCCAATCACCAGATGCTACCACAACCTCAATCAATCATAGTTGTGCCTTCACCATTCCACCCTATCACTGATGTCTAGTGTTGCCAGGTGGAAGAGGCGGAAGGGAAGAGGCAGCTGCAATGCCTGAAGACTAATGGTGGGGAAGGAGGGAGATGCATGGCCAGCCCCACACCCACACACAGGAGCCCTGGGGCCCCTACGCTGGCCCCAGTGCCCTCCTCACCCCTGGACAGGTGCATCAAGTCATTACATATGCTTATATGACATTGCATCCTTAACATTGCATACATCTGTGACAAGAAGTGTTGTGATAGCTGAGTCCATTTAGTCTCCACACTCTCAGTTTCGTTTCAGACTGTAACAGAGAACAACCTTGAACGATCAGGCTATATAAATATATGTATATATAAATCAAATTGAAATTTATTTTTCTTTTAATTCTGTTGGTTTAATTTTCTTGTTTCTTGTTAATTTGTCTCTGATAAATTCATTTCTCAATCCTTTAAAAATATGTCAAAGACTTGATCTTGCAAGCCACATGTTTTTAGGCATATACAATATAAACCATCTTACCTTTTTAACTGATTGTATGCTTGGGTGGTTTTCTACTTTGTATAAAATTGCCTACTGTATTGCATACATTTAATTAGAAACCTAGCAAATATTGTACAATGTTCTAAATTATGGTGAGCCATACCGTAGCTTTAACAGATAAAAAACAAAAGAGAGATGTAACTTTTAATTCAAATAAGAATTTTAGACAAAGCATGATTATTTTACGAGGTTTTCACATCTTTGCAATATATTACATTATTTCCAGATTGTTAACTTTGCTCTTTAAATTTCTGTTCTGAGGGGAAGAAACGCTATTAGAAATAAGTTGATCCATGGTGAACCACATGCTCAGCAATCTGGAGAAAATCCTTGGAATAAGCACTGCTTACAATAGAAAAGGAATGGTACAGTTTTGCAACTTGGGAAGACTGCAAAATGTTGAAACTGAGACAATTAAGCTATTCCAGTAGCTAATGCAGTACTAGTTTGTTAGTTTATTGCCTCTTTCTTTTTCACATTACCAGATGTACTTTGAGGAAAAAAATGAGAATTGCATTTAAGAGACATTGTTTATATACATTAAAAAAAAAAGTAATACTGGAAGATATCTTTTCATTATAGTTGTGCACAAAGTACTGATGGTAACATAGGTACTGTTGCCTGTTGGTGCTTCAAAAATCTCAGGGATTATGGCAGGGACATCATTTTTTATAAAGAAAAGCACCTTGTCAGGAAAAGATCCTGAGCTCGCCATGGCTATCTCTGTTTTTATTGCCTTTGGAGCATATTACAGTAATGTGCTCTATACAATATTGAGGCTATTTGGCACTAGAATGAGTGAAGGGTACAGATGCAATCAACCTTGCCCTCTAAGCTGTGAGAAGCCCCATTGATTTCTGTCAGACACCATAAGGACATGGCAAAAGAGTCTTCCTATAAAGACCTGGCTCCAGGAATGGGATTGTTAAATGATGCACTGGGAAGGTAATGCATTGCTCTGGTTCAGGCTGTATTAGTTGCTTCACATTACAGCAGAATTTAAAGATGCTTCCAGGTGAAATAGTTGCAATTTTGATCAGCAAATGCATGTCCCCAAGCTAAATATATATATATATATATTGGCTTTCAGGAGAGATCTGTCAGTCCACAGAACTAATCTGAAGCCACTTGCATCTTTCAATTTTCCACAGCCCCTATTTGCTATATCTCCAAATA
The DNA here is from genome assembly GCF_059628265.1 of Tinamus guttatus. Taxonomy (NCBI): domain Eukaryota; kingdom Metazoa; phylum Chordata; class Aves; order Tinamiformes; family Tinamidae; genus Tinamus; species Tinamus guttatus. Next base: position 255,051 of record NW_028288869.1, on the reverse strand, counting down.
CAAATGATGAGTTCAGAGATTAATAGAAAGTAGGTTTAAAAATGTGCTATAATCGATAGTTCTCAAAGTTTTGTATCCAAATCTCTTCTGAAAAAAATGGTAATTCTTTTTGTGTTTCATTGCCTCTTTCACCTGCCCTCTTCACACCTTATTGTGCAACAGTTGTTGCCTCTTCCTTAGCCACCAGATACCAAAATATTCACTGTTTTGAATTCACATTACCCATAGAAACTGCGAATTTCACTGATAAGTTGTGATGTTATGGTAAAAATCTTGTTATGGATAACATGAAACATTAGCATATCTATGTGGCTAGAAACTTACTGTAAGTTTTAACAGCTTTAAATACAATTTATTTTGTAGAGGTTGGGGGCGGGGAGTGGAAGGGGTACTCCATTTATAACAGGGGAGAGCAACAAGAACAAAGTAAATGTGTTCCGAAAATTAGTAGCTCATTGTACATGAAATTGGTGGCTATTGTCTAAAGTCTAAGATCTTAGGAGTTTTGTTTTCGCAATTTCAAATTGCCGGGGTTTATAACCTTCTCCTACTCAGACTGTCCTCTTTGTCCTAACCAACTCTTTTGCCATGGTCATCCACCTACCTCTTACCTTATTTATCTATTCAGCTGTTTTGTCTGACTGGTCCTAACTCACAGTGTTATTCCTGTGGTTTCAATATTAACTCTAGTGTTGCAATATTAACTCTAAGTGAAATAAACCATTGAACAATTACATAGCATACTTATAAAAAATACTCAAAATGTTTGGAGATGGGAGGTAGAAATGCCCTAACTTTTTGTGTGAGGAGGGCAAACATACCAAAGACTTCTTTAGAGGTAAACAGTTTTAAAAAACAAAATGATTAAAAGATGTAATCCTTTGCATAGATAAAATTCTATGTATGAGACACAATACATTGGAAAAATTTGAAAGTAAGGTTGTCCCTTATTCTTTTTCTGTGTTCTGTTTGTGGCAGGTCTCTGTTTTTGCTTCCTGTTTCAGCACTTGTAATGTATTCTTTGCACATCTTCTTCTAATCCCTAGGAAAATATTTTTTTTTTCCTGCCATTTCTTCCTCTTTGCTTTAGATATGAACCCTGCTGCAAGCGTGTTAATCTCAAGAAGCTCCCAATTTCTCTGTACATTGTGAGATACTTTTCTTTTGGTCATACCAAAGTTAACCAAATAAATAGTGCATAAATTATGTGTAAGAAAAAAAATAAGAACTACATAAACCATGTAAGTGAGAAGGGTAGGTTTGTCAGTCTTTCTTTCTTTCCGTCAACAGAAAATGACAGGACAGAATTTTTCCAGATGGCAAAAAAGTTTTCAGCAGTATCAATAGTGTTTTAAACAGTTAAAAATCTCAGCAGTTCCCTCAATGCTGTTTTGGAAAGTTGCTTTTCATTATTCGTATATAATATAAGTATGTTTTATATAATTCAACCTATGTATTCTGTTTCAGAGGTTTAAAAAAATGTAAGAATGGTCCCTTCCTTTTTAACCCTGAGCAAGATGATATCTCCAGCTCCTGTACATGATTTAGCATGATTTATAACAGCTCGTTGCCTGCATTTTCTGCATCATCTCCCTTGCATTCTCCTACCATCAGCACCAGAAGTACTCTGCATGCTGAAAATGCCACATATAATTAGGGATAAAAGCATTTATCTTAAAAAACGATGAAATAAGGTGAAATTCACTTACACTGTGTACTGAGTTCCCTTTGAAGCAGATGAGACAACATTCCCTCTCAACACCTTTTGTTCTTTTTTTTTGCCTTGGCAAACTTTCCAAAAAAGGTGTGGGCAGCTGTTTTTCCTTGTGGATAAATTTGTAAAACTGTGTTCAGTTGTAGTATTTTGCATTTTTTTAGTAAAAATATTTGATAACTTTCATTTGAGGTACAATTTTTTTTTTTTTTTTTTTTACCCTAGATCTCTGCTTATTACCTCATCTTTTGAGATATGTCCAGGAGCTTATTTTATATCTTTTACATGTTTTTGTTTGTTTTGTTTTGTTTTATTGTTCATGCATGACATACAACTGCATTTTAATGTTTATACATTATATGAAGAACATGTGTCTCATCTGGAGTATTGTGTCCAGTTCTGGGCTCCACAGTATAATAGGGATGTGGAGCTGCTGGAGAGAGTCCAGCGCAGGGCTACAAGGATGATCAGGGGCCTGGAACATTTGCCCTATGAGGAGAGGCTGAGGGAGCTGGGCCTGTTCAGCCTGGAGAAGAGAAGGCTGAGAGGGGATCTAATCAGTGTATATAAGTACCTCAAGGGAGGGAGTGCAGAGGATGGTGTTGGTCTCTTTTCACGGGTGGCCACCGACAGAACTAGAGGAAATGGTCGGAAGCTGAAGCACCAAAAGTTCCACAGGAACTTAAGGAAAAATTTTTTAACAGTGAGGGTGACAGAGCACTGGAACAAGCTTCCCAGAGAGGTTGTAGAGTCTCCTTCTCTGGAGATCTTCAAAACCCACTTGGACGCAGTCCTGTGCCACGTGCTTTAGGTGACCCTGCGTGTGCAGGGGGGTTGGACTAGATGATCTCTAGAGGTCCCTTCCAACCCTAAGCATTCTATGATTCTATGATTCTGCCAGATCTCAAATATAGGATGCCATACTCAGAAAGAACCACACATGAAGGCTAAATAAAATATTGATGCAGGAAGCAGTAATAATGATGGGATGCATTCCTTTAGTGTAAAAACTGCATGACTTCTTAGAGCTTCATTATGGTACTCATACACAAATATTCCTCCTGAAATCACTTCAAGAATAGCTCAAAGAAACAGCGACTTCAAGAGTTAGTATTTGCCTGAATCAAATTTGGGTCAGAGTTAGGACTATTAAGCAGGCTATCTGTTTAGCCTATCTAGACATTTAAAATCCTATCTTTTTTCTCAGGCTTGAAATTTCTTTAGGCATTTAATCTTAAGCTTCTGATTTTGTTCAAAAGAGTATAACTTCGGAGGATGGAAAGGAAGTGGTAATACATTTCTCTCCTAAATTGCAATTATATTTAAGTAGATAGAGAGCTCTTTACGTTCTCAGAAGGACCCAGTCATGCCCAGAGCACAACTAACAAAAGTCAGACAGAATTTAGTTCATTATTAATGTCAAATCCCGCTTCTACTTTGCTCAGTGTCTTAATGATTGGGATATTCTGAGTTCTTCACAGAGGTAAAGGATTTGTCTGTGGTTCAGTGCAAAATCTGTGTTCAAAAGGTGAGTTTTTCTTGTGAAACCTTTTTTTTTTTTTTTTTTTTTTTTTGGTCCAGTCTTAAATGGGCATCTAAAGACAGAAGAGGAACACCATGACTTTTCCAGGAAGGCCCTCCATGAGAGGAAAATTTGGTCTGAAGTTAGGACACTGAGTTTTGAAAAATCTCTGTTTGAACCTTTTCACTTTCTCATGATTGAATCAATAGAGACTAGTCCCATTCACACTTTTTTTTTTCTTTTATAACATCATCTAAAATTATTCTTCGGCAGCTTTGCAGTTTCTCTCCAGGCTAAAACACAGCTGCAATTAATTAGCTTGAATGAAAGCTTAATTCCAGTTTGTGAAGCATTATAAAATTATTCAAAAAGTTTCCATGCAGTCTTAACAAGTTCTCTATATTGTATTATTATTAAAATATTAATAAACTAGATTTTCAACAATATCCAAGTTAAGCATTTTTTTGCTGATTTAGCAACAGGAAAGCATTTATGCTCATTGGAGATATTATGATGGCAGCTAAAGGCCGAGGCATGATCAAAGATTTCTGTTTTGAAAATCTAAAGTAGACTAGAGCCAAATTTTCTGGAATCAAATGCCTTATACTGTTATAGAATTAGATGTTGCTAACATCTGGTTGATGTTAGCATTTCCTAGTCAGGTTGAAAGACCAGACTAGAAAAGAAGTATTGTGGCTTTGATTAGAGGCTGAATTTACTTATCTTGATGTAAATTGTTATGTACTTGACAGGGTTTTTGGTAAAAAACACAGTTTGTACCAGTTAGATATCATATATCCTTTTTTCTATTAACTCAAAAATATATGGATGACAAACTTGAGTATAATAAGAGTAGTTTTCTGGGGTTCTATTCTTTTTGAAATATATACCAGAAAAAATACATTTGTTTGGAGTGTTTGTTACTTATTATAGTTTTTACAATTTGATTAGATTTATTACACTTAATTTAAAATGGATTAAATTTGCCATATATCAATAAAAAAGGAAAATGGTAGGAAAATAAGTGTTAATGAAAAGATGAAAAAAAAAGGGGGGAAATGTTCAGCTATACATTCCGGGACTAGTAGTGTGCTCCTGAGTTTCCTTCGTGTTGCTCCAGTGAGAAAAGATTCTCAGTAAATAATGTTATTTTACGAGAATGAAAAAGAATTGAGTTAAATTTCTTCACAAAGCACCAGACTATGCAAGGCCACTTAAGGAGGGAACTCAGAATATGAGAATCTAACTAAATGAAAATCTTCTAGTTCTGTTTATTGTCTAAGGTTTACCTTGTAGGGTGAAGGGGTGTAAAACAGTGTTTGAGGTAATGTGTAATTAGGCACATTGCAGAGGATCTACCGTTTCAACATGTAATAATTACAAGGAAAGCTAAGAGCACATTGACATTTCTGTGATCAGTGACAATGCCAAATTTTAGTCCATTGCTCCTTTAATTGTTCATAAGTGAAAGCATATTCCTTCCTTTGCTTCAAGGCAAATTCTGCTTGTGTTTTACCTACACAGAAGAGAAGAGTGTTACTTGACTGAATGCATTCTGAAGAGTTTTAGCACCTCAGACTATGTCCATTTCATGACTAATATGACATGGACAAAGCAGTGTTCACACTGAGTATAGCCCCATGAGTGTCAGCAATACTCTATTAAGTGTTGTCTCAGATTCTGAAAGTATCTGCCAAAATGCATTACTAATGCCTTCTTGAGCTCTCATACCTTCAGAGCTCTAGTCTTGAAAAAGCTTTGATGAACAGTCTCTTCTGGAAAGTGTGGTAGTATATCATCAATTTCTTACGGAACAATTTTCTTCTTTATAAAGCTTGAGCCTAGTAAGAGTCACATGGCTTTTAAATGTGGAAACTGATGGAAGTTAATGTCTCTGATACTTTTGCTTCTTTTTTTTTTCTATTGACTAAAAAGAATAAAATAGATATTGCAAATTTATGTTACCATAGTACAGCTGTAAAATGCAAGATGGAGAGCATCTTTTTTAAAACACATTATCTATAAAATGCAAAATTATATTGTATAAAACTGTAATTAACTTTTACAGTATCACTTCATGTCTTAAAATGCATTTTTTACAAAGTAGTAAAACTGATGTTTTACTTCCTGCCAATTTTTACTTTTTACTTAGTGCAATTTTGAAATTTTGGGTTAATCCCATACAGATGGATACTTTCAGAACAGAAAAGAATGTATTTCCAATATTGATTGTTCATATCCACATCATATTTCAAGATTCTTTCAATAAGAATCTCAGCTTGTTTGAATTTGGATTTTTGAGGAAAAAATAAAAACTCTCTCCAGATTTTATCACAATCTGTTACTCACTTTATGTACTTTAATATGTTGTGTAATGCCATAAAATATATCCATAGAGGAAAATCTTAAAATTGGATGTTGCTTTTTCCTTTAAGTCATACAGAACTATCACTGCTACTTCATTTCAGCCTCAGAACTGAGGTAAGTGGATAACTGGGTAAATGAGTAACATTTCTAAACATTCAACTGTCATATGCATTTAAAGCCTAGACCTGAAATAATCTAGGTGTGGACAAAATTGTGTAGCTTTTTGTGTGACACTTTGAAGAGCATGTGGCTTTTGCACAGGGCTGCCTTCCCATTGTGTCTTTCTCCTACAATACTTGGAAGCAATGTTCTGAAAACTATTTGATGAAGTCTACCTGCCACTGACTGATGGAGCAAGACTTTTCAGTAGTTCTTCTCCTCTGTCTTCTTCTAAATGCTGACAGTCGCAAGCAATCCTTTCCATCCTTCTTAAATGATGCTCTTGTGGCAGTGTAAAAAGCTTAGTGTATTTTGCCAAGGTCGGTGGTAAAAGTGACTGCCATAGTGTTAGTGTGGATTTCTCCCTGAGATTTCTCTTTGCATTGGTGGTTGCTGGGAGGGTTTCATGCCTGCTTGTATACTTCATTTCAGCTCCTAGTACTGATTTGACAGTTCTTGACCTGTGGGTAATGCATGGTTCATCATCTTTATAGTTCTCTCAGTCACTTTTTACTCCCTACTTTCCTCATTTTTGTCAGCCTTCTACTATGTATCTTGTTTAAGTCTACTTGTGTATCTTGTTAAATGGAAACAGAATTTTGCTTTGAGTGTTATGTATATCTTTTCATGTATTTTACATCTTTTCTGTTTAATATCCTTCTAGCTTGTCAACATGACAATCTTTTCTAAACAGAATTTTGTTGAAAGATGCTGATAAGACAAAATTAAAACTTTGCAGGGTGACAGTAGTTTTGAAATATTCCCCACTGTCAGAAAAATGAAATATGAAAACAGAATATGTAAATACTTTTTTCAGTTTACAATATGTGTTTGTTTTAAAGCTTTAATTTGAGATAATTATAGTGAAAAAGAAAAAGAATCGAGAAGGATAAACAGGAAGAAAAAAAATAATTCTCAATTCTTCTCCATGGCAAAAACCAAGTTTTGTCTCTATTCATATCCAAGCTCTATTTCTGTCAATACTGATGTGTTTAATTATCTTTCTTCTTCAGATAGCTAACCAGTAATTTTTTTGTCTTTCTTAAATATCTGTTTAGTAGTATAGAAAATAATGTCACAGACTGATACTGACCTCAGCTCTCATAGAAACACATGCATATTTCAAGACCAGATGCATGCCCTGTTGGCAGAACTAACCTCATACTTGGCAGCAGGAGCCTGAGGTTAGGGGAGCTGTTAAGTTCATCTCACCAGCTTTATATATTTACGTTTAAACCATGCTTACCTCATTTGAGCCAAGAACCCTCAAGGTCAATGTCAAATTAAAAAATAATAGACTTTTTGGGACCTTAGACTTCTAATTTGTTTTAAATTGATCATTTCATTTTTATCAGTAATGGTCATTGACCTTACTAACTAGATCTCTGTTAGCTGTGAGAGAGCACAGCCACCTGGACCATACGAAGTCCCCTATAATGTAATGCTTAACGTTGGTGTTCGAATAGGGAGCTCCTTCTCACTCCCATGGCAGGAATAAGTTGAATCCCACACTAGTGAATTGTCAAGAATATGGGAGGGCTGAGCACTTGAGAGCAGTCCGAGATACACATCCACCAGTGAGATAGATAAGATCTGTGTTTGTATTTTCCCTCTTGAATAGTATTCTGGCAAAGGTGCGAATGAGAGCAATCAACACTACTTGACTAAAAAAAACAAGGATGTTTAGATAAAGGAAAAGGAAGACGAATGCTTTGTTCTCCTCTTCCTTCCCAGTTGTTCTTTCCTCCTACCATTTTTTCCTCTTGTTTAAACTTGATTTAATGCACATCTGTACTTGGAACATGACTTTTATTTTGGGGTAATAAGATTTAAATATATATATATATATACACAAATATATATAAACTCTATCTTTTCTTTATATCTCCTTGGAGTAAATGAACTAAGATAAATTATGAATTATCTCAGGTATTTTACTATCTGAATAGCAACAAATAAGATAGCATAACATGTCTTTGCCCTCTAGTTCCCAGGATATATATAGATATATAAAAGGGACTCAGAGTAGTGGAAAGACATCTATATTTCATGCAAGTTCACAAGAATCTGTCGTTTCACTCAGCTCAGAAATGAGATAGCTGGAGAAAAGGCAACCAAGGTGAGGAGCTCAGAAATTTTCTGTCTTTTTTTTTTTAAATAATGACATATCATATATTGTCTTTACATATAATGTAAAACCAAGAGAAAACCATTTCCAAATAAATTCTATGATACAAAATTTTCATATAGCTACTCTCTTTTTTTCTTTTTGTTTTGTGAGAATAGTCAAAATATAGAAAAATCTGTCACTTCATCAGAAATACAGACAGAATAATATTGCTTCCAAAATAAAACTGTTACACTTTTTTTTTTTCTGTGATAGTGCATAGGAGGATATATTTCAAAATACAGACACAGTCTCTGTGTAAATGTGAGAGAAAATGTAGGAGATACAAACCTACAGTCATGCCACACAGGGCCAGTTGATAAGAAAGAGCAAAACTGCTCCTTTTTTTTTTTTCTGCTATGATATCATTAAAGTTGAGAAGGAACTGGATAAATAATGAAACACATTTCATGTAAATGATACAATTTTATCCCAAACATTGACATTGGTATGTACGGATAGATAGATAGATAGATAGATAGATAGATAGATAGATAGATAGATAGATAGATAGATAGATGTGTGTGCATACATATATAGTGATATAAAAGGAAAACTAAGCACTGTGAAGCTTTTCTCCCAGTATACTTACCTTTACACTCATGCACTTATTTAACAGTCCTTTGAACCACTTGTTGGTCAATTAGTGGACAATTATAAGTTAAATGAGTTAAATACCTTTTTTGTTTGCATGAAGAAATCTCTAATAATGATTAATAGAGCTTTAATCAAATGCAAGACTTAAATATGCAACAACAGAATTTGAATGAGTTGAATATTTCTACAAATATATCAAGGGCAATTTTCTGCTTCTAAAATGAATAATACCATGTTTTATAAGTTGGCATTGTTAAAGAATAAATTACTGAATTACTGAATATATTTTGATCTTGATATGTGACAGGTAATATTCTCCTGAATGGACAGAGTAAAAGAGGGGATTTGCCCAGAAAGAGAATAAATAAGTATTGCATAAAAAAACAGACAACACGCACAACACACTGAATAAAGAAGCTTTTTTTTCCCTTGTACTGAGTGTTACTACATGCATACAAAGTGCTTTTCTGTGTAAATTTGACGATCTTACCTTTACTGCAGATGCTCTTCCTGACATATAGAACCTACTGTTGCATTAATTGCCATTCCTTCCGTCATGGAATTTTAAGGAATTATTATAAATTATAATACTTGTAGTCCTTGTTTCTTTGCAAGAATAATTACTTGGATTTGAATATGTTGCTGCTTTTAAAGAACTGTCAGTAAATGTTCCATGATGAAGGATAGGTTTGGAGATGCGTTATAGGCATAGGCATAGTAACATTCAAAGTTAAACAGAACCACCTTGTAATATAGTTGATATTTTTTTCCTCTTCTGATCTAATATTAAAATATTAGATGAGAAGGAATTGGGTATTAATGAAAACACATTTCACATTCACATGATAATCTTATTCCAAACATTGACATTGGGATATAAAGAATGAAAAAATAAGTTAACTACTAAAAACAGGTTAATAGGTTCTGAAGTCATTTTGTTTTGTTTCTATTGACTCTTACTCTCCACCGCAATATTATTATCAGAAAGTCCTAATAAACAATATCTCTGATAGTCTAATTTAGAAGCCTACTTTTGATTTGAATTTCCCATGAAACAAAATTCAAGATACTTCTAACCAAGATTCATTGATAGGATTTTAATTTTATATAACATTGTCATCATTCTTCTCCCCCTCATATGGTAATTTCATCCTAGATATTTATGTATTGCGTGTGGCCCAGGCTGTCCAAAGTAATCTTAATTTGTCCCTAAATTTAATAAGCCAATGAAGCATTCTGCTAATTTAATGTCTGCTTTCCTCATCTAAGTAACAGAGGGAGGGAGGTGTTTTACCAGGATTTCAAAGGGGGATTGTGTTCTTCCAAATTCAGGCCTAAGTTATGTGGGCAGGATGATCTTCCAGAATGCTTTGAAAGTGTCTCTCTCAACTATTTGGGAAACGTAAGGAACTATTTTGGAAAGGTACTACTTTGGAAAATTTTCCCATAAGTTAGGGACAAGGTATATTCTCACCAGTCTTCACACAAGCTTTAGTCTTGGTAGCAAAAGCATTACTCTAAATTTAGAAATGCTATTTTGCTTTGTCTTAAAAGCAAGAAGCCATAAACTCAGTTTGTCAATTAAACCATACCCCTGTGAATGTGAAGTCCTAAGCAGGACCAGAGATATATTTAATATTGCAACCAAAAGCTACTAATCCATGCATGTGGCCCATAAAAAGAGACCTTTTTTTTTTTTCTCTTTGTTAAATTGAAATTTGATAAAACACAGTATTTTTTTTTAATCCATGATGTCTATGAAATTGGCAAAAATTATCTTAGGGAGCTTTCTGTTTTACATCATATTTTCGTTTTTGTTGAGGATTATTGGTAAAATATTTTTCACTTTTTGGTTTAGATTTTTTTTAGATTTTTTTTTAGATTTTTCATGTACACTATTCAGGTATCTTTTCTGCCCAAATAAAGCTGCATCTTGGGATCTGTCAGCTTTTATGTTGCAATTTCTAGGCAGCACTGCATCTTTCTGAAAGACAGGTTTTTGTTTCTGTGTTCGTGTTTATTATAACAAGTATTTGGGAGAGCTTCCTGTAGTTAAGATTGCAGAACTTTTGTCAATTATAACTACATATTTTCACACAATAAAATCCATCCAAAACATTTTATTCATTTGAATAAAATATTTCCATATCTGTAAACTGCATGGTTTCTCACAGAATGATTTAAAGCATTTAAAACCTCCTTTGGCAGGTTTGAGAGTGAAAATAGCATGAGAGCGTTCAGGAAGACTTATACATCATGTCATCATTGTAAAATATAATCACTTGCTCTAAAAATGACATAAGTTATGTTAGGCATTGCTTGTTTATTTCTCCCTGCATTTTTACTGATGAATGCTTTGTGTAAAACTGTGACTTTAATTTGATAAACTGGGGATTTCCAATAAGTAACTTTAATGGACTACTTCCCATCCACCTCCAGAACTGTTTATCTGCATCCTTATACTCAGAAAGGAATGTAATGTGTAGATGCATGACAATACAAATGGCTATAGAAGCAAATAGTGATTTCATCGGCATCTAGCTGCATTCATTATGTATCCAACTACGTCCTAACGGTGTTATCCTGTATTTGTTCTCCCCCACTTTCATAGAATTCTGTCTCCAGCTAAAACTTGGGTAAGTTGTGAACATCTTTCAAAGATTAAAGTATCTAGATTTTTCTTCTGTGGCTGCGTAGTTTTTAAGTAGTTAGTTCTTAGTTCTGCACAACTTGTAAGATTGTAATTGCTACTAAGATCAGTTATTCTGATCTGCTGACTGATAACAAGACAAGCTAAGAATACTTTTTACTGAGTGGTAGCTACACCTTTCTCTCTAAAGAGCCATATAAAGTCCTCACATAGATTTTAGGTCTTTTACGTATATGCATATATAAATCATGAAGCTATTCTTCCTCAAATATTCACTGAATTATTACTTTGCATTTTGCAAGGGTGTTGGATCTCTTCCTTGAGTTAACAATGAGCTTGAGGCCAAGAATGCTTAGCCACATCCCAGTTTTTTCCAGTGTGTAAAACCTGTGTCTTCTCTGTTTTTTTTTTCTAATACTAAATGAATTATGCAAGCATCAAAGAAACACATCATAGAAAATGTTGTTCTCAAAGGATATCTTGTCATTCTGAAACTCATTATATAATCATGACACAAAATGTTAATATTTTTCTCTCAAAACAGTATTGATTGTCTTTAGAATTTGTGGTGTGTTTTGGGAATTACGAGGGAAAGCTGTCATTTGATAAGGGAAATTGTAGTTTATTCCAATCACTACAGTCATTTATCCCCAAATCATATGTACTGCTATCCAGTCGAAATGATCAGGGAAAAATGTATATATATATATTATTATTAAGACTATTTTGATTATGCTTGTGTCTTCTACTGTTTATATCCAAAGCTAAATCTCAATCATTATTAAGGACTAAACCAATAATAAGTTATAACGTTACTTATTACTATGCAAACATAACAGTAGATCCAGGAGATTTAAAAACTTACATAAATATATAAAAACTTACATAAATATATAAAAATAAATTAGGTTACATATATCAAATTACAAGATTTTATAGCTCGAATCGAATGTGAGTCAATTCTTTCATCTTGGATTCTGTTTTCACCAAATGTGTTCTCAGTTAGAAAAAAAATCCTTTTTTTTAACCCAGGACCCTATGCAAATAGAGTATTCCAAGGTTTTCTGTGCTGTGTTAACTCATGATTAAATCCAGTTGCCAATATTTGTATCAACTATCTATTGATTTCTTCTATCTTGTCTGTATACATTTTCATTTCATTTAGGACTGCTTATATAGTGCTACTGTGTATGCAAATAGTAGACAAAATTTACTCATGCATGGCTTAATTTAACAGCAACAAATAACTTGTCCTTTATGAGGGACATGCTAGATGCTGATTTTAAGGGTTGATTTTAAACACAATTTTCTTTATAAAATGAAAACTACATTTCTGTTAAAAATATATAGCGAGCAAAATACCATAATTTAAGAGATATGTGAGCCATCAAATTGCATAATTATAAGCCCTATAAAAATAAATATGAAAATAACTGAATACCAATCAGTATTTGTCTTTTAAAGCTATCGTGGCACTTACCAAAAAAATTATGCATGGTTATGTTCACAGTCGAGTGGCTTTGATTATCTGAAGCACTTGCCAAATATCAGCCTGTATTCCCATAACTCTCTTGAGAACGTGAAATTTCAATGCAAGCTTTACTGAGCTCTCTTTTGGGCCTTCCATAATGTGTATTCTATGCAAGATAGGTATATAAAAGAATAACTAATCTCTCAGAGAACTCCTCATATAATTGGTTGCCTGTTAAAATAAAAGTTCAAGTTAGAATTGTTTTACTGGTGATATCTACTGATGATAGAGAATTGTCTTGTTAAAATGAAAATATATTCTAGTAATTTGATGTGTTAAGCATTGATATATCTAGATAATTAGTGCATCAGAACTTTTGAAATGCATCTCATCTGAATTCAATCTTTTTTTTCTTTCTTTTCATTTTGTGTTTGTCAAATGTGTGTCCTAAAACTCCTCTATTTTGTTGTAACTTATCTTCTTCAGTTAAATGTAATTTGTTTTCTATTAGAAAAAATAGAAAACAAATGAGAGTTCTATAAAAATGCAAAAATTCTGTGTTTACTGCATGTAACCTTTTTTTTAAACAAAATTGATGATGTTGTGTAACTGAATTAGAACAAAAAGAAAAAAAAAAGGAAAACATACAGTCATAACATTTTTATTACCAATTAGAGGTGTCACATACTCCTCTGGACTGTGTTTTGAAGGTAGCATAGTGGTCAATGAACCCAAGAAGTCCTGTATCCAGGAAACTTAAGCCTCATAGCCTCAGAGTAGTACAGTCACATTTAAAGTAGTTATTGCAAAAGATCTCTGGTCATTCCTGAATCATATTTAGAAAACATATCAATATTAGCTGGCACAAACCAAAAATGTATTGAAGCCATTTTAATGATTTTTCACTATAGGAATTCATTTCCAATACCAAGAGTTTGTTTAAGGTATAAATGTATAGTCCATCCAAAATTGTTCAATATAGGTTCTTTATGTACTTCATTTAAATACTAAACAATAAAACAATATGTACTTTTATTCTTTCAATGGTTTCAATATTCTTCATAATCATTTCTTTTTCAGAATCATATTCCCATGATTTCTTATCTCATGATCTCAATAAATCTTCCATTTCAGCTTCACAATGACTCAGCTTTAGTAGAAATGAAGAATTTGTTTTTTCCTACATGGAGGAAGGACTAGATTCCTTTTTTTAATTGGAACTGTAAAGTTGTGTTTGGACATGTGAACATATCAGTATATGCTTTAAATAATGGAAAAGTTCATATATGTTGTTAACTTTGAATATATAATCGTTGGCAGAAGTGCAGATGCTTATTCCTCACCCAAAAGCACTTGAAATTCCTTGCTGTGCTGTTTTGACATATAGTTAAAATATCAAAGCAGAAACATGCAGTATTTTGGGGAAATGTAGATGAAAACCAATTACCTTTATAGAAATCTAAAATATTTATAAATTCAATTTTAATGGATATTGCTAAAACATTTTTTATCATTTATGCTATCAGTCTGTTGTGTAAGATAAGTAGAGCAGAGTGCTAATATTCTTGTCTTTTTTTTTTTTTTGGTTTCTTTGTTTTCTAATGAAAAAGGTGAATTCTCTATCTCTAAAATTAGCTGCCATTTCAGCATGGTTCCTTAAAGACATCTGGTTGGAATCAAAATGACACTTTTTAATTTAGTTTTGGAAATAATTTGGATGAACAGTAAGTGTCTGTTTCTATTAAATATCTAAAAAGTAAGGATAAGATTGACATCCTGCTGTTCCACCAAATAATGAGGGACAGTCGTTAAAAAGTGATGGCAGTATGGATGGTGTCTATGGTGAAAAAAAAAAAAAAGTGTGCTGTAATTCAGTGTGCTTGAATTACAGCACACTGTTATTGGATGGACAAAGGCTTTGAGAATGATAATTTACATTGCATGTGCAGAAAGGCATTTTATTACTGATGAACACACTAATAAGTAGCACCTGGCAATTAAATTATTCCAAAGCAGCAGATAAAAAAAAGAGAACAGTTTGTTGTTGTTATGGCTTTGTGCTTGAAGCTCCTTCGATATTGTAACTAGCGACAGAAAATGCCTGCTGTTTCCTACTTAAAAACAAAATAATACTTTGAGTCTATCAGCCTGATTTTCCTCCTTTTTTATATGATCTTACTAATGGCCAAAAACTCTGCCCTTATTCAGCAAATCATGTGAAAAAATGCAGAGTTTAGTTGTGGTGTACTGAAGGTTGCAATAATGTCAAAAATCCTAAACACTGTCCTAAATCTAAAAACTGAAATGAGTCAGTCTGAATCACTTGTTTTTCCCTTCAAGGTTCTGTTCCCTTTGACAGCCACACCGCATGTGCTTTAAATCACTCCACAGATCTCTTCCAAACTGAGCAGCTAGGTCACTGCGCAGACAAAATCCCCAAGTTCTTTATTTTGTATTGGTATAGAGACTAGTTCATGAACCAACAGATACACATGAGTTCCCCAGTTTGTCCGAGTCTTCCACATCTGTCCTGTAAATCTGCAGTCTCCTCTACTCTTCCTCCCATCTCCACCCATACTACATATGTAGTATGCATCCTTACTGTTGTGCTGTGTCTTTTCATTTTCTCAAGTGTGTTCCAAAATAATATGCATTTTTAAGCTACTTGACAAAAATATTTTAAATACTTCAAGCCAAAAGAGGGACCTCTGAGATGCAAGATTGAACCAGTGCCTTGGGCAGTATGCTTCAGGCTACCTTAACCTTCCTAGGGGGACATGACTACAAGATTTTTCCTGGCATTAAAGGAATCCAGCAGTTTGGCTTCTCTTTTGAGGAGTTTTAGTTTTGCTTTTCATTTATTGATAAGCTCAGGAGGGACAGAACCCTCCTGAGGGACAGGAGGGACAGAATCTTTTTTCCCTCTGATGAGTATTTTTAGGTCTGAGTGTATTTCACTAAAGATTTAAACATCCTCTTTTTCAATGTATAAAATAATTGTGCAACCATCTGCTGAAATTTAACTCTTAATGACGTCTCCGGTGATACATTCCTTTAAGCCGAATAGTCTTTCTGCTTGAAGAATAGAAGTAAGAAATTAGGCACAATTTCATAAAATTTAGTCGCTAAAGGAAAATCTTGTTACTATTACCAGTTTGCTTGCTGATCTTTTTATTTTTTTTTTAATTATTCTTTTAATTATGATTGATAAAGAAATATGAAGACGTATGAAGTATATTTTAACTTACCTACTATTTGGCTAGTACTCTTACCAGTTACTTAGGAAACCATACAAAAACATTTGGCATTATCCGTTTACATACAAATAATATACTGTATGTGTAAAGTCAGTTGTTTACTTGTAAGTATAAGTGGTGATACTAAAAATATGAATGAATATGTTTTATGGAGTATATGTAAACCACTGAGTATGTTCTAGCATGACACTGAGCTTTCAAGCACCTTTTTTTTCTGTTGGAAGAGTGGCTGTACTGTTAATAAAATCACAGAATCACAGAATCACAGAATCACAGACTGGTTGAAGTTGGAAGGGACCTCTAGAGATCATCTAGAGATCATCTAGAAGCTCAATGTCCTTCTTGTACTGGGGAGCCCAGAACTGCACACAATACTCCAGATGTGGCCTCACCAGAGCTGAGGAGAGGGGCCCCCTGCCTCAACCTGCTGGCAACGCTCCTCCTGATGCAAGCCAGGATCCCATTGGCATATATCTTGTCTCCAATGATTTACTGATTACTACAGAAGATTTTCATAAGGACTCTGTGATGGTTTAACAGACTTGATGTGAGCTATGTAAGCCCATTTGATGATTCAAAATCATGTTTCTAATAAAGAAACTGAAACCATTGAATCATTAGGGCCTAGCTACTAGATACTATTGCAATGTGTCAATTTCTACTAAAAAAGTTTCATAATTGTGATCTAAATCCCAGATGGATATTTGAGGTGTAATGTTTTACTTCTGAAATTTTACATCTACATTTAGTCACACTCCTTCCTAATGGCCAGATATCTGCTGCTGATCTGCTGCTGCCTGCTAAAAAGCCCGAAAGGGTGTCACATATGTTATACTACTATTGATGGAATGATAGAACATCATGACCTTGTCTGCACTCCAGTGTGCTCCCTCTACATAGTTAATTTTGAAAGCATTACTAAATTTAACATGCATCTGGAAAAAAATGCAGTAGGAAATTAGCATATTTTTTGATACTATAAGAATGATCTCTTTCAGATATTTAGGCATTGTTAAGCCTAAGTACAGCCTACTGAGAGCATAGAAGGCTGCCTTTTTCACTTGTCCATTTAACAGTGTGGTGTATTTACAGCGTATAAATCTAAGGATAGTTAGACTTTTTTAGATTTGTAAAAAAGCTTTCATACTTCTGAAACCGAAGTTTGTCTCACCTAATTGAATCCTGAGGAGTGTAACATATAAGTCTTAGTTAGTCATCCCTTTTGTACTCAATGGAGAGAAGGAAGCACTCCCCACACACAGAGCATGATTGATGTGATTTTGATGCTTTTCTCAGGATGGGAAGAATCTCACTGCAAAGCTGTCCATTTTTGCTGCAGTATGGCTTGTTTAGACTTAAACATTTACATGCTTAAATTAGAGTCAATAAATCCAGTCCTAAATCTTTTGTTTAAACTATTGTTTAATCTCACATAATTGGTATGTTAAGACAGCTCTTCTTTTAAAGGCAGATAAGCTGAAGTTAAAGTGGAATGGAGAGGAAAGTAAAACCAACTGCCTTCTTCTCTACCATTCTTTATAGCTGTGAACATGGCAGGAGAAAAAAATAAGAAGCAGCCCCTCTCTCCAGTTTTTCTTACTGTTGGGATCCAATTTATAACTACTGGTTAGCTTAGAGAAACAAAGAATGACAAAGATAATATCTATTTTTATGCGTCAAAAGGGTAAATAATAGGAGTAGGAATCAAACAAGGAAATAATTATGAGAAATATTGATTATTTCCTAGAGAATAAAATCTCTGCTTTATTTTACAAATGAGTAGTTAAGTCATTATTCCTTAGGTGTCTCCCCCTCTCTCTGTCTGCTTTACTACACTGACCTGTGTCCAGGGAAAAATAGATTGTGTTTTTTAGTTTTGAACTTAGGGACACTCAAATATTTAAAATATGCAACAGAATGGACACATTTACTGACTGCTTTCTGTTGATATCCAATTTTGAGACAACCATGTAGAAAATAAAGTTTGGAAATGGACACTGTTAAAGATTAATTGACACACAAGTGTATTTAAAGACATGTATTTATGTTTTCAAGATCATATCAGTGATAGAGAAATGGATGAATTTCAGTGGAATATATATAGAGATATAAAGCTATATCTCTATATAAGTGTTGATATATAGATGTTATGCTATATCTATATATAAGTGTAGATTTCTTTCAAAAGGGACTGTAGCTGGCTTTTAATTTGCCACTGCTCTTCTAGATAGGCTATGTGATTTACAATATTGAGAAAAGTTATACAATAAGAATGTTGAGTACGTTAATTTGACCTAACTAAATAGTTGCTGCCTTGGGGCATTTGTGTTTTAAGCTCAGACAGTCAAATTTCTGAAATATATGCAGCTGTCAAAGTTTTCTCTATCCATAAGAGAACAAAGACAATAATATAGAAATATGGGTACACCAAAAGAAACTTCTAGTACAAGAAATGGCAGTACCTTGAATCCTTTCCTTTCCAAGGACCTCCTTTGTAAGGGAAACCTGGGTAAGTTAGAGGTAAGAGTGTGCTCCACCAAGTGCTCTGTTCCAGATATCAGGGGAGCAAACTGTGGGACACATGTCAGAAAGCTGGTTAATATATTGAATCTAATGATTAAGCATTAGACAGATTTTTTAAAAAATGCAAATAATTAATCCTTAATCACACAAGGAGTTATGCCTGGAAAAATCTGTTTACTCAAAATAACAAAATCAGTCCACTTTCTGCCAAAACTAAGGGTATCAAATTATTAATGTGGATAAGCAGATAGTTATTCTGCTTTTATAATTCAGACATTTTTTACATTTACATTTTTACATTTAGTATATTTCACAGGCTGTCTTCCTATAATTTTCTCGTATAGCTGCACATTTGAATGTGTTTAAAGAAATGTAAGCCAGGAAAAAAGTGAGGTTAGCTTAGCCAACTTATTTTTTTTACACTGCTATATGATAGCAACTGTGAAATTTTTTAACCAATTTTTAACTTCCTGTCTGAAGCATAATTATGTACTCTGATTTTTACACTGATCAAAATAGTCAGGTATTTTTCCTTTAAAATTAAGGTATCACATTTGTATTAAAAAGTCTCTGAAATATTAACAAAATACATAATATTTAATTTAATATACATACATATTTTACAACTGTAACAAGTATCATACATCGGTTCTGTTACCAAGATGCATTAAGTTGCTAAAAAGAGCTTTCCATCTGGGCATGTGGAATAAAACCATTCTAAATGCCTAATTGAAACAAACAGTCATTTGCTAGACCCAAACAAAAGTTAGCCTTTGGGGAAGGAAGAAGTATAGTTTTAAATATACAGTACTGGACTTTAATTTACCCTGCAGCTCACTTTCTCCAGAAACAAGGAGCCATAAGGGCGCACTCAGTAAATATAGCATATGCTGCTACTGGCAAACTTGTGTGTCTGCCAATAAAAGGGGTTAAATATCATAATATTTGGGAAAAGATGGTTTGCATATACTTGGCTTGTATCTTAACAAAGTCAGCACATGATTCCACTGAAATGAGAGGGCTGAAAATAGTTCTCTTCACTATATACATAGAGAGAAGCATCACAGTGACGTTGATGGCCCACCTAATGACTGAAGGAAAATGAACGTGGCTATAGTTGTGAACATGTGAATGTTTATGGTTTACACCATGTAGGTAATAGCAAAAGAGCAATAATGTTAGAATTAGAAATATTGTAACCCAGACAAGTAAGGAGACAAAAAATGACAGAGAAAACTCTATAGATAGTTAAAGAAGGATAAGCACCAGTCATGTAGGAAAGACATGGCATTCATCCTTGTGTAATGATTGTTCATCTCCATTTCCATCAACTGAAAGAAAGTACGAAATAACTGATTCTAGGATCACTACTGATTTCAGATATAAGTCATTTGACTATATGGATAGAAACAAAGTATTAGGGACAGTAAAAGAACAACTGGGACACAGATAACCTCCGGTGAGCTTGATGGACAGCAGAAACAAAATAATAAAATAATACATTAGAAAAAAAATAGTTAAAAATAATAAATTAAGTTTGAGGCATGCCCGACCCATGCCAAAAAAAAAAAAAAAAAAGCTTTGTTGGTAGCTGTGGTAGCATTTTTTTTTTGATGTCATGGTAATATTAAGCTTTATATACTCTGTGCAAAATTCAACTCATGTAGCTGGCACTACTGGAATGCACAGGTATTTTAAATAATAAGAAAGAAAAAGCAGTAGTTGTTGCATCAAAAAAAAAGGCACTGTAGAATGAATATTAAATATTGTTTATGTCTGAGGGAAAAATAAACCATTCAGATCACATTTACAAAGGTAATTCTGGCTGGAAACTCAAGTCACAGAAGGTTCATAGGCATCCCGTGTTATTAGGCACAAGATCTGAAATTCACTATTTATTACTGATTTCTTTATCACTATTAACGCTTTAAGGTCAAGAGTTAGGAGAACAAAGTGCTGCAGTTCTGGGAGGGCAGGAGCAAATCAGCCCAGTTGCCAAGCAACCAAAGAGCTATCTATTCAGTTGCCTCAGAGTCCCCAAATTATTAAACGTATTAATTATTTAACTGTACTGAGTATGCTCTGTGCAACTCCCAAAAGGGATGATGAAGATGTGGACTAAAGGCTATAAGAGATATTCAGACCTAATAACTGTAGTGAAACAGTTCTTAATCTCAAAGTATTCTATTATGGCAGAGAGGGTGATGGCCGCGTTATAGCAAGTGGTATTTAAGCTCTTGCAAAAAAAAAAAAAAAAGGAAAATTTAAATCCTTGTGTTTATAAGAGCCATATGAACTGCATTCTGACTCAAATCTCTTTTCACTGGTTGCAATTACTGAAAGAAATTATAACAGGATAACTCAAGCTCATCTGGAATCCATATTAATTTGATGACAAATTACAAAAAAAACCCTTATTCTCCAGAGAGCTAACTAGTATAAGAATAAATTGTTGAATGTATTAATTTTATTAATAATGGAAGCATAAAATAATGATCAGTTAATAGCCCTTATATCAGGTCTTATATCCCAGATAAATTATTTTTTTTCTTGAAAGATGGGCAGATTTATAACTCCTTTCTGTTAAGTTTCATTAGATGATACTGAAACATTTTTATATTACTTTTTATATGCAATACAAAGTACAAATGAGGCTGTTAAAAGGCGTAAAAATTACTTGCTTCCAAACACTGGGCCTAAAATGTGAAGGAGAACAGTCTGGCTGAAGTTCATTTTTCAGTGACACATATAAATCTCTTGTTTCATCTTAGACACACTTAGTCAGTTGGTTAAACCTTTCAGAACAAATTAAATGTTAATTACAAAATTGGAAACCTTTGGTAGTTTTTCCATTAAACTAATTAAGGTTTAGTCAACTAATTGTACAAGTATATACAATAAAAATTAACGTTTTTAATTGTATTAAACTACAGAACACAGCTTTTCTCCTTGTTTTATTTTTCTTTTTCCAACAGTTGGCCATAGGGCCTTCTGCAGTTATGACAATAGAATATATTAAATACTGTTGTAAAGCATTTTCTTTTCAATAACATACTAATGATGTAGACATAACCAACAGAAACCAATAGGAAGTAGTTAGCACAATTTCGTTACCTACAATAATATGTATACTTGTGTATTTATAAATACACAAGGCTTTAATGTTTGCATATAGATATACATGCTGCTATACTGTTGTATATAGATGTAAAACATAGTTATACAGATATATAAGATTATACTATATATCTTCTATTCAGTGACCCTGCGTGTGCAGGGGTTTGGACTAGATGACCTCTAGAGGTCCCTTCCAACCTTAAGCATTCTATGATTCTATGATTTATATATCTTCTAATGAAACTTTTTATTAGAGTGAGCTATTCAATAACCTTAGGACATGAATATATGCATGATTAAGTTATTCTAAAATAACATTAACCATGTCTTTAGAAAGCCACATGTTAAAGGCTCTTCTAAAACAAGAGATGGCCAGTTCTCCAGAAGTACCAGCTCAAGAAAACCACATACTCTAGGGTATATAGGCACAGGTTTCAAACAGACATTTACTACTCACTAAAGAAGTGCAACTTTGAGAACTGGTCAGTGCCAGTTTAAGGGCATAATTTGAACATGTTCAGAATTGTTTAGCACACTTTGGCACCTTCTAGTGATTCATAATACAGGTGGACACATCTTTAAATTATGTCTAACTATGCAAAAAATTCAACTAGTTTCATAGGCCTCAGAGTAGGCTACACAGAATTGGTGCAGGTTATAATTCTAGCATTCTATATGGTATATGTATGCATTATTTTATAATTATTAGAGGGAATTATACCCTTTCTCTTGTTTTTGATAGAGTATCCTGTCTTTGAATCTTGCCTAGACCTTGGATATAATACAACATATTTATTACAGCACTTTAATTCACCTGTGCAATGAATGATGGCTGATATATATTAAATCATTTTTCCTATTATTATGTTAGTACAGATATTCAATTTTACTTCAGTTGCAGATTTTTTTTTGCATTTGTGAATAGTGTTCAAGAATACCAATGTATTTCAAATTAAGATATTTTTATAAGCATTGAGGATGACATCTTCTAATTTTCCTGTATGTCATATTCTTAATTTGAAATTTTTGTAAGATGCTCACAGAATTTTAGCGAAGACTGAGAGTTGCATGAGCTCAGTACGTAATTTCCCTTCTCTTTTGTGCTTTTTTGATTCTTTGTTTTTTATCTTGTCTCTTTTTTTTTCTCTTTCATGAAATAATTCTTCATGCATATTACTTGTCCTATCAGTTTCAAAGAGACAAAAATGCCAGCTTAAGCTCCATTTGAAGATACAGCTTACTGATAAATAGGTACTGGTGCTCTGCTGCTTTTTAAGAGGAAACACTATTAGCTCTGAACTTTTTATGTTATTACTTCAGGTCCAGTGGATAACAGTAATTTCATAACTCTAAATTAATTGATCTAGCCTTATCCATAAAATAATTATGCTTCTCTTAGAAGCATTTTCAGGCAGATTCCAGTTGTTTCCAGACAACTTTCCTTTCCTTCAATACTCAAATGATAAACACTCTATAATATGTAAAAGCTGCACAAGCCAGAAGAGGGTCAGAGACAAAGAAGGCCATGCCCTGATCAAAGTACTGATTCATTTCATCTATTTTGAAATGTCAGGAACAAGTTAGATGAGGAACCTCATGAAGTTCAATGGAGGAAAGTGCAGAGTGCTGCACCCAGGGAGTGATGACCCCCTGTACCAGTACAAGCTGGAGGATGGCCTTCTGGAAAGCCGCTCTCCTGAAAAAGACCTCAGAGTCCTGGTAGACAGCAAGTTGACTTTGAGCCAGCAATATGTCCCATGACAAAAAAGACCAATGGTATCCTGAGCCTTGAACAGGTCAAGGGAGATGATCCTTCCCCTCTGTTCAGCCCTGGTGAGGTCACAGCTGGAGATTTGAGTCCAGTTCTAGATTTCCCATACAAGAGATGTATGTAATTATTGGAGTGAGCACAGCAAAAGGCCACAAAGATGATTAAGGGACTGGAGTATCTCTGATGTGGAGAGACTGAGAGAGCTGGAAACATTTAGCCTGTAGACTGAGGGAGGATCTTGTCAATATGCATAAATACCTGAAGAGAGGGTGTAAAGAGGATGGGGTCAGACTCTTTTCACTGGTGCCAGCTGGTAAGATGACGATGGCCTGGCAGAGTATGTAAAAGCAGCCCCAGAGCAGTTCCAGTGTAAAGTATATTGTAAAATTTCCTGTTATATTTTAGGAATTCTATGTATGTTAAATATAAAATTACGGATGTATAATTTTACTTCTAGAAGAAAACTCTTTAAATGTGAAATTCACTACACACGATAGGTGATAATCTTCAGATACACCTTATTTTCAAAGCATTCCTTTATCTGAAACATTTTTTTCATCCACATGATCAGAGAAAACAGTAAGTATCATGAGTAAAAAAAATCCTACATATAAGGTCAAAAATGGTGTCATCTTCTCACATCAATAGTAGTTCAAAAATACAATTTCTCAGATAATAAAAGAACATACTGGACACAATTACTATCAGAAATGAAGCTGTGATCATATAATAGAATCTTAAAGTGCAAGTAAATTGCATTTTACCATCATTTTAATGCATCTTGAAAGGCCTTCAGTAAAGGCTAAATTATATCACTAAAGTCCTAATATTTGCAGAACACTATAAAGAAACCAACAACTCACACAGAAAAGTGAAGCACTGGAGATACTTGCAGCAAATTATTTGGTCATCATTAGCTAGATATTTCCTTAGTTCACTGCTACAGTATTCCAGTTTTATGCCAGTAAACCTTAACAAATTTGCTAGTATAAGTCCAGAATACAAATAAGTACTGAATCAAGGTTAGAATTCATATATTTATGTTTTACATGTGATAATGACCTGTTTCAAGTTTATCAGAGTACAAAGAAAAAAAAATTACAGACACTCAATTCTGTGTTTCTATCTGGTAGATCACATTTGCAGTCATATCTTGTACTTTTATTTACTATTCATTTTATTCCACTTCATTCAATTCATTCAGTTACAATATTCAGGGTTTAATTATATAAATTGTAGTGATCAGGTGAATTTCTGATGCTGGCCTAATTTTATATTAGTAAAATAAAATACAGATTTTTTTTTTTGATTTTTTGATGACAAAAATTGGAAACATTGATCTTAATAAATCATGAGATTATTTCAGTAATTTATTAACAAATGCCTCCAATAACATTTTCTGGTATCCCTGTGTCATTGGGATTCTGTTTGGCTTTGTGAATTAGGAAAGAATCTCAGAGGAAGAAATATTATATTATGTGGCTATGCAAATTTTTCAAAGAACAGTTCTTTCCAGTTCTGAATGTATCTTTCTTGAAAATAGGTATACAGATCTGTAGATAACATTTCAAAGGCCACAAAAATATGAATATTTTCTTCTGCCTTTTACAATTTTGGGATCTAGTCATTTCAGAACAAAGAGTCAATCATTTTATGATCTATTAATATGTATATTTTCCTCCTCCCTCTGATGAACTCCCAGTTTGTCAAAGAACTTCTTGCTGTTAGTCTCTAAGTATTGGATTTTGTACTTTACCGCTTTTAACTCACTTGTATTATTTCTATCCTCCAGTTCATCCTGTTCATTTTCCAGCACCACATTACAATAGTGTTTCTGTCTCTCATGTCTTCAGTATATATCACAAGAATAATATATTCTTTCTGAGTACATTTAGCTAAGTAAAATATTAGGTAAAATCAAATCCATGAATAATTCTTGTGAAGTCCTCCTAATAAAATCCTTCCTTTGCAGTTGTTTTCAGTACAGACTGTTGTATTCCTCATTTGTTCCAACTATTCCTTCATTAATCTCCATCTTCATCTCAATTAAAAATAATATATTGAATGCTTTACTGATGTCCAGATACTGACGTCCTATCTTGTCCCTCTGACGTAAGCAATCGAGACTATTGAGACTTACCTCCTCCTTAGATGCTTCAATTTCCTTCATCCATAACCAAATTTCTATAAGCTAATGTTCAAGAAAAGTATATTTCTTAGGAAACTTAGAAAACTGAATTCAAGCATTGGCTCACACTTTGAGGAGATTACGCTTAGAAAATTGAAACTTCCCTCCTAGTAAACTGATTCAGGTTCTACTCCAATTAACTTTGTTCAATGATTATCTGAGCCTTAAAAGTCTATAGTACCATGATTTGGATTTAGGCAATTTGTTTTCTTTATCTTCATAGCTTTTCTATAAAATTTTCTGTAAAAAAAATGTGTAAGAGTCTGTAGCAATCAGCTTTAACTCTTATTCCTTTCTTGAAGTTTGCTTGAGCAACTTCCAGGCATGCAAAGAAACTCTGACAGTAAGTGTGAAAATGTTGCAGTTTGATAGCCGTAGTGGTAGTGGTGGCGGGGGGGAAAGGAGATACCAAATCAGTATCGGATTCACAAACAGTCTGTGGACTGTAGGTCCGATCGCCTTCCTAGGAGCGAATCGAGTTCCCAAATAGTGTGATCAACTATAAGCTCGACCCTGGCAGTATCGGATTCACGAACAGTCCGTGGACCGTAGGTCCAGTCGCCTTCCTAGGAGCGAATCGATTTCCCAAATAGCGTAATCACCTATAAGCTCGACTCTGGCAGTATCGGATTCACGAACAGTCTGTCAACTGTAGGTCAGATCACCTCCCCCCAAACAAGTAGTCAAGTTCAAAAACAGTATGATTTATTCAAATGCAACATTTACAAAGCAGGTTTCAGATGTCAGCACAGGAAATTCTCTACTAGAGCATGGGGTTTTTAGCTAGCTTTAATGTACAAATGTGCAATCATCACTCACCCCAGAAGATGGGAGAGGGCTCTCAGTCTCGAGTCTCCTCAGGCGGCATCCTGACGCAAGGGGAGGAAAGGGGGGATCAGCGCATCAACTGATCCAGAATCTATGATGGATTCTTCCCTTTCACTTCTTAGTCTACTCAGGCAGCATCCCAGCACGAGGGGAGGGAAGGGGGATCAGCCTGTTGACTGACCCAGGAATTACGATGGATTCTTCCCCCCCGCTTCTTAGTCTCTTCAGGCAGCATCCCAGCGCGAGGGGAGGGAAGGGGGATCAGCCTGTCAACTGACCCAAGAGTTACGATGGATTCTTCCCCCCTAGACTTTTCATCCTTAGTTCACCTTTTATACTTTTCTTTACATTCAAGCACAGCTTCAGTGACTAGAGTCATACTTAATATTGTTATTGATTGGTGAAAAAGTTTCTCACTTTCATTTAAAGGTACAGTCAATCGAAAATCTAGAGAGCATGCTCAGTGAGGGGTGGTCGTACCTCGGAGGCAGGTAACTTTTGGGATGGAGGTATGGTTTTCACATTAGAATGAGCAAAGTTCAAGCAAAGTTCATCTGAAAGGAGTGATTTGCCACCTTTGCTGGCTCAGCACCGGACTTGTTATCATATATCTCCCATTAGACAGCTACTGTGCGGCTTATCAGCAGCCCAGCACAGGGAGTGCAACAGAGTTTGGCGCGGTGTCTTCACTCCGCTCCATCCTCCGTCACTCCCCTTGGCAGCTGCGAGGAGGGCAGATTATGTTGCCCAGGGGAGGAGCTGAGTCCCTGCCATACCAGCCATCCTGGAAGTGGCAACTGTGTAGCACCCCAAGCAAGCTTCTGTAATGCCAAAACTTTGGTTAGGCCCTGGTTTTTCTCTCAGTTCCTGCTTTCAAACAATTCTTCCACAAACACTTCTTCCACAGTAAGTAACTTGGATTAAAAAGCCATTATTTGTTGGTAAACATTAACTATAGATGGCTAAGACCAATAAAGTATTAGTATAATCATCAGCATATTCACTGCTTCCAAAGAGTTTTTGCTGGCCAGACAGGTGTCAATGTGTCGTGAAGTGTTAAGTTCTGGTTGCTTTCAACAGTCTGATTCTCACTGTTGCCAAGTTGTCATCTTCAGGCTACCTATTTTCCTTTCCATGTCTACATCTTCCTTCCTTCCTTCCTTCCTTCCTTCCTTCCTTCCTTCCTTCCTTCCTTCCTTCCTTCCTTCCTTCCTTCCTTCCTTCCTTCCTTCCTTCCTTCCTTCCTTCCTTCCTTCCTTCCTTCCTTCCTTCCTTCCTTCCTTCCTTCCTTCCTTCCTTCCTTCCTTCCTTCCTTCCTTCCTTCCTTCCTTCCTTCCTTCCTTCCTTCCTTCCTTCCTTCCTTCCTTCCTTCCTTCCTTCCTTCCTTCCTTCCTTCCTTATTATGGGCCTGAAGACTATCCTCACTCGATGGATCTTATCTCTGTGTGCAGTTTTTCCTTTCTTATCTTGCCTGGCTCTACTCAGCAGACTTTTCCTATATCATAACTAGACCTTGGATCATTGACAACCCTACCCCTCGTTGGAGGGGAAAGTATTATTATAGTATGATTCATTTTAGCTGAAAGTAGAAATTGGCATAAATTGGATCAGATGATTCACAGTCACTAAGCCTGACTACTACTTTCCTTTGACTATGTATGATGGGTAGGGTGACTAGGTAGGAAGCAGACAACAGCATGGGGACATCTAAATTAGGTGAGATTAAATCAATCCTAGCTATTGGTCTTTAGTCTTCCAAAGGAAATGAATTCTATGATTCATCACACATTGTTGCTCACTTGCACACTTTAAATATATCCATTTGTGAGCATTCCCTGTTAACTGTTGTGTCATCAGATTAAATAATTTGCAATGTGTAATGGCTGTGTATAATAAGACTTTCAGCGGAACTCTGCATAAATTTTGATATGAAACTAGCTGGACAAAAGATTCTCAAGGGTCCTAGTCACATTCCACTAGTTTCTTTCCACTAGAGAAAGTGAGCAGTTGCTTTAGGAGGACCAGTATAGTAAGCAACAAAAACGTAGGTGCAGACTGGATTCATGCATTAGTAAGAATATCCCATTTCTGACGTGTGCGTGTGAGAGATGTCATGTTCTCATTACACACTAGCCGCTTATTGTTCCCTATCCAAGGCAGAAAATTTTAGGAGGATATACTTACGTTTATTTTTCCAGAAGTGAGAGGTTCTTGTTCCAACATTTGGGGAACAAGACCATTTTTTTTGTTTAAAAATTGAAGGATGATACTAATTTTCTAACTGAAAAAGTGATTACTTCATTCTTCAATCTGTAGAATCAGTGAAATATTTAGACAATGGTATACTGGCATCAATACATAGAGTAATACCTTGCTACTATAAAAGAAAGTTGAAAGCTTAATTCCAGAAGATACAAAGATTTTTCCCTGTAATTATTATTTTTTTTTCCTAAGTAACAGCCTTTTAATCACTATCAACCTACTGTAATCTTCCTGAACACCAATCAGGCCACCTCAAGAATACCTCTGGACACACATAGACTAGTTCTCTGGTCAGACTAGGATCGGGAAAGGAAAACAACAACAAAAACAAAACAAAAAAAAAGATGGAAGTTTTATAGCTTTGAAGAAAGTCTTGGTGAAGGAGGAGTAAAGGGCAAAAAAAAATCTAACTGTAAAAACTCCATGAAAGCTCCATTAAAACTATTTACAGTTTTGCTGCTAATTTCGGCATCAGTGAGTTTTTTTTAAGTAAACTGCAAACTAATATCACTAGCATTAGAATCTTAAAATATTAGAAAAGAACTAGACCTAAAAAAATTCACTATAATGAAGCTGAAATGTATTTAGTGGTTTTTCATTTAAAAACAATCAATATCAGAACTGTAATTTGTTTCTTTACATAGATGAAAATTGGAAGCAATATACAGAATTGTAAACATCAACATTATTGTTACTTCTCTAGAAAGAATCCTGAGGTAATCATTCAACATCACACATCATTCAACTTTTTTTTTTTTCTTTTTTTTTTACCAAAATATTGAGTTAACACAAAATACCAATATGACTCCTCTAGGGAATTTGGGGTACAGTGTTTGTTGTTTTAAAGCCATGGAACGGGAATGACGTTTCTCTCAAAACTTGAAGATTATGCTACTGTAGAAAGAAAGAAAAAAAAATGAAATTGATGATAAACTATTGAATTTGGCCAATCTACCATCATTATTCAAAGTGAGCGGCAAAGCATAATAAATAGTTCTGCTGGTGAAAAGTGAGTTGCCAGGTGCACATTTGTCACACTAACCTCAGTACACTTCTTGATGTTGTTTGCTGCCTTTTTAACTCAGCACACAGATATATATTCCCATGATGAAGGGCACATGCTGGCACCTAATCAAAAAGGCTAACACTCAGAATGCATGAAACACCTTAATGTGCTAGATGAGCATTAACGTGTGAAGTTTACTTTCATAAGTTGAAGTGTCTTCTCCCAAATATTATTCCTACAACTGTCCACTGGAACTGCAAGACCAGGTTATTGCTAATGTAATGTACAATGTCATAATTATATAGATTTATCTCATGGCATTTTCCATTTGAAAATCACATTTTATTATTATTCATCATATTATTCATGAATATACATCATCAGTGAAGTCAATGGACTTTATATATATGTGTGTGTGTGTGTGTGTGCACACATAAATTCCTCCAGAGATACCAATGAGCATACAGTTAAGCTTGTAATAAATGTTTAAATGAACGTTCTACTTAGCTTCAATGAGGGTAATAGTTAGTAGCTTGACCAGCTCATTCCCAGTAGGTGTATTCTCTTAAGAGCACTTTACAGTAACTTAAATACTTAGCTCGGAGGGACTTCCTGTTACCTTAATTTAACAGAGCTAGGAGTCATTGTAATAGAACACAGTGTGAGAGCATTACTACACAATCTGTTTTGTACTGTGGGCCTGCAGAATAAAAGTACAACAGAGAAGCTGCAATACCGTTATCTGCATAAACAATGATGGAAACAATAGGTTTTCTTTTTTTTTTCTTTTTCTTTCTTTTTTTTTTTTGGTGTTTGAAATGGAATAACATGAAAGGGTGAAAGCAAAGAGAACTGAATATTAGATACAACTTCTCTAATTGTATTACTGTGATTAGTGTGTGCGGTCAATAATGATATTGGTTAAAGAAATCAAGTGTTATTGACTGGTGCTGATTTTACCCAAACAAAATTTTCACAAAGGAAAAGTAGTTGATAGGAAATATGACACACAAGATACAATTCACCCATGATAATCTCTTAGATAAGTCGTACTAATTAATTCTAAATGGATATCATATTTAGATTTTTAATTACTAGGATGCTGTGAGTTTATATTAAGCAGTACCTATTAAGTAAAATAATCAATATATAAAGAATAATTAATGGCATATGCTAGAAAAAGCAGGAGAAAATACTAAATACAAGCACTGAAGATGTAGCATACACTCTTATATGAGTAAAAGCTAGATGGCTTAAGATCAAGATTTTGGTTATGCGCCTAAGTGGGCAGTCTTTTGTAAAGTCTTCTGCACTAATAAGCTTATATTTTTAAAAATGTAGTTTTAAAACAAACTGTAATTATCTTAAAGAAAGTACAGTTTGAATTAAAACAAGTTAATTAAATGAAAATCATCTCCATTTGATATAAAGTAAACAAATATCAGACAGGTTTCCCCAAAATATTAATAAATGCAGTGTTCAGTAGTGTTCTGAGTGTTTGGTGTAACGCTCATGTAGTAGAATCAAATAAAAATATGAACAGTGACCTTCAGTTTGTACAAAACCACTGAAATGAGCTTTAGTTATGGAGAAGAAAGAACAAGAAATTATCAGATTTTATGACACAAAAAAAACATGTGAACACGTGGTTGACAATTTCTTACACATTCCAGGACATGAGGCTAGTTGTACTAGCCAGTTATGAAAACATGGATTACAGGCTCCAAATTTATGGTGTTTTCTTCTTTAAAAACATTTCTGATTTAAAAGTTTAAGGTCTTTAAGGTCTACAATCTAAGGCTAAGGTCTAAATCGAAGAAGATTTCGGAAAAAGGTGTTTCAATCAGTAAATGTAATGTTCTTTTCATTTAGGTTAAAAAAAAAAGTTAAAATAATATTGTAATTCACAGTCCTAATCCCTGTCTGAAATGTAATTTTCCTCAAAAATGCAAAAACTGTATATATTTGCAACTATGCTTTGGAATCACAATCTTTTAGACTGAGAGACAATGTTTGGTTTTATTATAACATATGATTTCTCCTCAAAAGTAAAAAAAAAAAACAAAAACAAAAACAAAAACAAAAAAAGCCTTTGGAAGCACAAATTTTACATGTATTCTTGCAGAGTAAATGATGAGGAAAAAATCAAGAAAGAGTTATCATCTCTGTCTTGATGTGTAGGAGCCTATATTTCAAATTCTATTTTTTAATATAATTTTCTCATAGTAAATGTTAGAAAATTGAGTTAGCTGGCGGCCTTTAGTAAAATAAGATTTTAATTTACACTACACCAATGGATAGGCAATAGCTCCTGAGAAACAGAGAGAAATACTTAGTTTCATTCTTTCCCTATCACGGTTTGAGAAGCGTAAAAAAAGAGCAGCACTACTTTTATCTCAATTTTTAATTACCTATCACCTAAAAATTTGTATAAATCACAAAAGTATATTACATCTGTAGACTTTTCTTTAAGGGTCTATAGCAAAAGAAAAACATTCACTCTTACTTCTTTTGCAGGCTAAAACACTTATCCTTACCAAGGACTAGAGGATGAAAAAGGAATTCCATCAAGCAATTGGCCTTTTTCTTGATGAAATCTGTCCATTTCTACTCACTAGTTTCCTGATAAAGATATGCTATGCCAAATGTTCTACATGTGCAGACATGACCTTGTTCATAACAAAGAGTCAAATTACCCTGTAAATTTCTAAAAAAGTGTTTCACTCAAAATGTTATAGTGGGAAAAACTGAGCAAGAAATTCCCTCTCAGACTTCTTACTCCAAAGCAGAAAATCAAGCTTATAGAGCAAACTTCTCTTAAAAATATTAAACAATTTATAATGAAAATTTGATCAGGTTTGATAGTATCAAAGGTCCTAAAGAACCAGGGCCTGAAAAGATAAGTCCAGGCGTCTGTAAACAGCTCAGTGAACTTTATTGACCCAACCTTAAACTTTCTCTTGAGAGAATGTATTCTTGAGATGTAGGCCATGAATCACTTCTTGAACTAATGATCAGTGACTCAAAAGTCAAATATAAATCCCTGCTCCAGGAGTAATTATCAACCCATCTCATTTATTACCTTTGCCGATATCCTGACCAAAACAAATGAATGAGTTGTAATCTAAAATAATTTCAATTTCAAAGTTAAGTAGACTCCATGAAATGCAGTTTCGAATATAGCAAGTAGAAGAAATCTCATAGTTTTCAGATACATAGTCTTTGGTTATATTATCTCTTTCACCTTTTTTTTTTGTTGTTGTTTAATTCTCACTTTCATCTCTGTGTATTGATTTTTAAAAAAATTCCCAATATCTATTTGCATTTTTTTATATAAGATCAACAACGATATTAAGAACTTTACCCACATTTTAATTTTCTCTTGACATAAACATTATCAGAATCTTCAGTTAATTTAATTAAGAACAAACAGTCAGAGAAAGGGTATAAGTACAATTTATACTACCTCTGCAGAAGCAGAATACTTAAGTTACAATCTTAGAAGAAAACAAATCAAAGAATAAAACCCTAACATATCTTCCTTTCAAATAAACAAAGAATTCCTAAATGAGGAGTAATATTATTCTGAGATGCCACTTCAGTGTGTAAGCATAGTAAAGCAACTGTTATTATTAAACTGTTTGTTGGAAAAATCTCTCTTTTCCTAACTAGCAAAAACAATTGAATATTCATCATTTCACAGAGAGAATTTTGACATATTCAGGAAAAAGAATATAAAAGTTCATTGCTGTGCTCCACAAATATATACAAGTACACCATATATGATAATAGATATGATAAATATGCAAATAAATAATAAGCTACATAGATGTATGTATCCAAATAAATAAATAGCTACATATATGATAAAAATCTCTAACTGGGCTTCTCATTTGAATTTTGCATGAAAAAGAGTAACTTGTAGGACATGGAAGGGAAGCAGGAAGGAGGATAATTTAATCAAAGACAGATATCTGATTCTGAGAAAAAGCCCTGGAGAAGTGGCGTTACTCTTATCAAAAAGGAAATTAAGAATAAGGAAAATAAACAGAAAACCAAATCGGTCAACTTAAGAAGGTTGGACATTCCTCTAATTTGAAGTGTCTCCAAGGGAGTGGCGTTTTATTAGAGATATGGGTCTCCGAAATATAATCATATCGATGAAAAAGATTAAGCTTTTACATTTTGTTCACAGAAATGTAGAAGCCTATGAGTTTCCAGGTAAATACAGACCTCCTAAGATCCATATCCATTGCCATGCTGAGCTCTGGACATCCAATGGCTGGCCTAGGCTCTGGAGATTTTCCCTGCTCATGATCTATCATTTACACCTGGTCAGTGATACGAGACAAGCAGAGCAAAAAGATGCTCAGTTAAACTTCTAAGAGAACAGGAAAATACTGGAGGAACCTGCTAGAAGAGGCTGATAACTTCTGAACGGAGACTTTAATGTTTGTCCTGGGTAGAGAAGAAAAGATTTGGAAAGAAGAGCAGACACTGTCATAGTCAATGCATTTTCGTGGAAAGCTGTGTCTTAATACTGCCTGAGGCTGAGAAAAGCTCAAATGTGAAACTGCTTACCCTGAGCAATGCTTTTAATCACTAAGTTGTTGCTAAAGTGAATTAGCTTTGAAGTAGGGTCTGGTGGTTTTGCACAGAGGTAATACATAGGCATTCTTCACCTCTTGCCTTTTTAGTTCAAAGGTACTCTTTCTAGTTCAGAATTCTCAAAAATTATCACATAATTTTCACATGCCATCAGGAGTATACAAAGCAACTGGAGAAGTCAGTTAGAGTAGATAAGAAACAATAATAAATGAAAATAAGACACAAGCCACATAAGCTTCTAGAAATGTAATTTTAAGTTTCAAGATAAATTTTTGTCTTCACAGATAGCAAGCAGAAGTGCTCAAAAGAAAGATAGGTTAAAGAGTTCTCTATATAGGTATTTCTAGATCAGTCTTGTTTTAAAGATTCTCTCTAAAAGCTAAAGGAGAAAGGACAAATCAGTTATCTAACTGTCCTGTCCTGGTGAAGTCTGAAGAGCATAAAGAATCTGACAAATATGACAGAAAAGACAAAAGGAGAAGCTGAATACATTCTAGCAGAATTTGAGGAAATTGAGTTAAACATGAAATTCTGGAGGATATGTACTCCCTTTGTCAAAACCAGACTCTAGAAATGATCAGATCAAAATGAGAAAAAGCCTTCTAGAGGTTCTTAAATAAAGGAAGAACAACTTGGATTTGAAAGGCTGCAAGACAAATACAACAGTGAGTCAAAGTAAAGTGAGTTAATGTAAAACACAATGATTTCACGATGGAGTGAATTAGCAACCATCAGATTTATAAGAAAAATAAACCCGAAAACTTTGAAGAGAGTGTTGCAAATGTGAAACAACAGAAGCATTTCCAGGCTTTAACAGTATACTACCTGCCAATATTTATGTTTGGAAGGAGACGTTTCAGTTTGCAAAAAGCTGCCAAAAGGGATAGGCTCTAAAGAAGAGGATTTTGCACAGTGAAGACGAATTTGGCTCTACTTTTTAAAGCATCATCAACACACAAGAGTTTTCATTTGGAGTTGTTCAAAATAGTACCAGCTCTCTGTAATGTTTCCTGAGCACAGGGGGCCTTGTTACTGTTTCTGAGTGAGGCACAGGGATATATCTTAATGTAATAGCCTGAGTTACAGAAAATGGTTTGAAGGGAAAAAGTTATATTGAACAGATACAACCAAAAATCTAATTATATGATTAAAAGGTTTTCTTGCAGTAGGTATATGTGAAAGAGATGCAAAAATAAAATAAAAATTGAAAAGATAAATTTGCTATTTTTTCAAGAAAAGAATTACATTGGCAGCTCCTGGAAGTATTCCGAGTTGGTCCAATTGAGAGTGGCCATATCTAAGAAAAACAAAAACAAACAAACAAAAAAACCCATAAAGTTAACAGGTAAGTCAGGCTATATTAAGCATGCAAATACACTCCTCCCTCCCCCCCCCCCAAAAAAAAGTGTAGACCAAAATTTCGTTGATGTCAAGATATTCGCAAGGAAATGTATTAAGTGCATTTCTTATAATCCATGTTTATTTCCATGCTATAATCTTGTGAAAAATAATTCCAGTGATGTTTAAAAGGGTTCAAAATTCAAAGAAATCATTTGTAGTACATTAACAATATATTAAGTATTGATATTAAAATGATATGAATGTCCTATTAAAACATGACACTAAGATTAAAAATGACATTAAAAACATAGATATTCTAATTAGATGCACCATTAAAATGAAAGCAAAAGTCTTATAATAAACAAATCAAGGAATTTTCAGCCACAGCGTACCAAGACAGTATATGCAATCATACTGTATGAATAGTAGTCATCAGTGAATTTGTTCTTTCTGCTGCTGAATTGCTACAAAATAAATAGCAGACAATTTGATATTATCATACAAAGGCAAATGATTTAGATTTGAATTTCCTAGGTATGTAATAGAAAAACTCTTTGTGGGAGATTCAAGCTCACTAGAAAACATTTGGAAAAAAACGCAGAAAATAAAATGAGTCAGACTTTTGGACATTTGCGAGACAAGGAAAGCCATTTTCAGCACTGACTAAAACTGTTCATGAATGAAACATATATATTATACTATGTAATATCTATCAGTAGATTGGGTTATAATACAGAAGTGTAAGGTAGATAAGAAGGAAAGAAGAGATTAAAGCTTCAGAACCTTGAAGCATTCTAGTTGCCATTAGCAATTAGAATGAAATTAGTCTAGCAGACTGAAACAACACAGTTGCTTCCCTCTCCAATGCACTCTTTATTTCAAATGCTTGCTATTTACCTGCTGATTATAGTTATCATCATTGTCATGTCAGTTATAAATTTAGAGTTTTTCTTAATTAGTAGAGCTGAATACGGGCATGCAAAAACTCATGAGTAAATTACTAAATCTATCTTCAAGCATTATTTGTGTACTGTGCAGTCAAGAGCAGACAGATTTAACAACAAATTAAACAAAATGCTAATGCACATTAAGCCAATGATCTCTATCCTATAAACTGAAGGGTAGTTCAGGAGAGAGAAAAGGGGCAATCTGAGCTTCTGATTAAGGACTTTGTCATAATAAATATGCAAAAGATACTAAAGAGACTCTCGAGTCCTAACATATTGATGGAGCAGGTCAGGTATTTACATCAAATTTCTATGTATAGCAAATAAACTTAAATATGGTATGTGATGAAGGATTAGAATGCAGAGGCAGGGTGAAAGCAATCTCATAACTAATTTTGTTGATGCCATTAGTAATATATTTCAAAGTTTAAAGGTATTTGTTATCCATATATATTTTCTCAGACAAAAAGGCATATTTACAAATTGTATAATTAAACTAAGATAGGAAGAGTTAGAACTGCAATTCTAACTAACTCAAATATTAGTGCCAAAATGAATAGACAAATTTAAGCTAAAGAAGAAAGCATTTGTGCATATAAATTTAGTCCATATCCTATTCCTTTTTTTTTTAATCATAATTATATATGCATTCTGTTATTACAGATGCCCCTTCAGGACTCGAATCATAATTATGGAACCTTTCTTTTTTTCTTTTCTTTACACATTGCTGTTTACTTCAGAAGAGTTTCAGAAAACTAAATCTCATCCAGAGTAGCAGTAGCATAACAATTTAATTATACAGTATCTAAATTTCATCTTAACACTTTTCCTACTATTCTATAGAGAATGAAATTTCATTAATAGATCTGTAAAGATTTTTAATAAGAAAGAGCAACACAGACACCTAATAAATGTGCTGAAAAGTATGTAAAATGTATTATAGTTGAACTATTTAGAAAACTCATTGCAGCTTTGAAAAGATATTTTCTGATCAAGTCATCACGTTTATCTGAGTTACTAAAGTAACTTCAGACTAATTTCATGAACAAGTTCATTTTAGGCAGTTTATAAACATGAACAAATTTTATTCTAGTAATACTGAGAATAATTGCAGCTAAACTTCACTAGGACAGTCTAATGGAATGTAAATGATTTTCTGTCAGAAAAAGTTTTCCCATAAGATCTATAAAAATCGAGTCAACAATATCCATAATTTTGGAGGGTGTGAAGAAATAGAAATATAGTAATTGTTCTATAAATCTTTCTTATACTATACAGAAGCTGTTTCATTCCACTATAAAAAATAAGAATAAAATTTGAAACAAAGGAATAAAAAGAATTTCCTGCTTCCAATCCATTATGCTGGGCATGCATATTTATATGAGTGAAATTAATGTCCGTTACCTTTGATTTAGTTTTTATAATGAATGTTAGAATCTAGGGACTGAAGTCTTGTATGCACATGGTGTGTGTAGCCTAGGAGTACTACATATCACCACATTGTCCTGCCAACCTACTTAACATGAAACTGGATTGACTGCAGCCAGAATATAAAAAGTAGTAATGTACATTCTCAGTCTTCCCTAATCACATTCCTGGGGCTTCCAATAGGGATACAAACTAGTGACTATACTGGTCTCTTTAGGGAGTCTTTTCATTAATGAAGAAAAAGAGTATCAACGTACCTCAACTGTATATTCCTGTTTTATTTTTCTTTTAATTTTCATGTTTTTTCAACAAAAATAAATATTTTTATTATAGAGATAACTAAACCCTGAAATTAAATCTCAACTTAATATTTTGGTCAAATATTCCTATATTTCAATATATTATAAAACAAAAGACACTGGAAATGTTCCATTGTTATCTCTTTGCTCCTTTCACCCTTTGACTTCACCTTTTTCTGCCTCCCCAATCTTCACTGAAAAGAGAATATGAACATTTTATAATGCTATCTGATTATGCCTTATGACATGATTAAATAAATAAAGAAACAGAGTCAGAAATAAATGATTGAATTCCTGAGATTTCCAAAGAAAAAGAGTAAACGAACTTATCAGGTGCTTTTTTATCTTTCGTCTACTCCTGGTAGTACTGAAAAATAAATTTGTATACAGATACTGATTGCCAGTTCATTGCTAAACTTTGTAATCCCTATAACAATGGTTCACACAGCATACAACTACATGTTTCTGCAAGGGGAGCAACATTATACATTTTTATGAGTATGATCTCTGCAGTCTGGGTAATCACTGACTGCAACTCTGTCAGTGAAGAGAGTGCCTTGGGCACTATTTTCAGCCATAAATTCAGCTGGGTTTGGCAAGGATAATTTTAACCATGAGAACGCACTGCCCATTCTTGACATACCATACTGAAAATTACACTTGCCATTTCGCACTTATATAGCATTTTAGATACAGATATCTGATTTTTTTTCCTTTTTTTCCTTGAAACACTACTTGTGGAAGAGAGACAGAATTGTTTCATTAATACAGTTCTCTGTGCCACCGTGATCTATCCTTGTCGTTGGCATCTTTCTATATTCAGTTCTTCCCAAAAGGGAGAGGAATAAGGTTCTCTCTTTGGCAGAATGTAAGCAATTAGACAGGAGAAAGGTTGTTTACTTGCTTTTAACAGGGTGTAAAAGCTACACATTCAAATCACTGGAATAAATCAGATGTCACCCTTTATTCAATACAGATTCAAGTATATAGATTAACAAAATACAAAAATTATAAGCAACAGAAAAAAGGTATACCCCACTGTTTTACCTTTGTTCTTATATTTAAAAATATTTTTCAAATTTATGAAAATTTGAATAAGCATTTATTTAATAACTATATTATGGAAGCTATCCATTTGTCAGCTGTCAGGTACAGGTACACAGGTACACCTATCATCATTAAAATGTCCGTTTTGACCCTCAGTGACTACACAAAAGACATTACTATTCTTTGCTGTTCTATCCTACCACCTTTTAGTATTTTCTCATATTGATTTTATGAAAAGAGACTTATTAATGTCTTCTAAGGGATTTCATATTCTCAAGAGTATGACCTACCAGGAGAAAACAGGGGTTCTCAAAGAACATGATATAAAACAAGACAGGAATACTTATTTTCAAAAAGAAATTATACAAATTATTGAACCACTTGAAATAGCTTCTTTTTTCATACAAGTAAGTCTCTTCATTTAAAGTAGTTCATTACAATGAATAAGACAGCTGTAGCACTTCAGCTGTGATGGCAACATTTCTTTTCTTTTGAAAAAAAGACCATTATTATATAAAGAAGTAGTGGAGAGAGGTAATCGCTGCTTACAGATCCTTGAAAACTCTTGATGTGTCTTCTTATACGTGATTATAGAAATAAGTAATGTCTGAAATAGACTTTGTTAAGGACACAATTTATATCAGTAGTACTGCAGGGACAGTGAAGTTCTTCAGGTTACTGTTCTTTAAAGCCACAGCCTGTGTCTACCGACACTAACTTCAGTGCTTGTGCTCCACCTCCAACCATGATTCAAACATACACCTAAATCATACTTAACACTCCTAGAACTGGATTAACCTCAGCTAACTATATTGACTGCAGTGTAAACAATGAATGACATCTGAGCAATTCCTCCCTTCCTAGTTAATGAAGAGAAACAGGTATGTACAAATTTATCTGGCCCATCACCAACACCTATTTTATGCCGAGCTGAATTAGGCATAAGTATGACTCAGGTACAGGCATTTACACTGTAGATGTCTAAATTTAACTGGGAGCGATCTATCTTTCATGGAAAGTCAAAATTGCTATTGCCACATGGTGCTATGTGTGTCTGTTATAAACTCACTCAGCTGCATTTACGCTTGTTTTTTTTGAATCAATAACAACAAAAGCTGAAGCCTGATTCAGAAATGCAGAATTAATTTCCAGTATTTTGCACGGTAGTACTTGATTTCACTATTTCAGATTATTTCAGTAATTTAATGTATAGTATAATGTAGCCGCAGACACACACAAAAAAATCAACAAGTTCTGAAAATAATGTTGATACTCAGTCAAGCAGAAAGGCCTCTCAATTTCTGCCAGCTCTACGTTGATCCTTTTGTTTCAACAGATATTTTCATACACTTAGATTTATTAGCAGCGCTACCATAGGACAGATTTTCCTGTGTGTTCACATGTTGTTCAAGTAAAAGGCAGTGGAAACTGATAACTGATCCTATAGCAGAATTTCTTTTCAGTGTGTCACTTCATCTTTACTCTCTACAATTTTTAGATGATTTTTTTTTAATTAACTGGCACCTCTCTGTTACTGATACTCCTAAGAGTTAAGGATAATCTAACATCATTTTATTAAAAGCTCTTTAGAATTTGTACACAGAAAACTTCTATTATCTTTCTACTCAAAGAACTAGTTTTGTTAACATTGTGAGCATCATTGGAATACTATTGCAAATTTACTGAAATGAATGTTAATGTCTACATAATAAAAGATATATTGTAATTTTGCAGCAACTCCCAAGAAAGGCTGAGCTTAACTGCACAACTTTCTAAAGACCAGGAATTGTATTTCAGTGAGTTGTTCTGGATGGTTTACTGAGTGGTAGACAAACTAAATCTATGTTTATTCTCTCAATCTTTTCCCTTGCATTTCTCACCTATTTGGCAAAAGTAGGAAAAAACAGTTTACCTCCCACAATGTGGTCTGTTACAGATCATGGCGTTATTCAATAATGAAAATCATAGTAAAAATAAAAGACTGTATACTGCCTTGCAAATCTTGTTCCACAGTCCATATCAAAATGAACTAATAATGAGCACTAAGCAAAAACTGATGGGATGAGGAATGATTGTTTTGCTTTTGATTTACAGTAAACCTAATTTAGGGCAAGTATGCATAGATGAAAGGTTGCTGGCATGATACACATACATTTTGGAATGTGTCAGCAGAAAAATAAATGAATGCAGTAGTTTCATAATTCATCTTGAGAACTGTACTTATATAATTATCTCCTCATCTACAATTCAACGGAATTATACAAAA
Source organism: Tinamus guttatus (assembly GCF_059628265.1). Classification (NCBI taxonomy): domain Eukaryota; kingdom Metazoa; phylum Chordata; class Aves; order Tinamiformes; family Tinamidae; genus Tinamus; species Tinamus guttatus. Next base: position 213,516 of record NW_028288869.1, on the reverse strand, counting down.
TTTCACTCAATTTTGCAATTTTAGGGTGTCCTTCTAATATTGTAAAATAATTCACAAAGACTCTGCATAGCTTTCACTATTTATATGTACCTATGTTTTTGTGAAAACATCTTAAGCAACAAGCAGAAAATCTAGAGAAGTCACCACCTTGACCAAGCTAGCCAAAATTTGTTTTCTTTAATCCCTGTAGAATTCACAAGCTTAGCTTTTCTACATCTGAATGTCCTGAGAAGTATTAGCAGAAAGACATGCTGGGGCATTCCTAAAATATATAGTGATAGAATCCTTAAGGTTGGACGGGACCTCCAAGGATCATCTAGTCCAACCCCCTGCACATGCAGGGTCACCCAGAACACGTGGCACAGGGTTGCGTCCAGGCAGCCCTTGGAGATCTCCAGAGACGGAGGCTCCACAACCTCTCTGGGCAGCCTGTTTCCGTGCTCCGTCACCCTCACTGCTGATACGTTTTTCCTTAAGTTCCTGCGGAACTTTCAGTGTTTCAGTTTGTGGCCGTATCATATCACCGAGATAGACTGTAATGCAAAACAATAGGAGTATTTTGTTGTTTGCTCCTCTCTCACCTCCCCATCTTCCACCCCAGGTATGAACAGCAGTGCTTGAATGGGCTCACTGCTGTTAATATAGAGGATAAATGCAGACCCAGGAGCTGCAGAGCTATGCTATCTTTGTCTTTATTGCAAATGGCATTTAGTAGATTCGTAATGATGTGGAAAGTAAACACATCTTCAGTAGATGACCACAAAGGATGCTTGGGCAGTCAGCGGTAGCCAGACTAGTGGCCAATAACACATATGCAGTGTAGCAGTAATAATCAGTATATATTTAATATTATCTTGTCTCGAGCTTGAACATAATAAACATGCTAGCATAGTGCAAATAGCAACAGTATATATGTGCTTCATAGCACTGCGATGGCATAGTTGGATATGACATACAAGCACTTTGTAGAAGTATGTGAGCAATGTGACCACCAAGGGGGCAAAAAAAAGACAGGTGTAGTTGCTCATAGGAGACATCCAAGTAACCAAATTTACCAAAGAGCAATATAAGCATTAGAAAGTTATTGGCAAAAGCAAAAACAAGATAAGCAGTATCAGGAGAAGATGGGATGAGGAGAGGAGGACAAATAGCAGAAAAGTAGCAGAAATAAGTGAAAAAAGTCAGAGAAGAAAGAAGACAGTGCCTCTTCTCTCATTGAAGTGCTCTCAGGCTTGACCATGGTGACCTCCAAAGACCAATGAACCACCAAGGACTAGAGCCATCAGCACTAATTACCGCATAAGCTCTACAGTATTGTATAGTCACAGCTAATTTAGAATAAGAGTATGCATACATAATGATACTGATTAATCATGTGTAAGAATTAATTATTAGTAAGAAGTATGCTCTAATGATTCTACTGAAACTCAGTTTTGAAGTTTAAAACTAGCTTGATTTGTCAGTCGTATTAATATTCCCATCACAGTGATTTCTAATTGTTTGATAGATACATATATACATAGGATATGCATATATGTACATATTCAGTTGCAGCACAGCATAATAGATTATTGCCATAGTTAGAAGAGTTACTTTATACAGTTAAGTTGCATAACCCAATTTACACTGTTTTCAGTTTTCTCTAATTGTTTTTTCTTTTTATGTAGAGGCCCATTGTTAACAAATGAGTAATTATTATTCATATAGCTGTTTTATGTATTTACTTCTGTGTACCACCTTTATTTATTTATTTTTTTATTTTTTTACCTCCACATATGAAAAAAAATCCAAGAAGATTTAATTTTAACACTATTTAGAACAAAATAAGATTAAGTGTTCTGGAATATTCTTCCAGTAGTATATATATATGTGTATATATATGAATCATCAACAAAAAAGCAACCAAAATCTGAGTAACATGCCTACTGTACTTTTATTAAAAACTAGGTAATTAGATTCAGATATGCTGCTGTGCTGCTTCATGAGAGCTGAAATTTGAATGCCTCATATTCCTATTTTCATTTCTAGATCAGTAACCACAGGCAACGGGCCATGGTTTCTATTTATATGGACTGCATCAGAGTGTATTGCACTGTACCACAATCAAGGACTACTACTGGGCTAAGGACAATGGCTTCCCTATAACAAAATGTATTCCTTCCTCTTTTAGTGCTTTTCTGCTACTTACAAATACTTTAGTAAGTGATGGCTTGAGAAATTCATCACAATAGGAGAAGATGACCTTCCAAATGTTTCATCCTTACTACATTTGAATCCTAAATGTAATTCTAGTTAAGTCCAAGTCACCACAGTCTCAATGCCTTTTGAGTCAATTGTATGACCAAAATGTGAATGGAAAACACTATCAAAAAAGACTAGTGATGTCATACATTTCCGTAGTTATTTTCATAGTAGAATTATCAGCATAAATTAAGCCTATGATGTAGTGGGTTCTCTGTAAGTAGTGAACTGAAGAAAAAGAGTATCCAGGGAATAATACCAACACAGAATAATACCAGTATAGAATAATACCAGCAACCTTTCAAGCTCATTACCTTCAGTATATACTTCAGAAAATATTTAAGTTTCTTTTTCTTACCTTGAGGCTAGTGATGTCTGAAGTGTAATTTAAAGCATTAGGAAAACAAAGTATTTCTGCACCTAAATTACAGAAGAATAAACAACTTCAGATGTCAAATAGTATTCTCATTTCAATATTAATCTCAATTCTCAGTCATACTACATTATTACACAGTGACAGTAAATTCTTTAGGACTTCATAGAAACTGTGTTTTGCTTGCCACAATGAAAATATTAAGACAATAAGACCATTACTCCAGTTAACTGTATTTAATGAGACTTTTTTCATTTCAGTGGGGAAAGAACTATGTCTATTTCTTGGTTATTTGTAGTCTACTTTTTGCATATTATCAAGACTCCTTAGGAATCATCAAGGGAGATAAAGTCTATATAATGAATAGGTACATATGAACAAAATAAGTCCTGTGACCACCAAAAAGTTCAGTATAGATTTGTGATGAATGGGAAGTACACCAGTAACAAAGGGTAAGAATGAGATGGTGTTTGTTTTTTTTTTTTTTCCCCATATTCATCACATCCTACCCATCAACTGATACATGTCCAGCACAATAGTGTAAGAAAGTTTAAAAATAAAACTAAAAAATATACTTTTGACTTTTTCATGTTTATCTATTTTTAACAGCTGAAGTTTGAATTAGATCCCATATAAATTTAGATTTTTCTTCTGAAATGTCATTAGAACTGAATGGATTATATGTATATATATTTATACACATATACACATATATATGTGTGTATTTATATGTAATATATAATATATAGAGAAAATACATAATATATAATAATATGCATTATATATTACATATACACAATATAATAATAATATAATAATATGTATATAATTCATCCAGTTCTAATATAATGTGTATGTATATGTATGTAAAGACTTTCTAATCAAGTTCATGTTGATTCTTATAGGTAACTATTGTGTGTCTGCAATTTATTTTTTATTTTGAATTCTGTAGTACGAAATCACTGGATTTTACTTTCTTTCTCAATGTTGTTTTGTTATGTTTGCAGAAAAACATTCTTGTAACTCAACTTTAGCAGAGTTTTTTCTTTTTTAAAAAATTCATGACACTAGTGAAAATGGTTGAGTTCACACTTAAATAAATGTTTACATTTGCAGCTGAACTAACTACTGTGGACTGCCTTTCAAATTTATGACAAGAAGCAGGACATGATTCATATGACCTAACTGAAAGACGTCCTTTAGGATAGATCATTCAAACTAGAATTGCCTCTTTCTCTGTAATTTAAATAAACTATTACAGATGGAAATGTCAGCACTGTAGATACCCACGTTTAGTTACCTACCTATCTCATACACCGTATACTTCCTGAATTTGTGAAGAGAGACCAAGAGGAAAAGGTGTTTTCTTCTGAAGTGAGAAACAATTCTAGATTATCTCAGATACCTAATTAACCTGGAACATACATTGATCATATTTCACAATCCCCTGAAGTTATATTTTCTTCTGTAAGTATAGAAGAAGCAAAGTATAGATTAATGCTCAAATTCTGCAGTGGAACGTAATTTCCTTGAGAGTTTTGTGATTACAACAGTCATGACAATCAATGATCTGAGGAAAGGCTGTAAAATATTGTGACGCAGTGAACCTAAATCTCTTATCTCTTTTAACAATGGCATTTAGACTTAGGTTCACTCTGACGTTATAGTTTTTGATTTTGTTCAATCTTATGGAGGATGTGAACTAGTTCTGTAACAAAAAATGATGTATATAAACTTGTAGGTAACCAATTTCTGCATTCATCTTTTTTTCTCTCTTAATATAAACATAATCTGTTTGGGCTAACTTTTTTTTTATAAATATGTATATTATTACTAATGTATTCTATTATCCAAATTAATGCTATTTCTCGTATGAGAGTATCTTAAGTACATTTGAGTCATAGCCGTAACTTCATAATGTGATGATACTGGGAATAATATTGATCCTTAATACCTGTTCACTTTTTATAAACACTTTTCCACATATCTGTATAGCCACAACATCCAGGGAAGGACTAGAGTATACAAACTCCAAGAAGTTTCAGATTTGAAGCTTAAAGTTCTAGAATATCAAATTGTCTCATAGCATACCTCTACAGGTAAATCTAGATATAGGTTGTGGGCATCTACACTGTAATTTGGAATCACTCCCTAATTTTCCTCTATTTCTTATTTGGACAAAATATCTTTTAGGACAAAATAACTTTCTAGGGCAGAGAAGGTAGGTCCCTTCTAATGGCACAGCTATAAATATAGTGATCTGAGAGGGAGTTTTCATATTATCTTTGGCATAATATAAATTATTATTAACTCTTAAAGATCTTTCAGGCATGTTGTTCATGGATTTTTTAACAGCAGGAATCTTCCTTGATCACATAGACACCTGGCAAGCTTGCTTGGTGCAGGTTTCAAATAACTCTCAGCACTACTGCTTGAAACTATAAAGACAATAAAGTACTATAGATGTTAAAAGAATTGAAACAGAAAGGCTAAGACTTGTATGAATGATGAATGAATGGGAATGCCTGGATGCAGAGGTACCAGCAGGAATATCCAAAATATCTCAAAATAGCCTGTGTTAACGTTATCCAGATCAGCAAGTCACCAAGTCGGCACAGATAAAAGCTCACAGCAATGTACTACTGATCCACAACTCAATCTGTATGATATATAGTACAGATAAAGTCAGTCTGCACTAATAAGCAGTGTGAATGTAAGCTGCTTTGCACCAGCTGCCCAGGGACAGAATATTAGTCTCTACTTGGAGCAAATAGTGGAGACAGTATAGGTGCAACCGAAGAGATCCTATGGTACTAGGTGTGGCTAGTTAAACAAAAGATTGTTCCATGATCCAAGGCCTTTAAAAAGAGGTTTTATTGTTGTTTGGTTGTTCTTGTTGTTTCTCTGAAGGAGCACAGTAATAATTAGAACCACAATATTGTTATGAAATAAATACATGTAGCACAGGGATTCAATTGATAGCTTACTGGCCCATTTCACTTTAAAAGGCTTTGAGCTATACCTATGTAAACAAATATAGAGCATTTTTTTTTAGGCAGAGAGTCTGTTCTTGTCACTCCTAATGTGCAATAATACATCATGTGAGAAATATTCACAAGGATTTGAATGGGCACGCATCCAGGGTATTATCATCAAACAAGCATTGAAAATCATATTTCCTAAGCAGGAAAGGACTATCTGCAAATAGCTGGCAAGCAAAATATCTCCATACTGATTTTTGAACACCGTTGTCCTTTCAGAAAAATGAAATGGGAGATGAATGGGAATTGCTGTGCTATCCAATCAACTTTACTGTTAGTCTGTCACATCTATAGTCAGATTCCTTTGGCAGTGAAGGCACCTTTATGCTCCATGCTGCTACTAAATTGCTCAAAAAATTAGTACCAGAGGAAAACTGGAGAACTTCCATATACTATAGTGCTTCCAACTTTCCAGCAGCTGTGTTTTCTTACTTAGCAATCTTACCTTAAAAAGACTCCTTGTTTGTTGTTATTATTATTCTACTGAGAATCAATTAATTTATTAATTTTCCACGACCAAAAATACTGTGGCGTATAGCTTATTCCTTTTCACTGTAGAAATCTATACTTAGTTTTGAATTTGTGTATAACAAAATCTCCACATTTCTCTATGTTAATTTATGCAATGTCCTCACTAGTAATGCCTAGAACACCTAGACACACCCAGAAATAGTTATAAATGCCTCAGCTCTGAGCATATACTACTGCTTCAACCTAAAGCTATATCAGAGCAAAACCTGAATATGCATCTTCCCTGAGGTGTTATCTCTGCTTTCTGCAAAAAAGGAAGATTGTATGAGCTAAGGTTCAGTTCCAAATTATAGACAACCAAACCAAGCGGTATTTCTAACCATTCACTTTTTCAGGCAAGCATCTTTATTTCTTGCACTACTGTGAATCTCACTACTATTCTTGGATGCTTAATTTCTGCATTTTCTCCTTTCATAATGAAAACAATTGTAAATACAGTTCTTTCAGAAGGCAAATCAATATCTATCTTACAACACAGAAAATTATATTCTGTTCAGTGTCATTTTAACAGAGTTCCATTTGTTGTCCATCAAAAATGTTAATAATGAAAAGTTAATAAGGTTAAAAGCAAAATGAGAAAATCCATTGAGAAAGGTATATAAAGAGTAACATATGGGAGCTTTGTAAAACACCTTTACAGATATACTGCTTTAATGGGTAAATAGCAGTAATGACATTTCTCAGAAATTAGTCTTTAAATGTCTTTAAGTGAAATACCATACCAAGAGAGAGACTATATCACATGTACTGAAATTAATGAAAAACGAACCAGTATATGGAATCTGAATACAACAAAAAGTAAGAATCGGTAAGCAAAAAATTGGCATTAAACGCGACATTAACAATTCTTCTTGGAGGAACAATAGTTCTGAGGGTTTCAGGAATAAAGCAAATTTCAGACCATGAAATGAGTCTGTCCTTCCATTTCCCAATTGTGATTTTCTACTTCCTTCTTTCATCAGCTGGATCTGCCTGAAAATTAATCTGCCTCCAAAATAAACAAACAAAATTCAGTGGAATCGTGTGTGTGCCAACACAGGGAAGGCCATAGAAAGACTAGATCACTGCAGTGCAGTACAAACTGAAACTAAACTAACTTTGGAACTTGTTGACTGTAGGAAATTTTGTAGGATATCAAAATTTAGCTAGAAGTAGAAACAGGATGAAAACACATCACTGATTGAACAAGAAGAGAAAAACATATCAGAATAAGTTAATCATTAATTTCATTTCTATTTATTCACTACCTTACTAGGGAAAATGCAATTTCTTTAGGGAATGGACTAAGAAAAAATATATTATGGAATCCAGAAATTAAACTTTTTTATCTTCTGGATTGACCACTTGGACAGCTCTGGGCATGTAGGGTGACACCAGAAAGCACCATCTGTAGGAACAACTGGAAGGAGAGAGGGATAGCTCGGTGTCTTCTCTCCTTGCTAGTCACAGCACAAGCTCTTTGCTCCCATTCTGCCTTTCCAATGATGAGAGCAGAAGGTGAGCAGGATGAAAATTTGATTTCTTATGCCCTAGGAGCCCACCTTTAACGATCTCCTCTCTATATAGCTGCCTATTCTTCATAGAATCATAGAATCATAGAATCATAGAATGCTTAGGGTTGGAAGGGACCTCTAGAGATCATCTAGTCCAACCCCCCTGCATACGCAGGGACACCTAGAGCACGTGGCACAGGACTGCATCCAAGCGGGTTTTGAAGATCTCCAGAGAAGGAGACTCTACAACCTCTCTGGGCAGCCTGTTCCAGTGCTCTGTCACCCTCACTGTTAAGAAATTTTTCCTTAAGTTCCTATGGAATTTTTGATGTTTCAGTTTCCGGCCATTTCCTCTAGTCCTATCAGTGGCCACCACTGAAAAGAGACCATCCCCGTCCTCTGCACTCCCTCCCTTGAGGTATTTATATACACTGATTAGATCCCCTCTCAGCCTTCTCTTCTCCAGGCTGAACAGGCCCAGCTCCCTCAGCCTCTCCTCATAGGGCAGATGTTCCAGGCCCCTGATCATCCTTGTAGCCCTGCGCTGGACTCTCTCCAGCAGCTCCACATCCCTCTTGTACTGTGGAGCCCAGAACTGGACACAATACTCCAGATGCGGCCTCACCAGGGCTGAGTAGAAGGGCAGGATCACCTCCCTCGACCTGCTAGAGATGCTCTTCTTAATGCAGCCCAGGATTCCATTGGCCTTCTTGGCCATGAGGGCACACTGCTGCCTCATGGTCAACTTATCATCCACCATGACACCCAGGTCTTTCTCTGCAGAGCTGCTCTCCACAAGGTCGGTCCCTAGCCTGTACTGGTGTCTGGGGTTATTCCTCCCCAGGTGCAGGACCTTGCACTTGGCCTTGTTGAATTGCATGAGGTTTTTCACCGCCCAGTTGTCCAGTCTATCCAGGTCCCTCTGGATGGCAGCGCAGCCCTCTGGGGTATCGGCTACTCCTCCCAGTTTTGTGTCATCAGCAAACTTGCTGAGGGACCACTCTGTGCCCTCATCCAGGTCATTGATGAATAAATTGAACAGGACTGGACCAAGGACTGACCCCTGGGGGACACCACTAGCCACAGGCCTCCAACTAGACTCTGCACCGCTGATCACCACTCTCTGGGCCCTGCCGTCCAGCCAGTTCCTAATCCACCTCACTGTCCACTCATCTATCCCACACTTCCGGAGCTTGCCCAGGAGGATGTTGTGAGGGACGGTGTCAAAAGCCTTGGTGAAGTCGAGATAGACGACATCCACCGCTCTCCCCTCGTCTATCCAGCCGGTCATTTCATCATAGAAGGCTATCAGGTTAGTCAGGCAAGATTTCCCCTTGGTGAATCCATGCTGACTACTCTTGAGCACCTTCTTGTCCTCCATGTGCCTGGAGACAACGGCCAGCATGAGCCGTTCCATCACTTTTCCGGGGACGGAGGTGAGGCTGACTGACCTGTAGTTGCCTGGGTCCTCCTTCTTGCCTTTTTTGAAGACTGGCGTGACATTGGCCTTCTTCCAGTCTTCCGGCACCTCCCCCGTTCTCCAGGATCTTTCAAAGATGATGGAGAGCATCTTAGCTATGGCATCTGCCAGCTCCTGCAGCACTCTGGGGTGCATCCCATCAGGGCCCATGGATTTGTGGGTATCGAGGTTCCTTAGGTGCTCTCTGACCCAATCTTCCTCTACCCAGGGCAGGTCTTCCTCTCCACCAGCTTCTTCTCTTGTCTCTAGGGCCTGGGGCTCTAAAGGGCTGCCCTTGGTAAACACCGAAGCAAAGAAGGCATTGAGCAACTCTGCTTTTTCTGTGTTATTTGTAACCAAGGTGCCCATCCCGTCCTCCAGCGGACCCATGTTTTCCCTGATCTTCCTTTTGCTGTTAATGTATTTGAAGAAATTTTTTTTTGTTATTTTTAACGTCCCTTGCCAGCTTGCCTTCCAGACGTGCCTTAGCTTTCCTTGTCGCATCTCTGCACTCCCTGACTACGTTCCTGTATTTCTCCCAGGGGGCCTGTCCTTTTTTCCACATTCTGTATACCGCTGCCTTCTGCTTGAGCATTGCCACAAGCTCCCGGCTCGTCCACACAGGTCGCCTGCCCCCTTCTTATTGTTGTTATTATTATTAGTGTCACTTATTGTTTTGTTCTGAGGTTGGAGACAGAACTTGCAAAGAACTTACAATCTTGTAAAATACACCATCATAAAATTCTTCAGTTCTTTTTACAGAAATTGTTAAAATATAGCACTTCTCTGATGGCCTTCCTGTCTCTCGCTACAAGTTTCATGAAAAAACGATTAAGTTACTAATAAATGTCAAGAGCAGACACGTGTCAACGCTGTATGAGTCTTACCTGTTTAGTGCAAAACTAAACTAAATCTGTAGACTCCACATGAAGTGTTTGCCTGAGCGGTCTGAAGACTCATAATTGTTTTAGGAAGAATTTTAACTCCGAGGCAGACAAAATCAAACCTTAAACTAGTGATTAGCAAGGTTAAATATTACCTTTATTTTTCAAAATGATAGTTAGACACATGATGTGCCATGACGTTAGGCATTGAGAACGACAAAGTTACTCCAGTAATCAAATCATACTCAACTCAAAACACAACAGTAATCAAATTCAAGCTTTCCAGTAATAAAATTAAATAAACTTAGGATATATTTTTCTAATATATACTCAAGGCTACTTCAGGAAATAACATGGGAATCCATCCAGATGAGAACCTAATGGGCCAAACCTTGTTCTTAAGTGGGAACAAAAAAAATAAAAACCAAAAAAACACAAATGTACACACATTTTAATTAGAGAGTTAATTGATTTTGCCCATAAGTAGTTGATTAAAATTTTGACCTTTTGTTTTAGACCTAAACTGTATGCCAAACCGGGTCGAAACCTTGAACTTATTCAAAGATTGTCTGCAATACCCTATTTATTTTGTATCTTTTTTTGTCCTTCTTTTTGTGTCTCCTTATTAGGACGTGATAAATTTCAGTCTTCTGTGATCTCATCATCAACATAGGTGAATTTTCAACCAATAATGAATTAATCACCGCAAAATACAATGAATTTCTTATTCTTTCTTTAATTCTGCTCTGTTCATTGGTCATGTATGTGTTATGCTTGTGTATATTGAATTGGAGTAACAGCTACTGATTCATAGCTTTTCTGCTGAAGATAGATGTACAGTGATCTTTTGTCATCGTCTGGAGATGGCATTTCAATATGTAGGGTGAATAAAGATACACTCAGTGCCAAGGTTCAGGTAGCTGCTCGGCTAAATTCCATCAAATACTCTTGAGCTGCTATAATCCTTTGAGACTCTAGATACAGTGAAATGGAAAACAATTTAATTAAATGTGCTGGGGATGTAATTTGGGACATTATGCATTTATTAAAGAGATCTGGTTTTGAACAACCATGTTACACAAGGAAATTGTCATTACTAATAAACAGAATATGCATCAGCACAACTGAATAGGCCACATAAAAGACAATACATATATATTTAACACAATCACAAATTAGAGACTCAGTACTGCATCTGAAAGGTTTTCCAGAGAAACGAAATATATGCATTGAACTTTCACAATATGCTATACAGAGTGAACATATTAGCATTTTATTTCCTGTTAGTTGTTCATTTTTTAACTCCCATTAGCACATTATAGTTTCATGACATTTCAGCTGCTGGAATGAAGTGTAGTTGTGATGAATTTCAAAAACACATTGGTCCGGGGTTATTATTAGCTTAGTCTATTAATGTACAATCTGTCATGAAAGCTTTGGAGTGCAAATCCTGTAGTCGCATATCAAGTTGCTGTTTAAAATTCCTCAAATCACAGAGCAATTATTAATTTTGTTGCAATATCTGTGCTGCGAAAAGACTATATTATTCTGCTTAACACTTTTTTTCCCTGCAAAATCATTAGAGAAAGAAGGTGAAAAAAGTTTTCTGTTATGCTCATCTGAAATGTTTGGATATGAGAGCAAAAAGTCACCATCCACATTTTGTAGGTCTATGTTTGCCTTTATGTATTCAGGTTTTTCACTGTCATAAATTCCTACAGTTAGTATATTATTAGTGCCACAATATTAGTACCACAATTAAAAAATAGGCAGAGAAACAAACTATATCTGTGTTATATCCTGGCTTTTTGTTTCCCCCTTCATTTCATGAGTTATTCCTTAGCTCACTCTATAAATTATTCACTGAATCATTCTCTGATAGTTCTGAGGCTCAGCCAGTAAAGGGAATTTCTTTTCTAAAAAGGCAATTCTTTGCTGCCCAGATACTGTGGTCCGCTTTGGGAGCCCTGAATAGGTTTATGTGAATAATTCCTTTTTTCAGTTGTTGGACAGTTAGGAAAATCATAATACAAAAATTGAGAAAATATAATACAAAAATTGTTATTCACAGAATCGTAGAATGCTTAAGGTTGGAAGGGACCTCTAGAGGTCATCGAGTCCCACCCCCCTGCATAGGCAGGGTCACCTAGAGCACGTGGCACAGGACTGTGTTCAAGCGGGTTTTGAAGATCTCCAGAGAAGGAGACTCCACAACCTCTGTTGGCAACCTTTTCCAGTGCTTCGTCACCCTCACCATCAGGAAATTTTTCCTTAAGTTCCTGTGGAATTTTTGGTGCTTTAGTTTGTGGCCATTTCCTCTCGTTCTTATCCTTCTTCTTCCTCTTCCCCAGTATTTAAGAATTTTCACTAAATAAATAAGTGATTTTTTTATTATTTAGAATAAAATGTTAAAAAGATGCTGGTGATGGAACCATTTTAATAGTCTTCCACTTAGTCAATTTGGGCTTTACTTGAATCAGGTATTTGATCCCACCTTTCTCTCTTTGCATCAAGAACTTTATTGAACCATAGTTCAGTACTTCTTTAATTAAACTATCATGGAATAACTTTCACTCTCTCCTTTTGAGGTTGTATTGTAAGTAAATAAATAATAAAATAAATAAATAAACAAGTTTGAAACAAAAAAATCCCAAATTCATCAGGAGAGAAGAGACCATATAAGAATTAGCTTTTAGTTGATTAATAAAGCACTCAGTTTCTAAACAAATAAAGCCATATTCTAGACTTTACTTAATTTAATGTTTATATAATGATTATTCCTGAGGTATAGTACTCAAAAAGGAGATATAGATTATTTTGCTTCATCTTTTTACATCTAAAGTACAAATAATAATTTAAATGCAGTACTGTGGTATGCAAAGTGAGTGCCTCGAACAACAGATTAGTAAGAAAAAAGATAGGCTTTCAGGCTTTGGCAGGTGACACTGATTTCTTTGGAAAAAATAAATAATTAAACAAAACCAACAAGAACAACAAGACAAAAAAAAAAAGCTGCCCATCAGTTTTCCTTGAGCATAGATTGATTCTCATTTCCTCTTAGATAAAACATAATTCAAAATAAATAAATAAATAAAATAAAAAGTGTCTATTGACCTCTTCAGATTAAAGGGAAAAACAAAACAAACAGCAACAGGAAAAAAAACAAAACAAAACAAAACAAAAAAAACAGCTTATTCAGAAGCAGTCTCAAGTGGTTCTGTATTTTATTTCTGTAGAGAAAAAAAATCAAGGAGCTAGGGATACCTCAAACATTATCAACTTTTCTTTTCGTGACTCAGTTAAACATATTCTAAAAGCATATTTGACCAGCCAACGCTAAGATCTGTCACCTCAAAATGGAAGTTTCCCCCCTTGACAGACAACTTTGGGGACAGCAGAGAAAAAATATTTTTAGATTCTTTTCTGAACAGACTTGTTTGAAACAAAAACTGGCTATTTAATCTCATGTTACAATGTATCTTTTCACCCTTTTGAGGTGAATGTCAATTACCTAAAATATAAGATTCTTCCTTTTAATCTATAATTAAGCTTAATCATGCACAGATTTATTTTAAAAGCTGCTGTACTGGCCTTCATCTCTGCAGTTCTAAATACAGTCTAGAAATGATCTAAGCAACATTCTTAGGTTTAGGAGTATTTAAATCTAGAGTATTATTTAAAGATTCATCTTGGGGAAAAAAAATCATTATGTATCATTTTAAAGACCGAGGTATTAAAAGAAAAAGAAAAAAAAATGAAAGAAGTATTTCTCTGATCCAGAGGTGATGAACTGGAATCAGATGCTCTTGTGGAGTAACCACTCTGAGAAAGAAGGAAGGTCATTGCCATAGGGTAGTGTCAGATTGACTTGGATACCATGCTGACTGTGCTCCAAAACAAGGCACGCACCAATAAAGCTTAGGAGAAAAACATGAAAACTCGTTAGTTCTTCCTGTTGCAGTCTGGGGGGCAAATTTGGTAAGAGATGAATCCCCTTGTCATACTTACTTTTGTTATTGATTGGTTTAAAATGTCTCCTGGCTTAATCGAAAATCGAGACAGCATGCTCAGTGAGGAGTGGTCCTTCCTTGCAAGTGGGTAACTCTGGGATGGGGTTGTATGTCAGTATTATAATGAGATTAGAAGGAGGAGAAGCTTGAGCAAAGTCTATCATAGAGGACTGATCTGCTAACATTGTTGGCCCAGCAACAGACATCGCACCATGTGGCTTTTCAGCTGCACGGTACGACCAGGTTGCCACCTCTGCAGGGACTACAACAGAGTTTGGTCGCGGTGTCTTCACTTCGCTCCACCCTCCATTCACTCATCATCTGCATGGCACCATCAGATTACTACCTCCGCAGGGAAGCCAGCAAAGTTTTGCCATGGTGTCTCCATTCTGCTCCATTCTTCATTTACTCTTATTAATGTGTGCTAGAAGGGCAGATTGTGTTGCCAAGGAAATCCTGGAGAAGTAGATTCCACACATACCAACCATCCTGGAAGTGGTAACTGTCTCTCACCTCGAGCAAGCCTCTGTAATGCCATAACTTCCCTTAGGTTCTATTTTTCTCTAAAAGTTCCACTTTCTCGAGCGATTCTCTCACACTTTCTCACAGAAAATAACTTTGAAAAGAGCTGAAATCAAAAGGTGGAAATAAGTGTTGGAAGATAATTCAGATACTGGACATTACAGTTTAGTCATAGGGGGTATAAATTAAAAAAATGCAGAATTTTTATTTTTAGTGAAATTTAAACCAGATTTATTCCTTAACACTGAAAACAAATCCATCACTATATATAGTTACTTTTCCTGGTAGAGAACAGTGTGAATTAACATATAACCCATTTCCTAGATTTCATTACCTTCTGCAATGGGACATATACTTCAAAGTAATCAGATTTCAGTTTTGTCAACAAATTGAGTTTTATCACATTAAAACCTCCTTGTATTTATTCTCACTCCTCATATTGTCATTGTCCATTCTCCATGATTTTGTCCTTTATTTGAAATAATTTAGCACTATTTTGCTCCTTGATACAAAGTTTGTACTAAAATATTCATGAAAAAAGTGACTAGGTTGGTCATACTGTATAAACGATGGTTTCTCAAGAGAGTGAAAGCAGGTGCTAAAATAATGCAGTGTTAGCAGGAACAAGATAAAATGTTTGGCCTGTATCAGCAAAAGAAAAGGAACATAAATATCTTCTTAACAATAGCATTTTTCATAGGAGATAGGCACTGCCTACCTCAGCTACTCATTGTACGTTTCATTCTGTATTCATTTCTTTAGTTTTTTCTTCTCTCTCTAAATAAAGAATATTGTATAATCTTAACTGAATTTTAAACAAATGCCAGATCTCTCCAGGTTGTACAGCTTCAGCTCAGGGCCTTATAAAAAATTTGCAACGCTTTGGACAATGAGTGTTTCCAACTTTAAAATTTTCCTGTACTTTGGTCAATGCTAGCAGAGGTGATTTTTCCATTTCTCAGGCACCTTGAAAATAGCCTATGTAGAGAAATTCAGAAACAATTCTTAATAGCTGTTTTTTTTTTTCTGAGTATCTCATCATATAATCAACTTTATAACTCAAATATCTGCCCAGGAAAAAGTTGTCATTCCAACACAATTAGTGAGAGAGTTGCAATCCTTAGATTGAAATATCAGGCAAAACTTTTTTGCAATGTCTTAAAAAATAGTATTTT
The DNA here is from genome assembly GCF_059628265.1 of Tinamus guttatus. NCBI lineage: Eukaryota > Metazoa > Chordata > Aves > Tinamiformes > Tinamidae > Tinamus > Tinamus guttatus. Next base: position 197,787 of record NW_028288869.1, on the reverse strand, counting down.
CAAGAAGACATCAGAAAAACAATTAGGTAAGCATTAGGAATTAAAAATACCTATAAGACGGTCAAGGAAAGACAGAAGAACACTTTCTCTGTTAGCAATATGCAATGCAGCCCCCCCATCTAAGAGAAGTGATTTGACATAAATCATGACTGTCCACACATGAATTTAGCAAACTTTGATAAAAAAATACATATACATAGGCCTCTTGTATTCATTTTATTATTTTCGTTCTTTAGTCAAAAGAGAATAATACTTTTTCCTAGCTGAGGAATTAGTAGAGATATTTTCCAAAGTCTGAATTCGGTAGTTAATACTGAATAGTTAATACTACTGAATTAGCTCATAATTATTTTTTGTTAAATCGTACTCAGATTTTACAAAATTCAGATTCCACCCTCATGAAATTCCTATAAATACATATCAAAACACAGCTTAAAGAAGAAAATAGATTCTTTCTGTTTCTTTTGGTTTGTTTGCTTGTTTTGTTTTGTTAGGTAGAACGTACTTCTGTGAGGACTGGTACATTCTTTCCAAAGGCGGCGTTTCCAGTATTTCAGTCAGGTTTCTTTTATTACACTAGAGATTTTTTTTATCAGCACTGTTATTGTCCTTGATCAAGTTACAGCTTTCTGAGTTTTTCTGAACACTTCACCTGACCTCAGTTTTTCTATCACTTCAAATTTTGTTTTTGATGATACGCAGAAGCATCACAATCTTAAGAACTGAACTCCTCTCTCTTGTCTATCTTTAGAACAATAGCTAAAAAGAGCATTAATAATTTTAATGTCAACATTATGGCACTTACGAAGGTTCTAAACATTCCATAGGGGTTCCATATTGAGCCCCTTCCTGTAGGAGAGTGTAAGCCAGCAGGCTAATGAGAATCCTGGCCAGGGCACTCACTGCCCCTTCAAGTCTAGGCGATTGCATAGGCAGGGGTGCAAAAACTGTGAGAAAAAAAAAATAGGACAAAAGTAAGATTTATAGTGATTTTATGTGCCATCACCTTGAGAGGGGCAGAATTACATTTCTGATCTTTATTTCCTATTATCTTCATGCATTTTACACTACACACTTATTCTATTAAGGATACCATAAATAAGTAGATAGGTAGCTAGATGAGTCTTCTACTGCCAAGACACTGGGGTACTAGGGCTTCCTTTCCCCATCCTGAATGTCATCTTGATTTAAGATCATCTGGACGTAGGCACTGAGATGCCTCAGGTTACTTGGGGCAGACAGTCTAATTCTACCCAGGTGTTCCAATTCCCTTTTTTATTGATCAGTGCAGATGACACTACCACTAAATGAAGCTGAATCTTCATATTGTTTATGTTATAAAAACTAGTATTATAATTAGTATATTAGTATTAACATTATGTTTGGTTTTATGTAATGTTGCTGACTCTGATCAGTAGCCTTAAAAGCCTTCAACAGTCAACAGCTGTAGTTATTAAGCAAGCAGCTTGTGTTTCTCTGATGGTTATCTAGGGCATAGCTTACCTGAAGCAGAATTTGCTGTGCCAGATTTGGAGTTGTCCAGGCAACCTGGGCACATGAAAAGTCAGGAGGAAATTTGGCTTGAAATGTCAGTGGAACATTTTAAGAAGGACACTTCAGAAACTTTTGGTAAAAGGTTACCCCACAACTTGGGATGCAAGCAACTCAACTCGGAAGTAAGGATTGCTCCTTGACGTCAGGCTACCTTATTTTGATACCACATGCAGTATTTGAAGAAATGGTTGAAATTAAAGGAGGTTTGCTTGCAAAGTATTTTCAGATGTCAGATGAAACATGTTACTTCTCCAGCAGGTTCCAGTGGAAATCTGTACATGATGAGATGATGTAAAAAAACAAACAAACAAAAAAAAACCCATAAAAAACTTCAGAAGAGAATTTCTGAAGAACAGAGACACAATGTTTAGAAAACCAGAAATATTTTGGTGCTCTAATCAATAGAACTACTTAGTTCAATCAACTGTTAATCCATACACATAGAAGTAGTATTTGCTAGTGATGGGAACAGTATAACTGGACTCAGATGGTATATTATGCAATTGGTTTCCTGGGGCCAAAAGGCAAGAGCTGTGAAACCAGCAGTCAGTAAAAGAGCTAGAAGTTTTTCCAAAGGAATATTCTTATAAGATGAAAAACAAACAAACAAACAAAATCCTCTTGTCATATTTTGCATGGATAATCTTTCAATGGGAAAAAAATCAAGCAAACTATTTTTACGCAAGAGATATTTCTGTAAACTAGAATATTTTCAAGAATTCTCTGCAAATCATATAGGAAGGAAATAAATACTAGATTTTATGCTGCAACAATGATAGAATTTGACATCTTTAATTACGCATCAAAGTGTAATTATAACAAGACTAAAGAGACATGAAAAGCTGTCAAAACATCAACCGGTATACACATTATCATATGGTACTGGAGTTCCTCACTGCAATTCTCACTGTCCATAACCCCAGACAGAAGACTACCAAAGTGGCTGACAACAAGAAAGGAGGTGGTATACAAAACAGTCTTTCTCTTAAAAAGGAGACAGATCTCTTAGGAATTGACTAATATTAAAAAGTTTGTAATAGCTTCACAGCACACTTTGATTTCAGCATCTTCCTCCAGCAATCTGTGTACATATAAAAAATGATGAAAAATGCACTCAGCCAAACCGAAAGCAATAACGTTTTTATTTTTTCTCTAACTTCTTTGTTAATCTTAGTATTTTATTCTTGTAAAAGTACATACTAGAAGTGTGAACAATATTTTTAATTCTAAAATAATATTTATCAGTGTGCACTCATAGGAGAAAGAGTTAAAAACTACACAGCATTAAGGACTAGGTCAAAGTGCTTAAATTAATATTTTTTATCAGGAATGAAAAAAGTGCTTCCTGAACATACTCAAGTGAAACAAGGGTCAGTGTCCTTGGAATTTATTTATCAGGCTTAGTACTAGATGTCTTGTATTTCATGTCTCTGACTTAAATGTTTAAACCTTTCAATGGTTTTACTGTACTGGATTGATGTGCTCCAGCAGAGTTAGCTTATCACGGCAAGACACACTCTGTTACTAGGCCTACCTCAAAGAAAATGTAAAATGCATTCAGACCCTTTGATATTTCAATGCAAATTCCATAATGTGCATTAAAGAATGAAAAACAAACTGCATCACACTGTATTTCATGTTTATCTCAGCTGATAATCCATGTTTGTGTTCTTGTAAACCTGGATATACAGGAAAACAGTTTAGCAGACAATAAAATATAGAAAACAAGCCATCTTCGAAAATAAAAAGATATAAATCTTTTTCAGATTTATGACAGTATTTAAGGAACTTTCCATTCTTTGTGGAACCTTTACAAATAGTTGTTTAATATTTGTGTGAACAAATGTTGTTTATCCATTTTATATTCACATTTTCATATATTTCAAATAATACAGTCTAAAATGAATGAAATGAATGCAAGTTGAAAGCTTATGCTGCAATTTAGTTGAACAAAGATTTGTGGGTCTGTTATTAACTTATATACAGTATAACTGATAATACTTCTTGCTTCATCAGAAGTCAAAGTGAATCTCTTAGTAATTTTTTTTTTCTGAAATGAATGAGTACAAGATGCTAATGCATTTAGCTTTACATGATGGTTGTTCCTTATGAGTGCCTCCTTAGGCTCCTTCGTTTGAAAGAAACTTACAGAGGAATTATGCTTGTCACTCATTATAATTAAGAATTTGTCTTGAAAATGATTGCTCTATTAGAATCTAAACTTGACCCGTAGATATAGAGCAAATTGCAGTACTGAGGAGATTCAAGACATTGAGAAAACAAACCTTCAAATCCTGCCTATGAGAAATATCCAGTAACTCTTACAGACATCTCATCTTTTTCTTCTACATGTTATTCATTCTTCATTGTTGGAAAGATATTTTCATTTTCTATTGTAAAAAATATTTTAAAAGAACATTTTGGGGCTAAATAAATAAATAAATCATAAGGCTCTAGAAAACATAGAAAAAACCCACAATTATTAAAACATCAAACAAACAAAAAACAACAAAAAGCTGATGAAGTCATTAAGAGTCTTACACGAATATCAATTTTTCACACTGATCTTTTCATAGACATATCACTGCTAGTGGACATCTAAAGATAAATTTGAACTATTTAAAGCTCTATCCTTCATTTCCCTCTTCAAAACATCATGCTAATGATACTGGTTTCTATGGCAACACATAGCATTTCCCACCTCCTCCCTTTCCCCTACCCTCTTGCCTGGCAGCGCTCCCTGTAGGAGTGACATTCCCTTGTGTAAAAATAAACAAGCATATTTCTGTGTAATGCCATCCAGACAGTAATGCTTCAGTATCTGGGTAAAATATGCATTTTAATTGTCAAATGGTGGGCTTAACTCCAGGTTTGATGCTCCTTGTTTTTTTTTGCACAAATGATTTAGGGAAGAGCATGTAACCCAATCAGGAAATCAAGCAAAGCAATGGGAAATACAATTTAATTCTGCAATATGCTTGGCAGAAATAAGAGGGAAACATCTTAGAAGGCTAATGTTCAAGCTCTCTCTCTCTCTCAAAAAAAAAGACTTTTTTTTTCCAATGGATATGCTTTGTTAACAAATAAATCACAAACTCACCCTGATTTCTCTGACTTTTCTAGATAGCTTTAATTAAATAGCTTTAATGGGTTATTTTCAGCCTAAAGGTTGTCTGCAAATTGCTTATTATGATTGTTTCTCATTCATTATTCATCCAGTGTAACTGGTCATATGAATAACATGGTACCACAGCCGGCAATGATGATGACCGCAGTGTATTCAACAAGAGGACACAAATTAAAAAAAAAAATCTATATAAAATTAACATTCATCAATACTTTCGATGAAACATGTAACATACAGTTTGTGAAGAGTTTATTTAATATACCAGGGGTCACGTGATATATTCTAATAATCCTAATGTTTTATGTTTAATTATTCTAAGGTTTTATGTAGTGGACAGCATGAACCTTTAAGTTAATAGAATGAAACAATAACAAAAAAGCAGGGAAGCTTTCATGAGTAGCTAGTTGCTATTTGCTTCCTGAAGAGACTGCGAAAACAAATTGTTAGATCTATGAAAAGCTGTATATTAATCCTTAAGATTGGTAACACTGATTTAAAATCAGTAATTTTTATTGTTTTATATTTCCATGTTACCTTTCACATCTTTTCCTCTAATTCCCTAATTTGGTGTTCTGTCATACAAAATACTCCAGGTACTCTACAGTTAGCTGTATCTTATTTTTATACTGCTTGTTTGCTGACAAACTGATTTTGTATTTGCTTTTCCATAGTTCTGCTAATACACATTTTCACAAACTTCTTCAGCAGCAGAACTTTTAGATTTCCAAGTTTTGTGTTGGAAATGTGAAAAGGTTTTTATTGTGTAGTCTTTTTATTTGCATCAGCAAGCTTTTGACTGGTGCAAGTACAAGTATCTGTCAAGCATCTAATCATCTGTAGCAGGTTCTTAGCTTATGGTGTGCCTGAAGTCCTGTTCTCCTAAAAGCAACATGGTTAAGAGTTTAGAAAAGTAGTTTGGTTTTCCTGTCCTGACTGCTTCACAGTGCAGCAACTGGAGTCAAGTTCCTCCTCCCTGGGAAGAAAAGTGAATATGTTCAGTCTGGGGATGCTTCTTAGGTGGATGGAAAGGAAGATGAGAGATACAGCAAGGCTAGAAATTTAAAGTATCTTTAGGGAAGCACAGTTCCTGGGTACATAGGGAGCAAACTGAAACCTGAGCCAAGTCTCAGAGACCATGAAAAGAAAGCTGCTTTGTTAGGAACTGATGTGGGCCTATGTGGAGTTTTTCAAGGTAGGAAGACACTGAAATTTTCCAGATTAGAAAGAAAGATGAGAGAAGTGGTCCACATCACAAGACTACAGTGAGCTAATAACACAAAGATTTTTATTTTAAAGGCTTCCCTGACTTATTATTCTGAATTCTAAAATGAAGGGTTTTTTTGGTGTTTTGAGGTATGATCCCTTCAAGAAAAAGGGAAAAGAAGTTCCACTTTAGTATACTGGCATCCCATCACAGCAACCCACCATGGAAAATAAGTCAGAAACAGAGACTGTCAATCCTAGCAATCCCTGTACTTGTCTAGATCCTAGTTTGAATGGAAATGGAACATCACCAGCTGCCCTTGCTACTCATGACCACAAGTGAGAGAAACACTGATCATTTGTGCATATCTGTCAGACTCCCATATCCTGTCCTGTAACTGTCATGCATCTAGGAAGTTCTTAAACTTCAATGCCTGGGGGCAATTTCTTACCAAATATTTTGGCCTCATTTTAGTTTTATGCCTCTCTAAAGGGATAGAGCTTTCAGAGAAATATTTGGCTTTAATCCCAGACAGCTTTATTCTGTGGGAAAAGAAGTTTTGCACTAACATTAATTAGTGTCTCCTGTATATACTTAATATGAGATTTAGTTTCTGGCAACACATAAAGACCATATATTTCACAGGCGATATATAGGTCCAGCAGTCAGACATTCCTGTTATGAAACCAGAAAACCTTCCCTATGTGTGGAATAACCAGAATAACTTCCCCCAGCTCTTCCCCCAGTACAAATGAGCTGAACCACCTGTAACCTATTTCTTGAGCACAACGGGAAGGAAAGAATTCCCTCTTCCATTGTGACAGCACCTTTTATAAGCCACTTAGTAGTACGGGCATGGGTCCATGATATGAGCAGCTTTACTCATGTGATTTGTCCAAAGGAATTAGCACCTAAATGACTGCATGTCAATGTATTTGCAAGACTGAGGTCATAGGCCAGATTGGATAGAAATTCCATTTTTTGTTTTAAAGATTTATTTTGGTCTGCTGGTCACTTTATGTAACTCAGCCAAATGCCTAAGATATATCTTTGTCTGCCAGACATCAAAATACAAATTATTTTCTTCTCCCAAGTTAATCAAGCAAAATTTTATAGTGCCATATTTTATTTTTTCTCACTAAGATAAGTATCTGATTGTTTCCTTGCTTTTAAAACAAATAAACAAAAATCAGAATAAAATGAACCCATGTGAAGATAGAGAAAGAGAATATAGGTATGTGTAGGAAAAGAGCTTTTATTTACACTGGTAACTTCTTTCAGATGCCTAAATCTTTAATAGAAATAGCTAAACAATATTGCAAAGTATATATATGTAAGGTATGATTGTAAATTGCAAAATGTCATTTGTATTTGGTAGTCAAGGATTTACTCCGCAAGTGTTGAGATCTCTTTGAATTAGCTTAATAATTTGGAATATACTTATGTTTTAGGATTTTCCTAATCAGTCTCTATGCAGCATTTCCTCAAAGTTCAAGTTTGATTTTTTTTTCTTGCTTTAACAGGAGCCAACCACCTGGATTATATTGTTCCTCTTCCAAATTGTTGCTGTTTCCATTTCACTTTAGTCACAGCCAAAAAAAAAAAAAAAAAAAGAAAGAGACAAGTGAATCAACAGCTATTCCATTTGATGGAACAGCCAGCAGGGTTTGCTTTTAAACCAACAGACAGTATCTTGCCTCCAGAGATAGACTGTTCCACCTGTACAAATAAGCCTCTGCTAGTCTTGAACTAGATCAATCCTCAGTAAACTTGTTGTTGAAGAACATATGTCATACTTATGATCATATAGGGACTGACTGTCATCAGGATGGTCTGTATAATATGACAATTAAAATATTAATAGCATTTTTAAGATTCCTTAAATTTAAAATCCTTTTGTTGCCTTCAACCCAATGCTAATCCTGGTGATGGCTGTTAGGGCCTTGTATCTGCAGTTCAAATGCTTCAATGCATAGAAAGGACTGTTCTCTTTTGAGGACTGAAGGGCATGTGGAGAAAGCAAGATTCTTTTAAATCTGTCTTAGAAGTGTTTGCATTTGATGTTCCTTCTGTAGAAGGAACTACCATTTTGTCCCCAAAGATTAAAGGGATATGGTCAAACTCAAAAGGGTCCAGCAAAAGACATATCAAGGTGCTCAGAGGGTGAGAGAAATGTGCTGCAAAGAGAGATTCAGGGACTTGAGTAGTGAAGTAGTTAAAGGGTGGTCTAGTAAGAGCCTACAGCCACTTGAAGAGCAGTTACCAAGAGCTAAGTTGCAGATCATAAATATGGGAGACCAGTCAGAAGCTGTATCTTTATTGGTTCAGACTGTACATTAGAAAGAAGCTGGAATTGCAGCACTAGAACAGGTTATCTGGAGATTTTGTGCAATATCTGTTCATGGAGGCTTTCAAGAGGATTTAGATCAAGCCCTATCTGCCCTTATCTGGTGCTGTCTGTAATCTCACTTTCAGTGGGAGACTTTCAGTTGCATACTGAACTAGATGACCTTCAGAGGTTCCTTCCAACCAATATTTCTAAGTCCCTGTGGTAATGTTTTTAAAAATAATGGTATTCCCAATGATGACAATCATATTCAGATAAATAAAATTTCATTTGAATGCTTTCAGAACTGTCAATACTATTTATTGCCATTACTGACGGGAATCTGATGAACACTATTTTCTGTCCCGGCATGCTTGATTACTTGTGCAACTTTATTTCTTAATTGCAGGTTTCAGTTTAGACATGTTATGCTCATTTTAACAATCTCTTCCCAAGAGACTACTTACCATTAAGAAATGCCTGATGCCATTCTAAACAAACAAGTAAATCAGAAGTGCAAGTGCTTTTATTCTATGTTAAATGGGATTTAGTCTATGTTAAATGAAATTAAACATGATTTCTGATATTAAATGATAAGTAGAACATTAGAGTTTAAAAATAAAAATGTTGTAGGTATTCAAAACCTTTTAGGATCTAGTGCTGAGTAATATAGTTCTTTGGATTGAATAATTAGGTCTGAACTTTGGTGAGTTAATTGTATTGAGAGTTTTGACGTATGTTGTTGTATTTGACAAATGGAAAAAAGATTTATTTTACTTTTGTGTTATGATGTAATAATAAATATTGTTCGTATTTTTGAACGCATGAACAGAATCCATTTTTTATTTCTGTGTACAGTATTAATAGAGGACTGTTCTCTGCCTGAAATGTAAAATACAAATCTGCTGGAAGATCCAGTCTGCTTAAGGTAAAACTGTAATACATAGATAAAACATTTACATATATGTATATATGTAATCATAATACATATATAAACTAAATACCACAGAACCTAGAAAGCAGATGCACCAAGAAAGGCCCAACTATCAAATTTAGATAATCTTTCTTGACAGTCAGTGAAAAATGTTATTTTTAAAAAAGTAATCCAGGAGGTCTGCACGATGGCAAGACAGATAGATAGCAGAGCCTGTAAGAATGTAAAAGCTTCTTTTTTCCCTTAAAAGTCTCATCTAGGTTTGAGAAACTCATAATCAGCAGTTACTTAGTGTTCTACTAGCTGAATGTTATCCTCTAACCTAGAAGTATACTAAAAACAGACCTAAATATGAATGAACTTCATAAACAGTTTAATCTGAATCTGAGGATCATTATTAAAATGCATCTCTAATTATAAAATCTTGATTTTATTATAAGCCAGTGAATCATATTTAGTTATTCATCTATGATTCTACCACTGTTAGAAGCAGATTTAAAAGGCATCAACATGGAAATTGACACATATATATTGTATATGAGAGTATTTCATGTTTCGGTTGCAAAATAAATTAGCTAATCTGCTGCATTAGAAACAAAATAGTTCACCAACAAAACAAATATGCTGTGTTTTCAGGAAGAAATTATGAAGTACTGTAAATTGCATTGGATTTGTGGACAGTTAAAAACATTGATTGATAAATTAGAAGAAAATGTATCATGGGAGCCAAATGACTTGAGGTGGACTGTTTGACTCTCTTCTCCCCCTCACACTCAGGAATACATCAGCGTTATTTCAGCACATAATATGCTATTTCTAGAAAAATAATCCATAGTGAGATGTATTGTACTACATAGTGCAACTACTTCCAATGCTTTAGGCAGAGAAATAACTCAGAACATTTGCACATGAGTCATTTAATTTTAAACATAAACCCAAAATTAATTAAAAAAAAAAGTAACTGCAAACATTGATAGTGATAGAAAAAATGGAGAAACAGAAGATAAAACAGAAACTCTCTCTTCTATTCAGAAGACAATAATATCTGTATTTCAAAAGAAAGATATACAAGTGTGGCAGTGTTCAACAACATCAGTGAGTATATCATCTGAGGAAATTGATGAATACACACAGTTTTGAAATTGGAGATTTTTTTCCATTGGACCCAGCATTGTCCCAATGTTTGTAAATCTCCAGTTACTTTGATAGAGCAGTGCTACTGTAAGTTTGCAATAATGCATAGCTGGATCATAGGAACCTGTGTGCAGGCACGTAAGAGACTTATAGAGATCAATCTATTTAGCTGATTGAAGAAAAGGTTAAGAAGAGATTTAATGAAAAGAATGTAAGTATCTTCCAAAAGGGGTGATCTTTGATACTAAAAGGTTTCTTAATCTAGCAGAGAAAAGTGTTACAACATCTAATGCTTGAAAGCAGAAACAGAAACGAAATCAAACTGAAACTGAGCTGCATGTTTCTAAATATCGACTGGACTACTGGAGTTTAATTACAATGTAGAGAATGAGCATGGAATCTTTTCAATCCAGACTAGGAAACTTTTTCAGAGCTGTATTTGCAATCAGCCAGAGCTTGTATGGACAGATGCAAGAATCAAAATGACTAACTCTAGATCACCTGGGAGTAGAAATTAGATCCAGATTGGACTAATAACACCATGTAGTCTCTACCAATTATTCACATTCAACCACATATTGTTGTGTGTTGGAGAGATGTTTCAGAGAATTACTTCCAGAGTAATTCAAATAATAAATAGCTAGTTACTCTTTTGTGTAGAAAATAACTCTCAAAAGACCTATGGATTTCATTTGCATCTCAGCTATTTCTAGGCACTTGCCCAGTCTACGTTTTCCTAAGCCACAACAAAACTGCCTCTGCATTACCAGCAGCGAGGCCAGTAGAGGCAAAGTTATATCAAGAATCCTGCAGCTGGCACTGCTGTACGTTTCAGAATGAACTGAGCTCAATCAGAGAGCAATATGTGCAACTTCATTGTTCGCTATTCCTTGTCATGATGGGACATGGTCACGAAGTGTCTTGTTTTGTGAGTACAGTGTGATCAGTGTTATGCAATTTGCTTTGAATTGGAGAGGATTAGCCGCGGATAGTGAGTACAACATAGAAAATTAAACAGTTTTCATTAAAAAAAAAAGTGTCGAACCAGCCTTTTCCTTGATAAAGGAAAAAGTACAATAAAATAATAAATAAGATAAAATAACTGTACAGCAAAATAACTCTGAATGTCAAAGGAGAGTTAGTAGAGCATTTTCTAGTTTGACACCTACAATGTCTCCATTGCAAATTAATTTAGGACACTTTCATGTGGTTATACTTATTTTATGGAAAGCTCTGTGTCCAAAGTACTTGAAAGCACATGTCAATACATAAGCGCAGCAGCTTCTTTCATATGCATTAAGCAACAGATGTTTTCCCTGACCTTTCCTTTTGGAAACCCTTCTGGTTTGGGTCACTATTTTTTGTTGTTTTTGAAAAAGATACACAGTAACAGAACGAGTATTTTTGTGTGTGTGTCTTGGAGCCTGTTACAAATAATCTGCTTTCTTTTTGACTATCATCACAGCCAGGTGGACTGCCAAGATGCTTACATTTTCCAGAAGTGTTGCCTGTAAAGCAGCATAGTGCTTACAGTACTTTAGCTGTCACTAAAAGCACACTCTGCTGCCTCGCAGGGTCCTTCTCATACATCACTCCCAGCTATGATCTGGTTGAGACAGGCCCTCCCTTTGTTGAGAGGAACAATGGGCCTTTGTGACCCAGGGAGGGGATAGTGGAAATTCCTATGGCTGGACTTGGTGGACAGGCTGATGTATGACGGACAAGCCAAAGATCTGGCCAAAGTCTTGGAGTAAATACACAATGGTGATTAATATCACTTCAGTAAAACTTTCTGAAATGGAAATATAGGGAAAAAAGGGATTTTTAATGTTGACACTTCTTGTACAGTGGTAATTTTGTCAGAAAGTTGTGTGTGAAGAATAGTATGTCTTTTTTTTTTTGGTTATTTTTTTCCTACAATGATATGGGCTTTGCGTTCTTTTTGAAAACAGATGATGGGCACTCAGACAAAGTCTAGTCTCCATGTTCCCATTGTAGTGAAGTACTACAAAATTCCTGTTATATTGGAGAATTACTTCTGCACTCCAAATTAGAATGTAATTAAATACTTAAGGGGTATCCAGGCTGCCCAGGAGCATCAGTACATTTCCTTTGCATTCCTGTATATTTGCCAAAGTTTTCCAGTCTAGCCTTGAATTTCCAGTCTCACAATACCATTAGATGATGCCATTCATCTGTTTTCAAAATAAAGTTCCGAGTGCAGAGTCTTCTCCTTCCCCTTCCAGCCCTATATATCCTTTGGGATCCATTCAGGAGCAAAGCATATATTGCATAGGGAATTGAACGCATTGTCCTTGCTGACTTTATCTGTGCTGTAATAGCAGAATAGTTTTATACCTGATCAGAATTTAGCTATGACAGTTATTCCTCTGTCCCTGAAGAATGTGAAGTTAAAAATCCTTAAAGGCATATTAAGATTGGGCTTTTATTGCTAGATATTCTATATTTACAGTAAATAATATGATTAATATGTACTAAACATATCATAAAAACATATTATTCATGTATGTATGAAGTGTTGTGATGATTATTCATGTATAAAGTGTTCTGATGTACATTTTTAGAGCAAAATACATTTTATGTATTTCATTTTTCTTCTTCTTTCACATTTTAAAATGCCCAGAGGTAGCTGACATTATGGAGTAATAGCGAGCAAAATTTCTTTCTTTTTTTTTTTTTTTTTAATGAGAGGTATGAACTAAAAGATCATAAAAAATACCTGAATGATGCAGCACTTACTTACATTTAATACCCCACTGAGGTTTTAAAGTGAACAAAATGACTTTGTACTGAAGTTGTTAAAACAAATATACCTGCAGGTGAGTATGTTTGTGACGGATATGCTCCTTCCCCAGCTCATCCTGACTTCTCATACATAGCCCTGTTCAGGTGTTAACTACCACATTATCTGATCCTGGTAGTGGCCTCCCTGATTTCTTCCCCCACCCAGACATTAACCATCAATAACAGTCCTGATCACCCTGTCCCGATGTGTTGAGGCCTTAGTAATGGGATTCACCTAGAAGAGAAGAAGGTGTTCGTGGGGAACTGGACCGACGCCTAGCAACCGAACACCTGGAGGAGAACCAATCAGCTGGGAGCCTGTAGCCAATGAGTGCTGCTCCTCAGCGCATGCCCACCTGCACCGGTATAAAGCTCTGCTACAGACAACAGCAGAGTGGAGTTGACCTCACTTTGTGTGGAGGTGTTGTTTGTGCTGGCTTGTGGGGGGAGGGCCCTGGCACTTGGTGTGAGAGTGACCCTCGACATCTGGTGACCCTGACGTGATCGTGCGAGAACGTGAGGGATCTTACTGGAGAAAAGCGGATTGTGATCACGACCTGGTGAGTCAGAATGGGAATTGGCGCATCTAGAGTGGAAGTTGCTGCAACAGCAATGGAACATGATACTGTTGAACGCTTCGTAAGGCTTGCTCAAAAAACTAAGATTGAGGTCTCGAAAACCGAGTTAACCGATTTGTTGCTATTTTGTAAGAAGAGAAAAATCATAGAAGAAGCCTCCCAGGCATGTAAATTTGAATCATGGGAGCGAGTAGGAAAAGAACTATGGGACGGTGTACAATTAGGCTCGGAGGAAGCGTGGTGCCTCACAAAAACATATCGTCTCATATGGCCTATGTTTGAGCAGTTAGTCGCTATTGCGTTCTGGGAAGCGCTCCATGGAGAAGAAGAGGAAAATGGGTCTGAAAGTTCTGAATGTACTAACAATACTGAGCCAAATCAGTGTGAGAAAATAGATAATAAGAAAAAGGTAACCTCACCTAAACAGGCATGTCCGGTAACTTTGGCCGAACGAGAAGTATGGAGGGGAGTGGATGAGTATCTCCCCCCACGGGAGGGGGAGGAGCGACCACCTCCCACAGCGCCCGAATGGGAGGGGGAAAAGCGACCAACCCCCACAGCGCCCAAAATGGAAGTGGACCCAATTAAAGTACCGATCCCAGATGGATCGGACGATGATAATGCCGTGGTTCAAAAAATGCGACAAGAACTTCGGGGACAGGCAGAGAGAATGACAGAATTATTAGAACAAATGCGGCGATTAGACTGTGGGTCCAAGGCCAGAGATGTGAAGGCAGCATATAAGGCTGCCCACAGGGCTATAGTGGAAGGGTTGGAAAATGTAGACAAACAATTAGAGCAGTGGGAGGCATGAAAAGATACTCCTAAGATTCAAAAGAAAGCAGCTGGAGGAAGTGACCCAGCTGAAGAAGGATTGTTGCCGGAGCTCCCAGCCACTACAGGTGGAAGTAATGATGAGGGAATGCCACCTGTTGATCCAACATTTAATGCGGGAGCACGGTATAAAGGACTCATAGAGAATGCTCAATTACAAGGAGAATTTGTATTAACACCAGTAGCAGCTCCTGTAGTAACGGGAGCCCAGGGCCCCAGGTGGGAACCTCTTGATTGGAAATTTGTTCAAGGCTTACAAAAAACAATAATGCAGTATGGGCACGACAATAAGTTGGTGAGAAATCAGGTCTCTGCTCTGTTTAAATATTCCCATATGGTGCCTGCAGATAGCAGAGCGATAATGGAGCTTCTGCTTTCCTCTACCGTTTATATGCTTTGGTTAGCAAAATGGCAGGAAAGATTAGAGGAAAAACAATTGGAGAATTTAAATCGCAGTATGGATGATCCATTAAGGGTTGCCACCCTTGATCAACTGATGGGGAATGGGCGTTACCGGGCAACCGAGGCCCAGGCAGCGCTCCACCCCAGGATACTACAGCAATCAAAAAATGCAGCGCTAGCCACTTTTCTTGCACTACCACAAATAGGAACGCCACAGTTACCATACACAAAAATAATACAAAAGCTGAATGAGTCTTTTTTCAACTTTGTTGATCGGCTGAAGGAAGCCCTGGATATGGCACCTAATGTACCTGCGGAAATGAAAGCAATATTGGCAAAAGATTTAGCAGTTCAAAACGCAAACCAAACTTGCAAGCAACTATTAGCTACTTTGCCACCAGGAGCTTCAATTGTCCAAATGATAGAGACCTGTGCCCGAGCGCCAATGATGGAGGAAGAACAAAAGGCAAAAATACATGGTGCGGCTTTGGCCGCAGCAATTAAAGGAGAAAGAATGTCTAGAAAGGGAGACAAGAGATTTCATGGAACATGTTTCCTATGTGGTCGATTAGGACACATGAGGAGGAAGTGTCTTAACAGATTCAGGATGGAAGGTATGGCCCCGAGAGGATTTAATGGGACCTGTATGAGATGTCAAAGGTTCGGGCACAAGGCAGCGGAGTGCCGATCACGGTTCCGCAAGAACGGCACGCCGATACAGGGAAACGGGAGCCGCCGCGTTGTGAGGGACGCGGCAAACAAGTATCCCCAGATGATGGCTGCCTCCATGAACTCTCCACCGCAACCTGCGGAAGCACAGGAGTCAACCTCTCTGTGGCAAAATCCACAGTGATTAGAGACTGATGTGCACATATTAGAATTGATGTGCACTGGTCCCCTGGGGAGGAGCTGAGAGCCAGCGACCCCCCCCCCCCCAACTGCCACCCTCTTCTCCTTCTCCCGCCCCCCAAGCTGCAGTGTCGCTGGGAGCAGGCCAGGGCGGGCGGACGAACCGGGCAGGTTAATGAGCAGCGGACGGAAGAGCAGATTTGTGGTCCTCTCAGAGGTGGCAGTGAAGTGCAACTCTAGCACAGGAAAATGAGTGAGCTTGACCAGTTACGCCAGGAGGCCGAGCAACTGAAAAACCAAATCAGGGATGCTAGGAAAGCATGTGCCGATGCCACCTTGGCTCAGATCACAGCCAACATTCTCCCCGTGGGGAGAATTCAAATGTGTACTAGAAGAAAACTCCGGGGACACTTGGCTAAAATTTACGCAATGCACTGGGGGACTGATTCCAGGCTTCTAGTCAGTGCCTCCCAGGATGGCAAGCTTATAATCTGGGACAGCTATGTCTCTTCCTAGCTGGTTATGACGACTTCAACTACAAGGTCTGGGATACACTGAAAGCTGATAGAGCAGGTGTCCTTGCTGGTCATGATAACTGTGTCAGTTGCTTAGGTGTGACTGATGATGGAATGGCAGTGGCAACAGGATCGTGGGACAGCTTCCTCAAGATCTGGAACTGAAAAGAGCAGCGGACTCCGTGACTGGAAGAACTTTCCAGCGGTTGAAAACTAAAAATGACAGCATATCCAGTCTGACCATACTAACTTGGACCCCCATCCTCCCCAGCTCCAAAGGGCAAGATTTTTTCCTTTTCCTGTTGCTGAAATGAAGAGCACAATTACCTTTCCAAGAAGAATTTCTGTGGTTGTAAGCAAAATGAAATTGTGTATTCCTTTGGGACCATTTTCTTTTGTCTTGGGAATTTAAAAATGAAACATTATCATAAAAGTGTGACCAGAATGATCATACTTGTGTTTGCAACTATGTTGCTTTGTTTTTGTTTATAATATTTTGATGCATGATATTGCCAATTTTTCTTTTTTGTAAAAAGAGGGGAAAATGCTGAGGTTTACAGCTATGTTACTTTGTTTTGCCAATGCTGTAATGTTTATTGCTAATTCTTGTTTTTTGGAAAAAAGAGGGGGAGATGTTGGGGCCTTAGTAATGGGATTCACCTAGAAGAGAAGAAGGTATTCGTGGGGAACTGGACCGACGCCTAGCAACTGAACACATGGAGGAGAACCAATCAGCTGGGAGCCTGTAGCCAATGAGTGCTGCTCCTCAGCGCATGCCCACCTGCACCGGTATAAAGCTCTGCTACAGACAACAGCAGAGCGGAGTTGACCTCACTTTGTGTGGAGGTGTTGTTTGCTCTGGCTTGTGGGGGAGGGCCCTGGCACTTGGTGTGAGAGTGACCCTCGACACCGATGGGGAGATAAGGCTAACTGTGAGTACACCAGCCAACAGTCATTTCTGAATTGAAAGAATGACTATCAGTAAATCATCTTATCCCATAAATACAGGGACAGCCCAAAAGCCCATTGAGCTCTCCTTGCACGGCAGAGGGCTGCACGCCAGGATCTCCCCTTGAGCAGGGACGCCTCTCAAGGATACTCCTTGAGGTTAAGAGATCCTTCTCACTACAGATTCATGGTAAGTGACTATAGCACGCCTTTCTCTTTTTGAATTTGTAAACCTTACTCTGTAACTGTGCACAAATCCCTTAGACATAAACTGTTGACCAGGTCTGGGGCTAGGACTGGATCCAGCTGCACCCAGACTCCTCTCAGAAGGAGTTTGGAAAGCAAGGGGGTCCAATCTGAACCTCATGACCCAGCGGGAGGGTGTCCTTGGTAATTCTGTGTGTGTCTTGAACCTCCATGCAGTAACTAATAAGTGACCTTGCCATAGAATCTCGTGAAACCATTGTCTTTACCAATAAAACCTATTCCTATTTCTTTCCCACGAGTGAAGTGCATTGTGTCACTCACCCCCAGTGCATTGTGTCACTCACCCCCACCACCACTCGTTCTGTGACAATGATTTTAGGCCAAATTTACTTCTACAGTGAATTAATCTATTGGAGCTATAGGTCTCTGGTATACTCAGAAGCCCTCTCATTCAGAGTATCTCTTTGTACAAACAAAGTAGTCAGTACCAAGGAGATTTTTGATAACTGCTCAACAACCACTTTTGCACGGTGTGCTTTTACCTGGAGAAGCATCTACTAAATTAGCAGAAAAAAAAAAAAAAAAAAAGCTAATGTAAGCTATTAAAAAGTTGTCATTCTAAATCAGGCTACTGACATGGGATAAAACATAAATCTTCAAGTTTATATGACTAAGGCAGGATCTATCATGCCTTTGTGCACCATGGCACAAGGCAATTGCGAATTGCTTTTTTCCATTTCAAATTATTTGAAATAGTCTAAGGGCCACAATACACAAAAATAGTATTTTTATGGTACGATACTGAGATACTGAAATACCGCGTGCTCTTGAGTGTTACATGGGGAAGTGTAAGGATCCTTGAGCATGCAGAGATCACAAAGTTTTGAAAGACAGTGTGATAGAGAAGATAGCCAGAGGATGGCACAGTTACACCTGTCCTGCTTTCATGGAGACTGGCCTTAACAACCACACCACTACATTTGTTTCACTTTATTCATTTTGATAATCACCAGACGAAATAACATTTACGGGATTTGTGTGATTAATGGGCCAGAACCTCAGAGTGAAGTGGGAAGCTGAGTTATTTGAACCTGTATTCCTGTATAGCTAACATGATGCTATGGTACATATAACAAACTTCTGCTACATTAAGTCTCAACATCCATTTTACACTTGGAAAATACAAGTGCCACATCTTTGAAGTCTCTCTGGAAAGGGCTTGATACATGGAACATGTTCATACATGGACCAAAACTTTTTTTTTCTCCCTTCAGAACATTAATGTTAACACTACATAACTGGAAAATTTTGCCACAGAACAGTAGACTTTCTAGTGACATTGTATTCAAGATATTGAATAGTCCATTACCATTTTAATATTAAGCATAAAATTGTAACTATAATTTATAATAAGGACTTTTGTGTTAATGTCCCATGCACAACCATCCATTGCTAAGGAAGGCTTTTTTTATAATACTTTCTTTCAACAGAATCATTATTTTGTAATAATTTAAGCTATGCAATATATACTAATAAAATGTCACAGAATGTTTTGCATGTTTGCATTTTTTTTTTACTTTTTTTTTTTCAGTTATTAAACTGCCCTATCTTGAAAACAGCCTGATATATTCTTAGAGAAAAAGGTATTAATAGGTGAATGAAACAGACTCACCAGCTCAGGACTGGAACCACATATTTCTCAGCTATTGACAGAAGCACACACTGACAACATTATTTCATAGAATCATAGAATGCTTAGGGTTGGAAGGGACCTCTAGAGATCATCTAGTCCAACCCCCCTGAATATGCAGGGACACCTAAAGCATGTGGCACAGGATTGCATCCAGGCGGGTTTTGAAGATCTCCAGAGAAGGAGACTCCACAACCTCTCTGGGCAGCCTGTTCCAGGGCTCTGTCACCCTCACTGTCAAGAAAATTTTCCTTAAGTTCCTGTGGAACTTTTGGTGCTTCAGTTTCCAGCCATTTCCTCTAGTCCTATCAGTGGCCACCACTGAAAAGAGACCAGCACCATCCTCTGCACTCCCTCCCTTGAGGTACTTATATACACTGATTAGATCCCCTCTCAGCCTTCTCTTCTCCAGGCTGAACAGGCCCAGCTCCCTCAGCCTCTCCTCAAAGGGCAGATGTTCCAGGCCCCTGATCATCCTTGTAGCCCTGTGCTGAACTCTCTCCAGCAGCTCCACATCCCTCTTGTACTGTGGAGCCCAGAACTGGACACAATACTCCAGATGCGGCCTCACTAGGGTTGAGTAGAGGGGCAGGATCACCTCCCTCTATCTGCTGGAGACTCTCTTCTTAATGCACCCCAGGATCCCACTGGCCTTCTTGGCCACAAGAGCACACTGCTGCCTCATGGTCGACTTATCATCCACCATGACACCCAGGTCTTTCTCCGCAGAGCTGCTCTCCAGAAGGTCAGTCCCCAGCCTGTACTGGTGTCTGGGGTTATTCCTCCCCAGGTGCAGAACCTTGCACTTGGCCTTGTTGAATTTCATGAGGTTTTTCACCGCCCAGTTGTCCAGTCTGTCCAGGTACCTCCGGATGGCAGCGCAGCCCTCTGGGCTATCGGCTACTCCTCCCAGTTTCGTGTCATCAGCAAACTTGCTGAGGGAGTACTCTGTGCCTTCATCCAAGTCATTGATGAATAAATTGAACAGGACTGGACCAAGGACTGACCCCTGGGGGACTCCGCTAGCTACAGGCCTCCAACTAGACTCTGCACCACTGATCACCACTCTCTGGGCCCTGCCATCCAGCCAGTTCCTAATCCACCTCACTGTCCATTCATCTATCCCACATTTCCGGGGCTTGCCCAGGAGGATGTTGTGGGGGACGGTGTCAAAAGCCTTGGTGAAGTCGAGATAGACGACATCCACCGCTCTCCCCTCGTCTATCCAGCCGGTCATTTCATCATAGAAGGTTATCAGGTTAGTCAAGCATGATTTCCCCTTGGTGAATCCATGCTGACTACTCTTGAGCACCTTCTTGTCCTCCATGTGCCTGGAGATAACGGCCAGTATGAGCCATTCCATCACTTTTCCGGGGACGGAAGTCAGGCTGACTGGCCTGTAGTTGCCTGGGTCCTCCTTCTTGCCTTTTTTGAAGACTGGCGTGACATTGGCCTTCTTCCAGTCTTCCGGAACCTCCCCTGTTCTCCAGGATCTTTCAAAGATGATGGAGAGCATCTTAGCTATGACATCTGCCAGCTCACGCAGCACTCTGGGGTGCATCCCATCAGGGCCCATGGATTTGTGGGTATCGAGGTTCCTTAGGTGCTCTCTGACCCAATCTTCCTCTACCCAGGGCAGGTCTTCCTCTCCACCAGCTTCTTCTCTTGTCCCTAGGGCCTGGAGCTCTAATGGGCTGCCCTTGGTAAACACCGAAGCAAAGAAGGCATTGAGCAACTCTGCTTTTTCTGTGTTATTTGTAAGCAGGGTGCCCATCCCGTCCGCCAGCGGACCCACGTTTTCCCTGATTTTCCTTTTGCTGTTAATGTATTTAAAGAAATTTTTCTTGTTATTTTTAACATCCCTTGCCAGATTGCGTTCCAACCGTGCCTTAGCTTTCCTTGCCGCATCTCTGCATTCCCTGACTACGTTCCTGTATTTCTCCCAGGGGACCTGTCCTTTTTTCCACATTCTGTATACCGCTGCCTTCTGCTTGAGCATTGCCACAAGCTCCCTGCTCATCCACACAGGTCTCCTGCCCCCTCTGCCTCCCTTCCTACACACAGGGATGCACTGTTGCTGGGCATGGAGGAAGTGCCGCTTGAAAACTAACCAGCTCTCTTGGGCCCCCCTGCCTTCTAGAGCTCTAGCCCATGGGATTCTTCCGAGGAGGTCTCTGAAGAGGCTAAAGTTGGCCCTCCTGAAGTCCATGATTGTAAGGCTTACAGCCCTGCCTCCTCCTCGTTGAATCCTCAACTCCACCAACTCATGGTCACTGCAGCCGAGGCTACTCCCCACCTTAACGTCCCCTACTAGGCCCTCCCTATTTGATAGCACGAGGTCCAGTAGCCCACCTCTCCTCGTCGGCTCCTCCACAACCTGCGTCAAAAAGTTATCGTCGACGCTCTGCAGGAACCTCCAGGACTGCTTGTGCCTGGCTGTGTTGTCCTTCCAGTTGATGTCGGGGTAGTTGAAGTCCCCCATGAGAACCAGGGCCTGTGACCGTGAGGCAATATCCAGCTGCCTATAGAAGGCCTCATCAACCTCGTCGTCTTGGTTAGGTGGCCTGTAGCAGACACCCACCACAGTGTCTCCCACATTAGCCTGCCCTCTAATCCTTACCCACAAGCTCTCTACTCGCTCATCCTCCACTTTCAGGTTGAGCTCCATGCATTCCAGTTGTACATAAAGAGCAACTCCACCACCTTGCCTTCCCAGCCTGTCCTTCCTAAAGAGCACATAGCCTTCCATGGCAGCGCTCCAGTCGTGCGAGCTATCCCACCACGTCTCTCTGACACCAATAAGATCATGACGCTGGGACCGCACACATATCTCCAGTTCCTCCTGCTTATTCCCCATGCTTCACGCATTGGTGTACAGGCATTTCAGGGAAGCAACAGAGACCACAGGTTTCCCAGGAGGGGGGAAAGAGGACCCTCCGTGATCATTTCCTATCCTCACTTCCCCACTAGCATACTCCCACTGGACGTCATCTGACCTAGGCTGTGCGGTACTGCTTGCCGTGTCTGTGTGACACTCCCCTTTCCCCTTCTTGCCTAGTTTAAAGCCCTCCTAACCAGGTTGGCCAGGCTTTTGTCAAAGAGACGTGTGCCCCTCTTGCTGAGATGGGTCCCATCATTCCCCACTAGCTGGTGGTCATCAAACAGAGTCCCATGGTCATAGAAGCCAAAACCCTGTTGCCAAGCCCAGCGGCGCAGCCAGTTGTTAAGCTGCCATATCCGCCTTCTCCTCCTTGAACCCATTCCCCTCGTTGACAGAATAGAGGAGAACACTACCTGGGCACCCATACCTTTGATGGCCATCCCTAGGGCTCTGAAGTCTTTCTTAATATCCCTCATTTTCCCCATGGCATCATTAGCGCCCACATGAAACAATACTAGAGGATAATAGTCCGACTGCTGAACAATCCTTGGGAGCCTTTCTGTAACATCCTTTATTTTGGCCCCTGGCAAGCAGCAGACCTCTCTGGATGAGGGGTCCGGTCTACATATCGGTGCCTCCGTGCCCTATAGCGTGGAGTCACCCACAACGATCACCCGCCGCTTCTTCCGGGTGCTCCTTTTCTCTTTAGGGGGTGCAGCTTTGCAGCATGGACCAGACTGTCTCTCTGGAGAGAGCCCCCTAGACAGGCCTTGGTTCAAGGCCTCCTCTATCTGATCCGCAAGTGCCAGGGCCTCGTACCTGTTGAATGTGGTTACAGGTGGAGGTGAGGTGGGCCGTGGAGGGGATCTTCTGCCACCTCGAGTGGGGACCCGTTTCCATTGTTGATTGTCCCTGGATACTGTTAATTCTGCCCCCTCTGCCCTAGGGCAAGAGGCTTATTTGGCTTAGGTATAATTGGCAAGCAGAAAGGGGAGGAAAAACCCAATTAGACAAGCTGGCATTTGGTTCTTCATCCTGGATTATCCTATTTAAGGTCTGTGTTATCAATGGGGGAGAAAGAAAGCTTTTATCTCTCCCAGTTTGATACAAAACTCTAGTCTTCATTTAGTGAGTTTTCAGTGAGTTTTCTAAAGACAGGCAGAATTAATCCAACCCTGACCCCAGTTATGTACAACTTGTGCCCATAGGAATGAAAATGTAAGCAGTATGACGTTAAGAAGTTAAAAGGAAAGACCAGAAATAGAAATGACTGAGCTCTTACAAGTTCCATTATGTAGGTTGTGTCTAAAAATCTGTATAAGTAGCATTTAAGTAGCTAAATACAGACTAATTTTCAGAACTCTGAAACACTCAAGAAGGTTGGTGACAAATGAAAACTAGGAATAATTAGACTCTTTGAAAATAAAGCTACATTTGCTTACATATGTAATTTGAAAATTAAGAAGTAGTTTAATCAGTTTTTTTAACTCTTCTTTATGACTTACTTTACCTCTTCTTCCTGTTTGCTAATCCATTTTCTTCATCATCATCTTGCCTCTTACATAGCAGTCAACAAGTATCTCAAGAATCAGCTTGACATGTAAAGGAATCAAAGTGAAAATCCAAAGATAGTAGTTATTTTCTAGGTGCACAGCAAGTAAACTAGAACAGTTGTTCCTAAAAATGTAAAACACCAGAGAAGTTAGTCTGCCATTCTACATAGCTGGCTGAGATCCAAACTCATCCATATTTCACACAAATTGGAGCAAGAAAAAAGTTTATAAACGCTTATTTCATTACCTCTTAGTTGGTCAATCTCTGTCCTAAATGAAAGGATTCTGCTATATGTTACCTGGAACCTGAGGGTCCTAGAACTCTCTTTTACGAAATGTGACTAAGAAAATCGTAACCATATTATTAGCAAGAAGAAGATGGAAACTTTAACAGATTAAAGGACAGATAAGCTGTTTTCATGGTTCTAATCCATCATTTGCTATGAAGAGGTTGGTCCTGCCTAAAGTATTTACTGATCAACTAGTGAGTGCACACGGTTATAAAAAGAAACGCAAGAAAGTATTGATTTTTTTTTTCAACTAGATATAAATCCAGGCTCAGATATAGTTTCACTTTGATAACTAAGATGAATTTGATCATTTCGTCCATTTGTCATTTTCAAATCCTAGATTTTGGAATAACCTCTGTTTCTAGCTCTAATAATGTACATCCTTCTTACGCTTCCGAGTTTAGGTTGGCGATTACGACATCCACCCAGTTTTTTCCTTGTGTAATCTCTTTGATACAGAAGGCTAAAGCAACATAGTTAGTATATCAACCTATGACTAAACTCAGTAAAAAACAAAACAAAACAACAACAAAAAAAAATGAATAGAGAAGCTGTTTTTGCACAGTGTAATACTTTCTAAATAAGATGCAAGTAAATAAGGAAAAGGACTGTGGAAGGAAAAAAAAAGTGCCAAAGTCAAAAGAAACATTAACTGCCTCAAAGAAAGCAGTAGAAAATACATAAAAGGGGATGAAATAAACTGCCTGTGAACACTTGGAAAAGAGAGCTGAATTTTGCTCTGCACTTGGCTGCCTCCAGGTTTCTAAGACTTCCAGGTACGTAGCCAACACACTGGTGCCATCTTTTAATGAGGATTACATATGCTATTTGGTTTTGCATAGCTGTGCATGTATCCAGAAAGCTTGTCCATTGCAGGACATGGTTGCCCACTGCATCTACTTACAAGTAACAATATTGAATAGTATTCTATCTTTTCCCACATATAATACAATTTATATCAAATATTTATTTTTTTACACTTTTTTTCTATTAGCTTTTCCATTCTCCTATTTGTGTCATAAACACAAACCATCATCTGGATCCTTATGGTAACATAAGGACACTGGCTGGATGGCAAAGGTCAAAGGGTGGTGATCAGTGGTGCCGAGTCTAGTTGGAGGCCTGTAGCCAGCGGTGTCCCCCAGGGGTCAGTCCTTGGTCCAGTCCTGTTCAATTTATTCATCAGTGACCTGGGTGAAGGCACAGAGTGCTCCCTCAGCAAGTTTGCTGATGATACCAAACTGGGAGGAGTAGCTCATAACCCAGAGGGCTGCACTGCCATCCAGAGGGACCTGGACAGACTGGACAACTGGGCGGTGAAAAACCTCATGAAATTCAACAAGGCCAAGTGCAAGGTTCTGCACCTGGGGAGGAATAACCCCAGACACCAGTACAGGCTGGGGACTGACCTTCTGGAGAGCAGCTCTGCGGAGAAAGACCTGGGTGTCATGGTGGACGACAAATTGACCATGAGGCAGCAGTGTGCCCTCGTGGCCAAGAAGGCCAATGGGATCCTGGGGTGAATTAAGAAGAGTATCTCCAGCAGATAGAGGGAGGTGATCCTGCCCCTCTACTCAACCCTAGTGAGGCCGCATCTGGAGTATTGTGTCCAGTTCTGGGCCCCACAGCACAAGAGGGATGTGGAGCTGCTGGAGAGAGTCCAGCACAGGGCTACAAGGATGATCAGGGGCCTGGAACATCTGCCCTTTGAGGAGAGGCTGAGGGAGCTGGGCCTGTTCAGCCTGGAGAAGAGAAGGCTGAGAGGGGATCTAATCAGTGTCTGGAAGTACCTGAAGGGAGGCAGTGAGGAGGATGGTGCTGGGCTCTTTTCACGGGTGGCCACTAACAGAACTAGAGGTAATGGCCACAAACTGAAGCACCAAAAGTTCCACAGGAACTTAAGGAAAATTTTCTTGACAGTGAGGGTGACAGAGCCCTGGAACAGGCTGCCCAGAGAGGTTGTGGAGTCTCCTTCTCTGGAGATCTTCAAAACCCGCTTGGGTGCAGTCCTGTGCCACGTGCTCTAGGTGACCCTGTGTGTGCAGGGGGGTTGGACTAGATGTAGTAGTAAACAAAGGATTTTGGCATGTTGGTTATTGACCAACCAAGGTTATACTTAATCCCTGCAAAATGTGTTGTCCAATGTACTAAAATTGTAATCTTCTCTTGATCAAGCAAGGAAGGCCATTGTATACAGTTTTTGTATTTTCCAAAGACAGAATCTTTTACTTGTATCTGTTCTATTTCATTTTTTGAGGGTCAAGAGAGAAAGTTAATAACTTTGTCTTGCCCATTTTCTCTGACATCTGGTAGTCAATTAGTATTCCCTCATCCCATAATTGGAATTGCTGAGTACAAACCGCTGTTGCTAAGACTCAGATATTATGGTTCACTGGCAACTTCACTGCCAGGTGAGATTAACAGAATTGTCCCCCTGGTTAAGCCACCAGGAGCTGTGCCAAACTATAATCAGACTTTTGCATACATAAGAGACCTACAAACACAGCAGAATGATTGTATAAGCAGCAGCTGCAAGTTAAAGCTGTATCAAATTCTTCAAACATATGCCCTTTGCCAGATACCCAAACACTCTTTCAAATACCAATATCTCATTACTTGGCAACATTTCTAAGACACACAGCTATCTCAAAGTAGAGAAATACCAAATTGTTCACATTACATGAAAAAAATAATCTATTCAATAACAAGGAGACAATAATTCTGATTCAACTATCAATGAGAGTATAATTGCTAGGATATTGTGCCCTCTGCATCCAGGTTTCAGAACACCTAATATTGAATATAACCCTATAATCACTGACATAGTAGAAAAATCTCTAAAGAAGCATTCCGATGGATAAGAACTTAACAGTTTTACCCCAAATCTAGTTTGTGAGAGATAAACTTTTTCCTCTATGGAGAAAAGTTTATTTGGAATAAAGGAATATCAATAAAGAGCTTATTCAAAAATCCCATAAGCAATGAGGTCTAATGACCAGGCATATGGTGTCTTTGTCCAAGATTAAAGTTCCAATACACTTGCTTGTTTGCTTGTTTGTTTATTTTAGTGTATCTGCATTTTAATTCCTCATGTCTGCTCAAATAGGCCCATTTGAGGGCAAGGCAAACCGAAGGGAAAACTCATGCTGTACTGGATTCTTCCAAATACTATCATCTACCAAATACTTCCTCCTACTGGCTGGATTGATGTGATTAGTTTAGCTAGAGATATTACTGTGCTTTAGAAATTAACATGGTAATCTGGAGATTGTGGTTCCATTCCCAAAACTCCTATGAACTTTTGATCTGATGATGATTCCTTTTATTTTTTTCCATTTGTCTCATCCTATTTAGGCTATAACATCTTTAGGACTAAAAGTCTCTTATTGCGTTTGCTACCAGATCTTAGCACTTTGAATACCAATCTGGATATGAGCAGCTATCTATTGCCACATTTTCATCAATAACTGCAGGTGGTATTTTCAGCGTTTGGCTCATTGTTTCAGAGAACAATACTTAGAAATGTACTTAAGTGCTTTTAGGCTTTCAGTGTTTTCTTAAATTTCCAGAAGAGCTAGTTGAAGTCCTAATCTTTATTAGCTGTTAGTCTGAATTGAGCCTGCTCACTGAAAGCAATCAATGTGCTTAATGCTCTGGTACATGGAATTAAAATAAGACTGCTGTTCACTTTAGAGCATTCCTTGCTTCATTCTGAAAGATGCCAATAACAGTCCTCAAGTCTGCCTTCTACTTAACAGGCTGTCCTCATGCTTGAAATCTTTGTCAGTCTCCTATCTCTTTATATATACATGTGGAGATGACGTGTTGAAATGTCATTTCTTAAGGTCCAGTGTGTCTGTGATTTCAGGTAACACAAATTGGCTTTAATGGAATGTTATTTTCCAGTGATAGCTCATGGACTCTAGCTGCTTATATATTAAACCTTGAATCTTTTCTGCAGCTGAAACATAAGGGCTTTAGCAAAGGAGCTGGGTAACAAAGTTGCTTACTTTTCTTTCCCTTGTCATCTTCAGAATTTTGAATGGAGGATAACACTGTGTCTATGGAGGAGATTAGTTGGGTGAGTAAGAAGGATGTAAATAGACATGGACTAGGCTGTGATGAGGACATTAAACTCTCAACTAACTTTTGCAGAGTGTATAAAAAAAGCTACTTGGAAATTAGTGTCTGGAGCAGCAGGTGGAGAAATAAAATGCAGTATGTGTAAAGGTTTGAGTGTTGACAACAATGACAGGAAGAACAAATCCATAAAAAAACAGAACACCACAGTTAGAAAATAGACTAGCTGAGGCCATTGCGTACTCGCTAAATTATTTGGCAAAGTGACTGAGCAGCCCTTTACTCTTTTTCAACAGTAAAGGCATGCCTGGTCTGCACTGAAGAGCTCTACTGGATAGATATGTCAGCCAAAATATCCATTTGTAGCTTGAGACTATCAATATTTCCAGTGGTGGTGCAAAGATAAGGGACATAAAAGAAGATATATTTCTTCTAATACTTCTAATATATTTCTAATACTTATATTTTTACTGTGATTGCATCCAACTTGTTGATTCCTCATGAAGCCACAAAAGAAATTCTAGTGTCTTCCTGGGCAGTACTAGTGGAATGACCAACTCTTTCATAGATTTAAAGAGTATATTTTCAAACAGTAAATCAAATGAAAGTATTGGATGTCAAAATCTAGTCTGCGTTTTTGAAAATTTAATCCAAGTCCACAAATATTTAATATTTAAAACCTTTTAAGCATTTTCATTAAACATTGTGAAGTTAACTTAGATGTAGCTATTTCAGACATTATAGAAAATTAGCTGATTAGTTGAATTCTCCCAAACTACCCTAGCTTTTTTTGTACATTCATTGGTACCACCATAATATACTGTAAGGAGACTAGAAAACTGTTCTATCTTTTTCACCTTGGATGTCATTTTTTCAGAAGTACTACAGGCCAGTTAGGATTTGCATTTTTATTCCATTGTTAGTAATACATGATGAGTTATCTGTTTTTCATAATTCTCAGTTTCAATAGCATAATATACTTATTTAAATGAAAATCCACTTAAAATAATTGTAAATTGTCATACATTTAGATTTTATAATTCAGTGTTAAAAATTCAACAGCATCTTAAGATACTATTGCCAACTTAGCCACATGCAACTTACACTAAATTTTGGTAACTCATTCAGATTTCTTGCTTATTGTGCCAATGGTTTTAAACTAGACCTGGAAGGACTACAGACTCTAGGGATTTAAGGTAATTAAGTTTCTGTCTAAGACTATCTCTGTAGAGCAGAGACTGCCAGTTGAACCATACTGTGTTGAACTGCATAAAAATTATGTCAAAGCACATACATACATTTTAAAAGCAAGCTGCTCATAAAAAGGTAAGTAGCAGAATTATATTGTACTGCAAAACAAAATGACTGACAAGAAAGCTAACTGATATTTCCTTTTATTTTAATATTTATTGTTTCAGCTGAAACAGCTAAAGTTATGTCCTGTCCCACCTGACCTTTATTATTACTTTTCTAATTCACTACAGGAGGAGTTCCAGAGCAGAACATGAACAGTTCATTCAAGTGGGCACAACCCTGTCCATTTTGCACCATATATTTAATTTTATTAAACTTTCCCCCCGTATTTTGGGATGCTAACTCAGAATGGTTCTAACGTTATTTTATTTTTAGTTAAGACTGTGTTTCACTGTTGTCCGGCAGTCTTCTGGACAGAAAATAAATCTACCTACAATGAGAAAAGCCATAGTTTATCACCTCGCACCCTGGTTCCCTTTTGAGATGAAAAACTATGACTTTTCTCCTTCCTAATTGTGAAGTATTTTAAATAATAGATGAGCAAATTCATTTTTAAGATAATGGATAAAACTGTTTATAAACAAGTCTTACGACATGTTTTCAAGCAACATAGAGTCATCACACTGCCTCTAATTTCCATTCAGCTCTAAACAGGTTCAATAGGTTCAATAAACAGCTTAACTCCTACAACTCTTTTGTTTTGAGTTTTTGTTTAGTTGTTTGTTTTTTAGTTTGGCTGCTAGAACTAGATTTCTTTAGATTTTAGGTTTGAGAGACACCACTGTTCTCATTGAACATTAATGATCTATTGCTTTCCTGAATAGGGCATGTGCAGAGATGAAATGAGATTTCACAAAGCATACTAAAGCATACTCTTTGAGCTTTAACCTCAGAAATGTTAAATGTGCATTATGGCAGTTCATTGGATGCTGAAAACATGGCCTTTCAATTAGTCAGTTGACACATCGGCAAGTTTTGTGGATTGTTCTGAACACTAATGGGAAAAACCTTCAAAGATGAAGATTCCTGTAGACTATTTCTTTCATAGATCTGTACACACTAGAAACCATAAGAATAAACAAGAGCTTAACAGTTTATCTTAAGCAGATACTGGGTGCAGATACTAGCAGATACTACCTGTCTGGCTGTCTATATAGCTAGCTCTTTCAAAACGGAATAGTGTAAACCTGTGAAACAAGATCATCTTTTTTTAACTCTTCTCCTGCACTGAAAACATGTTCCAGAGAGTTTAACTTTTGTTAGATTGCAGATGGTATTGCACATGAAAGCCTAAATAAGTGCTCTAGCTAGTTTTTTTTCTAGTTTTTTTCCTATAAAAAGGACAAGTATGAAGCAGAAAACACTTCTCTGGCCACATGGTAATTAATGAGGATTACTGTGCTTTCTGGAAAACTTGTTCTTAAAACATGAGTTAAATGTACTTTAAGCAAAGCTTTAGAATCAGTTTCTCAAGAGTTGAAAGGATGTACAGTCTAAGAAATATAAGTCTATTCAAGGCTGAGGTAAGTGTTGAGTGGACTGAGGATGACGGAATGAGAAGTTCATAATGTAAGGAATTTATTGGCAAAATACAAGCAGTATAGGTAAAGATTTTTCAGAATCACATTCTCAGATTAACTACTAAAATTATCCCTCAGTCTTAATCTATGAAACTTCCTGTGCAGTTTGACATATATATGTCTCATACGAGGCCTTAAGAGAATGGTAAAGGATATAAGAAAATTTCATGTGGGCTGCTTTAGGACTTGTGCATCATAGAGATTTTAAACTGGAAAACCAAATATCAGAAAGATCTAAGGGAGAAGCCAGAGGAATCACAAGGAGAAAGGCAGCAAGGCTTCAGAAAACTAAACTAACAGCCTTGGTTTGTATATATTTAATATGCTAATATTTGCCAAGTTAAAAATGGGAAACTTTCTGTCTCTGAAGTTTTCAAATTATGTTATTGTCAGGAACAGACAACTGGGAGAAGAAAACAGTGGAATATCTGAACAGTCCAGATAAGCAAAATCTAGCATAACAATTTCAATATTCAATATTTAAATGCATTATTCTGTTTTAGAAAAAGGGGAAAATATTATCTCCTATTTCATTTTGTTCCAAGCTCAGAAAGACACCATCTTAAATATTTCCTCAGATTTTACTCCATGGGTCATTTTGGAGCTGTAAGCATCTACAGTTCAAACTTACCTGCTGAGCATAGCATAGAGCATAGTATCTCCATTACAGTATTCATAGTTACCTTTTTATTCAGTCCCTCAGACTCAGACATGTACCACTCTCTAGGATGTTTCTAGGTATTATCACTTAGAAATACTGATTGGACTGCAGTCCTTTAGTCTGAATACCTGCATTTGGGAAAATGTCAATCCAATTGTTTCAGCTTCCTATTTTTTAATTTTTCCTCTTTTTTTTTTTTTTTTTTTTTACAGAAAGGAGCATTCTAGGGCAGTAATTGTTGAGTATGAGAGAACTGTTTTTGCTTTACCATTACATAACAGTATATCTTAGATGTAACAGTAATGCCAGATTTGGCTCTGTTGTATGTGGACCTGCTGGGAAAAGCATGAAGAAGATAAAATATGATACGAAGTCATCCTACCAGCCTATTTGATTTTTACTTTTTTTTTTTTTTCCTATCTATCTCCTACTATAGCTAAGTGCTAATTTCAAAAGTTGCTATTATAATCTTTTGAAAGAGAAATAGGAACTAAAACTCTATGTAAGGAAATATTCCATTCCCTCTCTGAGTAAATGAGCATTTTGGAATTTGTAACCTTGAATAAACTAACTAAATTATAAAAGAGATGTAAATACATCTATTTCCCCAAAGAAATAAACAAAAGAATAGTAATTAAAGTCTAACAAATGCAAAAGATAACTTTTTAATGAAATGTAGATATTTGCTGGGAAATTAGTATGTTTTTCAAAGGTGATTTCTGCTATGATTCCTCTACGCTCTGTCTGCAGCTGCAAGATGTGGTATATACCCGTGGGAGAATTTGGACCAGATAATCCTTCAGCAATTAGCAGAAGAACAGCTCATATGACCTTGCTCTCCTTACAGCCTCCTTATCATCTCTCCTTACAGAGCACTGCAGTATCTTCACTGGCACTATTGTGCTGACAAATCATTTATCTTCTGTAGGGCACTACCAGTCGCCCTTTTTTTGATCAAATATGCCAAACAAAAATAACTGGCCTTGTCAGATGGACAGCTGGGTGTGTGGGGAGATTGTAATATTGCAAAGGATATTCCTGAAATCCCACAGTGCAGGGTCCAATGCCTGCAGCATTCCAGGAAGCTAGGAGGTGTAAGACAGTGTCAAGGGAAAATGGGGTCAACAAAGGAGCCTCTATCCTTATTCACATGCTCCTATGACAGAGATACGCTGGAACAAGAAGTGTAGCTAGGGATGCTAAAGAACAGCCTTCTGTGCTGTCAAACAATTAAATATAGTCATGCTGGGAAATACTTTGTACCTTACAGAGCTACTTAGTAAAAAGTACTTTGAGTTTACTTTAACTACTTTACCTGTCTGAACTTCTACAAAAATAGTCTTAACTTTGGTGTTGGTTGAATGGGGAATTTACAAACAAATTTGAAACATATATACTTTTTAATTTCATTGAAAATTTGTTTGCTAATGTCTGTCCTGACCTAATAACAGTGCAGAGCATGTTATGAGCATGCTCTGAGCAATTCAAGCTCTTCATGAGCTTGAACTGAATTTTTGATTAAATGCATTGTTTGGTGAAATCTCGCTATGGTTATTAATAATGTAATTGTAAAAGAAAATATTATACTATAGACAGCACAACTGTTTTAAGACATAACGTGGACTCTCTTTGTTACTTTCATTCCTGTTACTAGGCTGTATGTCAAGAACCAACCCACAGACATTACTTTTCAATGACTTGGTAAATAGACTGTACAAGGAGCTAGCAAAAACTTTGGAGATTAAGTGCTACATAAACTGAGACTTATTTCTCAGTTCTTATCTCAAGATAAGATTGAAATGCTGAAAAAAATACATTATTAAATTATTTGGCATCATACTTAGGTGCTGATGTCACTCTCAAAGTTTTTAATGGAAGAGGTCAGAAAGTAAATGATAGCAAAATAAAGAAATGAGGTATATACTTCATTTGGTTGTGGCTTTATATAGCAATATAGTATGTTTAATATGCATTACGTGATTTAAGTGAAATTAAAATAGTGATGGAATAACATTCTCTTTAGTTTCTCTTTCTGATCACTTGTTTATTTTATACTCAGATTAAGCTTCAACTTTTGAATTACAAAATTCTGTAAGCCAGGATTATCACTTCCTATATATGTGTAGAGAACTTTGTACAAGGATGCGAACCCAGTTGAGGCTTGCCATGTTATAAAGAATAATATGTAGCCAGACTCACTGGCAAGTTTAGGCTATATTAAGCCAGTTTGAAGGCACAAAAGAAAGCTAATCCAGTTGTGAAAAGTAGCTCAAACAGGTTTAGAAAAATTCTCAGCATTAAGGATATAGAAAGTGAATAAAACATTCAGTTAATTGCACATGAAATCATAACAATAGACAGTGTATTGTGTAAGAAAACAAAAAACATTAACTGGGAGTGAAGCTAGGAAATAAAAAAACGCAATATCTAAAAAGAAAGAAAAAACATATATACAATATTTATGTTCTTTGTAAGCATAGTTTGCTAGTGGCAGTGAGTATGTAATGTTGCTTTTACTCACGATTTTCACAGTATATTTTTAATTATCAGCAATTTGACTCACACATAAAATGAAATTGATTGGTTGATCTAGTAGATACTAAAGGGTAACAAATTTATTTACTTATTTATTTATTCTAACTTAACCTAAGATAATAAATGAACTTTCTATAAATACTTGCTATTGTATTCTGCTAGAGGGAAGCTGAGTGAGAATAAATACTTGCTTGCTAGAAAGGTACAAAACAACTAACATCTTAGCTCACTAAGTATGAAGATTATTTTTAAGTTGGTGTATATTTATTCAAAACTTCATCTCCTCTATTTTAGATTAATGCTTCAGTTCTACCAACCTCATTGTTATATTAAAAAAAGGAGAGCAGGTTAGGACATTTCCTGTAATCATTTATACATAGAGACTCAAACAATATTTTGAATCTTGTCCTACTTGTTCTTAGTTTCACTTCAAAAGACTTTTCTGCTTCAAAATAGTATTGACCTTATTTCTTTACATTTTTTCCCCTGGTATGTGTCTTGCACTTGACTGAATTTCTTTTGCTATGTATGTTTTTTTTCTTCATTTTATTTTCTTAAGGGTAACAATAAAAAAAAAATCCCAGCCTCCATCTGTCCTTATCCGATTAGAATTTTCTCTTGCATATAATATTTTCAGATGAAACATGGCAGGATAAATGCAATGGTTTTCAGGCATAAATCTGGGATGGCCACAAGGGAAGAAATCATTAGCAAATTTTGCCTATCATCCTAAATTACTACTACAGAAATATCTATATGTCACTTCAGCAATTATTTTTTTTTAGAAAAGCATTAAAGTTGTATTCACTAAAATGTAGGAATAAAATAATGTAAAATACTCTTTCTAATTGTCCTTAGTGCTATAAAAATAGTATGAAAAAATGTTTTAAAGAACCTTGTAAGCAAAATAAATATATATTTTTTGAAATGATACTGCAGTGCATTTGCTCTGTTATCTTATGATCTAGCAGGACCATATCATTGTTTATTCCCTCTAGAAGTTCCTATTCTAGTCCTGAGATGCTATGTTGACCTCCTCAAGCTAGAGAAAATTCAGAATTAATTGTGGCACTTACTTAGGAGTAAAAAAATATATATTTTAAAGTGGATGGATTTAGATGCAGATAGTAACTGTTTAAAGCTTTGCAATTCAGTGTTTGTGGCCATTATCCTCATTTCTCCTCCCCTCTTTGACTTTACTGTTCAATAAACATGCTTTTTATTCCTCTCATAAATATTTTGGGGACCAAACTATGACTGATTTT
Source organism: Tinamus guttatus (assembly GCF_059628265.1). Lineage (NCBI taxonomy): Eukaryota > Metazoa > Chordata > Aves > Tinamiformes > Tinamidae > Tinamus > Tinamus guttatus. The sequence continues at coordinate 162,581 of NW_028288869.1, read as the reverse complement.
CCCAAAGAGGGAAGACTGATGTCAGCATCAGAGCATAATATATATGCTCTTCTGTCCAGACCAATCTAGACCAATGTCTTCCAAGTACTAGTAATTGTAAATTATATTTAGGGAGAGCACATGAGCCTGGTCTGTTTCCACTATTCTTCTACAGCATCCACAATTATTATATTATGGATTCTAAAGTATGTATCTTTGCATATGTCTTAATTTCAATTTATTCTTTTGCCCGTTCTTTTGCTCATCTTTTTAAATCTACCGATACTGTCTGCCTCTGTATTTGTGAATGCATATGTATGCTTGTACCTAAATACCCATTCATTAGTCTTTCTTTTTCTAAATTAGGTCAGTAATATGAGCTCTGATTTGCTGTTTGGGATGTTGAAAGGCCCTGTGCCTGACTCCTTATTATTTTCCTTAAAAGACTCACAGAGTAAGAGGAGCATGATCATATGCCAGTACAAAAGAAATGTCTATAAAGCACAAAACGCAGAAATTATGGTTACAGGACTAGCCAAAATGTTGATTTTTATTCCATTGTCAGTCACTCTATTACTCTCAGTTTTAGAGGACAGCTACTAGTTAAAAACATAAAAGACAGAAAATTCATGGCAACAGACATTGTGTACTCCTGAGGTCAGAGAAATGTTGTATCAAATATAATTTTACAGCTGATACCAGTCTTTGAACTTTTAGCATGACTCAGACTGTGGACAATAATATCATATAGGAGCACGTCATTGGCACAATGACCTCTGGCGTGGGTTTTACTCACAGAAGTGGGGCAAGATCCATCAGCAGCTCAAAAATCTGAACCTACAGACAAGAAAAGGGCTCTCTCTAGTGGTACAAGACAGCAAGAGAAGAAAAATATTCCACCTGGCTCCCCATCCTTGTGGCTGGGAAGCTTTCACTGGTCCTTTCAAAGCACTGGAACAGGACTTGTCTACATGGACCAGCTTACACAGATCGTTACTTTCATAGGGCACAGTTGATCTGATGCCTAAGTGCATGCTCCATTGGTTTTAATGGATTATGGCTGTGCCAGAAGCAGTTGGGGCCAGACTATAGTCACTCATGCTCTACTCTAGTGACACCCAGTAGAGTGGGGATCCCTCTCTGTTGTATACAGGTAATACAGCAAGTACCATGGGAAGCTCACTCAGACTCTACAGGAAAGGGAGTGGAGTAGTTTTTCGTATCAATCACCTTTAAGTAGGGGAGAGCTAGGACTGCAAGTGAATAACTTGGCTGCCAATATGGCCCTGGCCTGAAATGAAGCTAACTGAATAGGACATGAAAAACTGTTGGATGAGATAAGAAAAAATGGTAGATGTGACAGATAACAATGTGAGAAATAGATAAAAATTAGAGATGGGACCATCTCACAGGTGATTAGCAGGAGGTGTGTAAGAGATGGGTAAACCTTACAGATAATGGAAGGGGAGCACTGGGAAATTTTTAGGTGGGAGGATTGTCACAAAGGTGGTAGCACCTCATAGCCATCATCAGTCATACCGTGTAAAGCTGAGATTGCCTAGGCAATGGCATAAAAAGTATAAGTATTAGCATAGCAAACCCAGGGAAAAGGCAATTAGGAGCAGGATACTTATTTGGGAGGAGACTGTGATGGAAAAAAACGAAGTACAGGGCCACAGAAAAAGAGGATGAAGAAATGAGGAAAAGAATAATAAAAGATGAAAATCACATGATCAGTGCTGTCTGGGAGCAACAAATGGCAGCCCTGCATGTGATTACTACAGTCTAAATGAGGACTATATACCAAACCTATTGTTCCAACCATACAACACAGACATGTGGCTTGCTTCACTTGTCAGTAGGACTCAAACAAGGAAATGGCAAGGTCCTTTCCTGAAATAATGTGAAACATCTCAGTGGACAGATCTAGCATCCTTGGATAATATGGTTCAGGTCTGAGGGTGGCAGAATCTTTCCAATTGCTTCCAAACACAAACCATACAGCTCATGCATGGACATATGCCATACTCACAGTGCAGTGATGTAGTTTTTGTCTTCACAGCTTGAAAGATAAACGTCTACAATGAACACTGCATTACCTGGTATCACATTACAGCTACTTGCAAAAGCTGTTGTTCTCTTTTTCTTGGTTATTGGCTCTTCATTGCTCCTGATAATGTGACATTGATTATAGGCTGAAATATTTTGATTCTATTAGAACATATTCAAAACCCTATTTTTTTTAGATTAAAAGGAACTGTCTTTGTCATACCAGCTTCAGTAATAGCATCAAAAAAGAAAAAAAAAGATTACCATAAACATTTGAAATGACTGCAATTTCTAATGAAAATTTTAAATAATTACATAATTAGCTCATCTTTCACAATTCCACATAGTTAGTAGTCACTAAATTGAAGTAACTTTTCTTTCTTTCATCACATATGCTGTAAACAAAGATAATATCATGACAAGAAAACAAAACTGAACTCTAGGAAAACAAACGTAATATTCTTTCTTCCTGCTTTACTTTCTTTTGTTTTTCCCAATACTGCAACTTCTCTACTGTATTTACTTTTATTTACTATGTCTACTAATGGGATTTTCACTGGAACAACAGCAAAGCAGTACTAGTATTTGCCATTTAGCCATAAAAGATTCTGAAATTTTTATGTATGAAATGATTACTTCATTGCGATGGAGGACGAAATCTTTGCTCCTCTATAATCAATAGCAAAATGGCTATAAAATTCAGTGAGACAAGGATTTCACTTACTACATTAAAAGAGAATTTCATCAAAAGCACTGAAGTGAACATTCACTATTTCGTGTATTTGCTGCAATCATTGAGGCCCCACTTGGGGGATGCTTTCATTTTTGAAAGTGGTGTTTTCAGAAGTGTTTAGTATTGCATAGAATTCAGTTCAGGCAGTTAGGTCAAAGGTGAACTCTTCTGTCCATTGCATCCAGACGATAGAATAAATACAGGCTTTTTACTACTCCCTTAGCAATGTGCTACCATCAAAATCTTTCCATATCTGTGCCACACATTATAGTGGTACATTAGAAGTCTCAGAATTAGTCCCAGATGAACTAAAACATCTATGCAGGGCTGTAGAGACACAGAAGTTTTTGTTCTCAATGCAGTGTAGTCGTATCTGCCCACTCTGAATTGTTCACACACAGACCTTTACAGTGGAGTTATACATCTTGCAGGTTCAGAGCTAATTTACCTGAGGATCTCCCTTCTATATTCTTCTGCATGCAAGAAGATACCCAGAGTACATTAACAGAAATAAATGTCGCACCTCAGTGTTATCTTCGGAACTACCTGAAGCTCATTTAATATTTTAGCATAGTTTTGTAGGTATTAGGATACCCTAAAGTTTGTTTGAAAACTGAATAGGAAAATAATGCAAGGCATTAAACAAAAATCAGCACAAGCTCTTTCAGTGATAAGTACACTAGAACAGGCTGCCCAGAGAGAGGAAGTATTTGAAAGCCAGTTGGACAACCCAGGACCACCAGTTCTAGGTAGCCTGGCACTGAGCAGGAGGCTTGGACCTCCAGAGATCTTTTCCAACCTCAACTATTCTATGATTCTGTAGTTTTAATTTAAAAGCTTGATATATGACTATAACTCCATTAAAAATACCTCAAATATCTCCACCACTTAAAGTTAGCTTTTAGAGAAGAAACATGCATTAGGGCTTATTATTTACAAAAATAAATGTATTATTGGATATTTGTGCATAACCAGTTCCTCTAGAAGCAGAAAAGCACTAGAATCATTTGCCACAATTGCAGGATTGATAAAGGAAGAAAGAGAGAACATCCAAGAAAAATATATGAAATGTATATCCCTACAGACTTTCTAACTTGAAAGTCTTTTGTCCCTTACTGTTCTAAAATGAAATAGTTCCTGGTTATACCTGTATGTCCTCAAGATAAGGAAGAAAGGAAAAGAGTAGGTACTTCAAAGATTAAGCTCTGAGGTCATGAGAAAAGACATATATACCATTTATTGATTTTATATTATAATATTATATATTATATTTAATATTATATATTGCAGAATAAGAGTGAAAGACACTGTTGAACAGAAAAGAGCCAAATGATCTGAACTTTTTAAAGAGAGCAAACTGATTAGTTTTCCTAATTTTGACTTATCACAAAGTCACAAAGTTAAATGATTGGATGATATATTGTACACTATACCAAAGACTCAAGTACACTGGATGTCGCAGGACCAAGTTCATAAGAAAGTAAGTAGAGAAATACAATCACTCATAATTAAGCCCTATGTAGTTTGGGGGGGTTACTCTGTACCTATAACTGAGAATTTACATTGACTATTCAGCAGAACTATCAGTTATTTCGACTGAATAAAGAACCCACAAATAAATATTATAAACATTACTGAAAAGATTTTGTGGATTCTTTTTTGTTCATCTTCAGATTTTGGGTGGGAAAGTGAACCTTACATTTTAAAACAGACGACTGTTTTGAATTTTGATTTTTTTTTTTCATACAACCAATAGTGTCATTGTTCTTTTTTTTCTTCAACAGTGTGTAGAAAATAAATAGCTAAGTGATTTGGATGAAAAAAACAAACAACAAAAAAGCCTGTTTTACAGCATGAGGCAAAGCAATTCAGGTGTCAAGTACCCTATTAGTGTGTTCAAGTGCCTGCTGTTAAAAGTTCAAATGCACCGTTGCCTTCACCATATAAAGTTTAGTATGCTGGAAAAAAAGGTGTATTGATGGTTAATCTCCACCACTGGGAGATGACTTCTATTTCAATATTTTATTCATGCTTTCCCTTTTTTTCCCACAGTGCTAGGAGATCTTACTTTGGCTTTCTCTACATGCTGATTTTTACCATTTTAATTTGAAAAGATTTAATGTTTCTTCTGCTTTTGAGCATATGCAAGACTACAAGGGTAAGTTAAAATGTGAATATACAGGATGTAAATTATCTGCTGTAACTGCCTAGATATCTAGATTTAACCTATAATATATAAGAGTTTGCTTTTTTTTTTCCTATCAATAAAATTAATTGTGGTTTACATGCATTTGGTGTTTTTATATACCTTTTCCATCAAACATACATTTTTTTCCATTACTTGAATTAAGAATGCATCTCCAAGCATTGCTTTCTAAGGATATTACTCAAAAATTAAGAGATATTTCTGCACTTACAGTCACTTGATAGAAGTTCTTTTTCTTAATTTACTGGCATAGTTACAATAAAACAGTCATATCTTCTTTCTTTATCCCTAGGTAGGTATTCAGTTCTATCATGAAAACCATCAGAGTTAACTGCCATATGGGAAGAGAACCGATTGCAGAAAACAGCTGCTTATTAGCCCATTCAAAATTAGCTGTATTTGTTCCTTTGTGTAATATTAGAAAAACCCTAAAACACATGAAATGAGTCAGAAATTTAAATGCACATTTAAATGAAATATTAATGTTTTAATTTTTGATGAAAGGAATATAAGGAAAAACATTTTTCTTAATCTATTCTTCGCTCTATTTTCCTTCCGAAATGAAAATTTTCACAACAATCAGGTAATAATGGCTGCTTCTCCCCTTAGTCAATGTCTAATATGTTGTGGTTTTTTTTTAGATAAATGTCACTAAAATGAAACCGTAATGTGGATTTATTAAAGTAGATGATATCCCTTAATGTTTCCTCCTCCCTGCCAGAACTTTTAAATGGCTTTTATACAATGAAAACAAACAATAAAAATACTTGATTTTCCTTACCTCCACCAGAGACTTTTGGTTGTTGCTGAGCACTTTAAAGTATATCATAGGCTTAAGTTGTAAATTAGAAGAGGAGAAATAATTTTCCTAATGAAATTAATATAATTAAAAATTGGCAGGGATTTTATAATCCATTTTGATTCTTTACACTATATGATGACAGTTATTGTTAGCAATTTCTATCTGTAGAAAATTATATGTTAACTGAGATCAGTGTGAAGGTTGGTTTGATACCACTGACTTTTTCACTATGTGTGTTACTAAGATAATTTAGTAATCCAAAGCTTGCACTGACCAAGTGTAAGAGCCTTTCAAAAACTGATTCAATTAAATCTGTTCATACATTTGAGCATATGTGGGTTTTGATGGGTGAGTTTTCTTTTTTACTGGAAGTCATTGGTTTTGGAATTTTAAGAATTCAGAAGACTAAGCTTTGTTCAGATGAGGATTTATACTAAAAATTTGGTGGCATACTTTTCACAGAAATACAAGGATTAAAATGTATAGCTAAGAAGATTATAGAAGAACTGAGGCAAGAAATTAAAAATCTCCAGGAACTTATATTTTAAGCATATATCACTTTTGATACAGACTTAGTTTCCTCAGTATTTCTGATATAAATAATTCTGAGCAATGAGAAAGTGAAAATCAGGTGATAGAGTCAATTTCAGTGTTTAGAGCAATGCACTTCCAAATAATGGGATATAGAAAGAAGGCTGAGAGAGTTAGCTTAAATCTTTTCATGCGTATTTTCCCACACTGTAGAATGGAAAGTGAGCTAAGCGGTCAGAGGAAGTTGAAGGTCTGTTTCAACTAAGCATCTATAGCAGCCTTTCAGCATCTATAGCGTTAAATGACTGAAGTAGTTTTGATCGCCAAGTGATGTTGTAATTTGAGAATATCCTCTTTCATTTGGACTGGGCACCCCAAGATTTACATCCATAGAAGCAATAAACAAGACTTTTCCTTAGATATTAAGTTACATTATTTGCTTTCAGTAAATAATTGTAACAAATTAAAAGCATAATCTGTGAATAATCCATCTGGTAAATTCAGTTTCATTTGTACAGAAAAATACATTGAGGTGGACAATCCTTAATAAAAATCAAGCAGAAGATTGATATTCACAGTGGGGTTAATTGAATCTGACATGCAATTTTTGCTATGACTTTCATATCTTGTCACAGGTCAGCTAAATACCTGGGATAAAATTGAGAAAGCAAAAAGAGCTAGGTGTAAAGAAAGAGACAGCAGAATTAGCGATAATTAGATAGTAATAAGAGTGAATACTGGTTTTATTTACATATTATTTAACTCTATTGGATTGTAAATGCTAAATCTGACTTTTGCACTAGCATTAGTTCCTATGGCATTGAGATATTTTCACCTAGGATTTTTTTAAGGAATTGCTGCTACATAAACATAAGGGAAACTTTGGATTATGATGGAGTGATGGAAAAAAAGGATAATGTGTTGATCATGTGGGAGTGGGGTGGGAGGGGTTCTACTTTTGACCTTTTTTTCCCTGTAAGTAGTTGTTCTGGGGAAAGTAGGGAGATGTGGGTGTGTTTCTAAGGTTACACTTAATCAACAGTTTACTGCTTTAGTTGAAATGAGCCATGATATTAATAGCAGTGTGCCTGGTTGGGTGTTTTTGCAGCTAACACCGAATAACTTATTTATATTCGGCATTTTCTGCACGTTTAAAATTTAATTTTGCTCAGTCTTGTTCTTTTTTTTAAGCAACAAAAAACACCCTTCAAACAATATCTACAGTATTTTGAACAGCTTAGTCACACAGATATAATATTTCAGTAAATATTAGTATGAAAATAGATAAATACTAAACATTCAGTATTCTGACCTTTTAAGAAAGGAAACACAGGCAAGTGAGACCAACTTTAGAGTTAATAATGTAGAACATTCAAATCCTGCTGTTATATAAACCTTACTATACATCTAACTCTAGTGCAATCAAATAAAGCCCAGTAAAGACAAGATTCTTTCTTTGCAAAGAAGAATTTATTGGGTTTCAAGATGGTTCAAGAACTGTGGGGAATAGCATTAAACATACTTTGTAGCAGTAAAGGGTATGAAACGGCCTTAGTTCTTCTTACCTCAATAGCAAAAATGGAAAATAATTCATGCTACAAGTAAAGAACAGTAAAGGGAGTGAAACCTGATTGGAGGGAAATTATTAGAACAATTTCTCAGTGATAAGTCTTAAAACTGATATAATTTATTATTTCCTTTAGTGATTTTTAGTTTGAAAACATAAGAATTAAATTTGATTCTTAATGTGGAGCAAAATGTTATGGGAAAGTAGAATGACCTTGAGAATAGAAGGAACAAAAGATAATTTTTGAAGTTAAATAACTGTGTACTAACAAACAAGAAATATTTAGATCTTATGTAGGAAGTAGTACACAATTCTCATCAGACATATTGAAGAAAGTAGTAAATTTATGAGATTAAAGAAGGTTCATAGAACAAGAATTTTTTAGCTTAATAGCTTAGGGAGGTAAAAAAAAGAGATGTAATTACTTCTATAAGCGTGGAAAAAAAAATGTCAAACATTATGGAGACCAAAGGCTTTGGAGGAAGAAATTTTTTTTAGGATTATAGGTGTTTTTTTTTTTTCAAAATTCACTAACGAACATAAAACAAATAGTCTATGAAGAAAGTTAGGCAAGAAATTGCAATAAAATGTCTAACAAGTTAAAGAATTGAAGCCATAAGTCACCATCTTTTCTTTAGAAACAATGTAAAGAAATATTTTATATAGTTAAAGGATTAAGTTCACTGAAGTTCTGATGAGGATTAAGCAATTTAGCAGTATGCAATAAAACTGACTACACTCAGTAACCAGGAGGCATTGTTCAGTCTCATATTAATATAGGTAAGCCTCAGGAAGACATATATCTTAATATTTTATCTGAGACAAAAGGTATCTCTGTATCCTTGGATAATGTACATTTCCACTGACACCTACTCAGGGTTGTGCCTAAAGGCACCACCATCCAGACCATAATTGGTAAACTACACAGTAGAATGGAACTGAAGCAGAGCAGACACTATGATTCCTACCAAAATGTGATCCATTATCATTCCTAGTATTTTACATTAGGATAATATTATCCATCTGAGGATCAAAGAGAGACATATTAAAAAGTCAGGACTTACTGTGAAGCAAAGAATAACCACAGTTTAAGTCACATGGACTTAATGAAGCACAGATTGGATGCATCCTGTAATTTACATATAACTTAAGCAACAGAACACACTTAACTGGCACTTTGTTTTGATAGCAATTGTTATGATGCTACTATGATAGCATCATCAATCTGAGAAACAGAAAGATGGATATTAATGAGTAAAGCTGGAAAACACTTATAAACTAAGAAAGATAATAAAAGATAATGCACACATAAATTATATATATACACACATACCTACATACATTCATATATATAAATATATATATATATATATAAATCTGCATGCACATCTTCCATCTTCACAATCCCAGCTATCTCCTAATACACCAGTGTTACACATAAGGACCAGATCATTAATTTTTCAGCTGGGCCAAAATAGCTCCAACAGAGTATAGCAACACCTTTCTGAGACAGGATATGCTTCGCCTCAGTTGCAACTTTTCAATGCAACATCTTGCTCTCCTCACATACCTAACCACCTGGATCCTTCCTCTACTTCTCTACTATTACTTTTGGGCACAAATGCTGTTTGCCCTAACACACTTCCTGTTACTGACTGATTTCATTTTCCAAGGAAATTATGGTGGGAAAGAGAAGACCTTCTCTCTTCATATCTACAGTAAATCTAAGTGTTCTCTAGCCCCAAGCAGTTTTTGTAGCTGTCGAATTCAGTCCATTGTGGTAGCTGTATTTGCTAATGCAAGTGAATTGCATTTTCTTTCTAGAAATCCATTTTTTTCAACATAATTTGTGATCGAGTTACAAAAAAATCCTTTCCATTGAGTTTCCTATAATTTTATTATGAAATTAATATGTTGATCTTTTATCTTTTGCATAAAAAATCAGTTTGATGTGCTCTTCCTGATATTCATTAGTGTCTAAATCGAAGCACCAGAAAGGCAGTTATTTTATTTATTTGTAATTTTGCTGAATACATGTTCATATTAAACAAGATGGTTTCAGATCATTTCTGAGTGTATCATCCTTGAGACCAGCTGCCTAATATGCACCAACTTTTCATACTTTTGTCTTTTTTCACTATAAGACTGTAAGAAATATTCTTTATAAAAATTCTTATCTGTAAAGAAAATCCCCAGATACTACCTCTTCCTATTCATAAAATGTTAACAAAGCAGGCAAATATAAATATTTAATGATTTTGGAGGCTTTTTTTTCCCTAAAAGCTGAAAAGCTGGATGTAGCTGATTCCTCAGTCACTAAGGGACTATAAGGGCAAACATTTTCAAAAGTTATGTTAAAAGCTCTTGTATTTTTTTTTCTGTGAAACATGCTGAATTGTTTAAAGAGGGTTTTTTTTTTCCTATTATTGAGTAGTTTCAAAGTATTCTACTTAAAGTTAGCTCTTTGCCAGTCAGTAATGATAAATGTCTGTAAAAGTAAAGTGAAGGCTTGATGAACTAGAAATTGTATTGAAAGTTCCTTGGTTTTCTTACAGTACTGAAAAACTGTAGCTGAAAAATCCTACTAATGCCTCAGAACTGAAGTGAAAATAGTTTAAAAGTGCATTTGAGATGGTGCATGTTCAAGCAGTTCCTTCACAAAATATATAGTTATTTTTGGATGCATTTCAAAATCTGGTAGCAAATGCAACAGAAAATAAGTCATAAAAGTTACACATCCTAACGTATTTCTAAATTTAAGGGGAAATTAGAAGATGCTAACTACAGCTTAAGAAAAGAATATTAGTTAACAAACCTCTTCTTGAAGATTTTAGTATAGATATACTTTTTTTTTGCCTGTCATTCAATCCTCACTAGATCTTATGCAGATGTTACTACAGAAAAACTTTTTTACAGACCAATTAGTTTGTCATTTTTTTCTCTCTCTTTTGAATTATTATTTTCATGTTATCTCAGATTTGGACTTCTTATTTAGTTCTGGGACATAAAATGCAAGTTTGTGTTTCTACCTCTCTCCAGTAAGATATTTAAATACATTGCAGGCTCAGATATGCTTTATGACCTCAGAGACTTACCCTCCTCATTAATAACAGTCATTGGGCCATATACTCTTCATCTTAAATTTCACAAAGTGTAGAAGAGATTAGTAGAATAAGTATAGGGGGACTCCCTGGAGGCAGAAAGTAGGAAAGGTCAAATGAGTTACAGAATAATAGCATTAATAAATATGTTTTCCATCAAGATACTAAGTGAGACAGAGGAAAGTTGCATAAAATTATGAGCACACAGACTTAATTCCTACTGAAATATTTTGTGACTCATTGTCTGAATTAGTTTTATTTTCCTAGTACAGTTTGTCTAACTATCTACATTATTATGCATATTTTTTACAGCTTATCTATTTCACATACATAATAATGCCCCCTACTTCTTTCTAAATTAAGATAAGAATCCAAAGCCAATGCTCTGAATTCTGCTTTAATAGGCATTTATTAATCCTATATAGCAAAAATCCTTATCCACAATAATTCAGAAGATAACTGCTGAAAGAATATATGTTAACTAAGTGTTCAGCTCAAAATTTTCATTCATACCATCAAAAAAATGTTTTATCATATTTTCCATATGGTCCATTTATCCTCTTTTTCTTCATTGATTTTCTATTTCAAACAAAAGAGATTAAGTATGTGCCTCCTTTAAATTTATAATCCCAGATAGGCTGTGTAGATGAGGAAACAGTAGCAGATGTAATATATTTTGACTTTGAGAAGACTTTTGGCATGATGTCCTTCTGATCTTCAAGGATCAATCAATAGCTCAATATCCAGTTGGCAAAAGAATGAACAGAGTATCTGCAAGTAGATTCTGGCATCAGTGTTGTTTAATATGAGCAACCATGTTGACAAGACAGCATGCATCCTCAGAAAATTTGCGGACACAACTAATTTGGCAGGGCATCTAAATACATAACAGTTTATTGATTCAAAAGGACCTTGATAAACTTAAGGACTGAACTACTGGAAATTCTTGGAATTCCCTGATGGAGAAGTCCCATGCTCTACATCTGGGGCAGAAAAACACCAGATACTAGTGCATGCAAGAAACCACCTAAGTGTCAACCCTATTTAAAAGGATTTGGGAATGAGAGAATGCTAATTTGGAGAAGAACCAATTTCACAGATGAGAAAATACACATTGGGGCAACTGTACCTGTCAGATCAAGAGGAAAAATGCACACCTTCCCTAGAGGTGAAATCTGAAGTATTTGTTTGCTAGTTGGTCAAACTAGGTAGCTGGGGTGACTTTTAGAGCTGTGAGAAAGAAGGGAAGTTACATCTTTATGGGAGATCTTTTCACGAGTTAGATAGGAGATGGGTTCCTGCCAGTGGGACTGCCTGGGCTGTAGCTGTGGATCCCTTTATCATGGAGCAGTTATTGGATGAAATTCAGAGATGATCCAGAAAGTGGAGGCTAGGGCCTAAATTTTTCCTCCTGACTAAATAATGTAATTACATAAGTGTGATTATGCTTCTTTGTTTTAATTTTAACAAATATACCTTATTCACAGTAAAGCAGTTTTACTAGTAAGTGTTTCTTCAACTAGCTTACTAACGTAATGAGGGCACTGCCCTGCAATATATGACTTTGAATTCTCCCAGGCTCATGTGGAAGATGAGCATAGGATTTATGCTTCGCTGAGGAATTTTTCAGTTTTACAAAAGAGCTGTGTAAAAGATGAAGTCTATTACTCCCACTGCATTTGAAAATTCTAATAATCAATATATCATGAAAACCCTAAGCTTTTCATCACAGTGGACCTTGTCTGAGCATACCAGTCCTCTGATGTCTTACACAAAAGTACTCTTAACTCATTTAGCATAGAGGTACACCTAACACTGTTGCCTTCAGAGTTATTAAATTGGTGGTGCACGTGCAGTAATAAAAGGTTCAGTCCTAAAAAATCAGACAGTGTTCACGTGGTATGGTCGCCTATTGAATCAGGGGCAGCCAACAAGGTGTTCTCAGGTTTGCAGCCTGCAACTGAAATGTCTGGATTCAACTGAATACTAGGAAAATATATAAGTTTAGCTGCATATGATTTGAGAAATACAGGTCATTAATGGCTCCACTAAAAATTAAGACAGAGCAGCAGAATTGAAAGTTGATAAATATATTCACACCATATGTTTTGGGAATCTAATTTTACATGCCTGTGTCAACAGCCTAAACTCCTTTCAGTTTCTTGAAAACACTTTCTGGAGGAGTCTCTGTAGGCTGTTTCTTATGATTATATATGCTCTAGCTTCAGTACTCCTTTTTTGGTATATAAAGGAGATAAATGGCACAGACAGGAATAGATCAAGGTTTTTCAGGCTGCCTCTCTCTAGTTCCAAAGTCACTAGGCTCTATTTTCACTTAAGAGTTTCTTTCCTTTACCTCAAGACTGTGCTTCATTCTCATGTTCTTACAGGAACACTAAAATCTTTGTTGAACAAAATAGTTCTGTATATGATGGCAGCTATGTACTAAAGAGGAAGTAATTAGTGGAAAAAAAAAAAAAAAAAAAAAAACACCCTCACATCCATTTGGTGTTTCCTGCATTGCCTGTGTCCCAGTCCTGGGGATGAGGTGTTGTTACTGCTGGGTCTGAGAGACTTGCGACCAGTAAGACTAGTGCTTTGTGTTGTGGGTTTAGGGTCCACCAGCGTCTTGTCCACCCGGAGCAGTGATGAAACCCAGGTGAGATGTTCCAAGGGTCTCAAAGCACAAGATACTCACAGCAAACTCTCTTTTAAGGAAACTGCTTCACTGGGATCAATAGGCTCAGTGTGGTTCAGAGTCTTTCTGCTCACATTAAACTAGACACCTGTATGTGATGAACAGAATTCTATTCTTTGTGTACAAAGAGGCTACATATATTTTTAGTTTGCTAAAGATTGTACTAACATGCATTAGCTAAATAGAATTGAATTAGAACTTTTTTAATGTAAATTTTCTTCTATATATACTGCCAGTTAGCAAAGGAGAAAGTCTTACATAGCATTCATATACATCTAGGGTATATCTTGTTTTCTTTACCTGACTGGTTCTTAAATTATATCTGCTGACCAGACTGTGAATGAATATGTCCGTTTGACACTTATAACAGAATTCAAACGCTTGCTAAGCAAACAACTGTTTTTTAACAAGTCACGCTGAGTAACTCCAGGAAGCTAACCACTTATGGGGCTCTATCTACTCAAAAGAAGTTGTTTATGTCAGCGTATTTAGTTAAAAATATGTCTATTTTCCATTTCCCTTTACAGTCTTCTGTGTAGTATTCAGTAACTGATATGTTATGTAAAAATGTAATTGCTTAGATCCAGCTGATTTGAGATGTGATTAAGAAAAGTCAAAATCAAGAGCCAGAGAAACATAGGATATGCTCAGTGAATTACTCTAATAAGAGTCTTTTCAACCTTGCTGAACCAAAAAAAATAATAAAAAATGAGGAATCCTAAACTAGAGATCAAAAAGAAAGAGTTAGAGGTTATATGAAATCATCTGTGAGTTACAGAGCGCCCATTATAAGGCACAGTGAAAGTTCCATATTATAAGTCTGACTGAACAAATGGATAGATGTTAAAGTCTGGACAGAGCTGACAGATGTCTTCTTTTATCCTTACATAATCAAAGCCTTAAATGATGCTTCTCTTATGTCCCAAACAGAATTAGAAGTTTGCAACCTCATATCGAAAATTTTCCAATGGTTTGGGTACTTACAGAGGGTTGTACCTCTTATGGATCATTTAGTGTTTAATATTGCAGCATTTTGTAGCTGCGGCACCTAAATTAACTCACTTCTGCTGAACCATATATTTGCATGAAGCTGTAAGAATTTAAGTGGATTCAAAGCATCCACCAATGAATTGGATTTGAATGAAATCAGCTGAAGCATTAATAAAGTAATTTTGCAAGGAGGAGAGAAACAAGATGAGAGAGACCTGATATTAGTTGTATTTTCATAAATCTTTTCCCTTTGCTATCAAACATACATGCAAACTCCATGAAACAAGTCTAGGCAAAAAATTGCTTCAGCGAAATTCAGTGTTATGTTTTATATGGTTAAGGCCCTGAAGAGGTGAAAAGGCTAAAAACTGGATTACTTCATAGTATTGTTTTTTTTTCCTAGCAACAAAACCAAACAGGCAAAATTGCCTTCAACACTATCCACACAGACACACAAATTAATAATTACTATTTTCAAAAGGAAGCTAAACTCATCAGAAATATATCCAAAATATCGTGTATCAGATTAGAGACCATGCTTTAGGGACATATAGATATACAAGATGAATGATATTTTTAAAGAGGATGAAAGCTTTTTCTAAAACACTCTTTACAATCTTAAGATATTTTGGAATTTCTGTTCTCTAGAACAGCTGGGCATGGTTGAGTAAATTCTAATTTGTTTAGGAAGGAAAGAATAAGTAAACCATTAGAAAATAATTATTGGGAAATAAGTTGTGTAAATAAATTGTGCTTGTGTCGTGGAAGTCTTGCATACTTATGTCGATAATAGTATTCATGCAATGTCATGGGACATCATGGAAACGACCATAAAAATGTGGATAAGAGTAATTCCATATACACATACAAGGGTAGGCTCTGTTTGTCTATTTAGGAGTATATTCATCAGATTCTTTAACACTGATTACTTTTTTTTAGTTCAAGAATATTTTTCTATGAAAGTGCTGATTGTTGTTATCTCTGTAGATAAATGGAAAAGCAGAAATAGAACTGTTACAGATACAGATGAATATAGCTTTTATCTTTTGGTTGCCTAACATGAGATGATCAGTATATTCATGAAGATGCACATCAGTAAAATATGAAATATAAGATATAAATATGCCACTGAGTGTTGGCACTGCATACAGAACAGTGTTTCGAAATAGAGTAAGTTATCTAGAGCCAGTGTAACTGATTTAGCTCTATTAATTCAACTGCATTTATTTGTTACACCAGAGGAACATCTAAAACTGTGCTGACCTTCATAGCTCTGCAAGATCTTGGATCATAGTTTTCTTTTCAAGATTGAGACCATACTACTCACAGTGAAACACAGTGAAAGAGACAATGGGAGAATGGTGGTCAGTCTGTCTTTTTTTCTTCTTCTGTTCGCTTCTGTGGTAGCAATGAGGCATTGAGAGAAGCATATGGTTGTCATGCAAAAAGAAGGATTAAACAGGATATAAGGAATTAGGGGTATGATTGTTACTAGTATTCCATTTCCTGCAGGTGTCCACTGCTATTTTGCATTTCTCAGCATGCTATGCCTTGTCCCAGCCTCTCCGAAAGTGATTAATTCATTTCCTGTGGGTCTTGTATTTGAAGGTACAATACAAATGTCTTGGATAACATAAGATGACAGACATGGCAGTAGATGATTCAAACAGTTGTTGATGATTTGATAATTTGGAAAAAAAAGTAGGTTATTAGGTTTAGGGAACTGAATCCTGGCTACTCTTAATTTGGTTGTTTTCTTTTGCCTGAACAGAGGTGCCTAGTGCTATGCTGGCTATCTCTCCAAAATAATACAAGCTTATCATCTTACTGGACTGTATTTGTCAGGTTATGCAGATGTTTGGATATGTAAGACATAACAGATGACTCTACATGTCTGCATTTAGGCAAACTCCTCCTTTGCTCAGTACAGCATGTAGTTTGGCACTTGATCACCTCTTAGGCAATTTGACTTTTCTCCATGGTTATGACGAATATAACATAGGAGTTAAAGGAGACCAACATCCTCTCAGAGCAGCACTTGGAAATCAGCCAGGAATATCCTAACCATCGTGGAAGGCATTAGATACCTGTGCTTAGACAAATGAACAAAGCCCAGAGTGTAGAGAGTTATCCTGCTCACCTTAATGAGACACAGAGTGTTTTTATCACTTGAAACCACTGTAGATCCCTTTTTTAAGTAGAAATTTGACACAGTAATCCATTCATAGGCATCTACATATATTTTGATGCTCTAGTATACATCCCACAGTTTCTTGCAGACACTCCAGAAAGGTACAGGCCTCATGTGGACCTCTTGTCATATCTGCCTGTTCCTTTTGCCTGTCTTGGAAGGTAGGATCTCAGATTGCAGCAGTTGACTGTGCAAGGATAGCTAAATAAAACCCTAGATAACCTTTGACTGCAATAGGCACCTTGATATCCAGTTTGCCTATAGACACATACTTTTGTGAAACCTAAACTTAGGTATCTACAGTGTGCAAACGAATACCACTCCATGCAGCTGACAGCAGGGAGATAAAATTGCATGTGATCCTCCCTGAAATCCATTTCAACCTGTCTACAGGGCAATAAGAACGAGAATAGGGAGATTTTAGAAATTCACCAAGCTTCAGAACAATCCTAAGACTACTGTCCTTCGCTATTATGGAGATAAAACTCTATAACGGTATGGAAAAAGATAGATCTATGAAAATCAACATATATTCTAAAAAATAATAATAATAAAAAAAATTTTGAAACTGGTGCTTGATTTTTAATAAAAATGCGCCAACAGAATTAGGTACAAGATTCAATCCCAATATGAGTCCTTAGTCATAAAATATACACTTCAAGAACTCTTCCAAGCTGTCAAAAATTAACTAATGAAAAGCTAGCTAATAGAATAAACATTGCACTTCAAAGATGCCAAATAAAATCTTTGGAAAATAAATATTATTTTGTAGCACATCATAAAGTCATTGGACTACATAAAATGCTTCTAAAGAATTCCAGTTAGATCAAAAAATAAAATTCAAATATGAATACTGTCATTATAGTGATCAGAGTAAACAAGGATGCTTTAAGTTGTGCAAGAAAAAAAAATTTCCCATTCCATTTACCCAGAAGAAAAAGAAAGTACTAGCAATACTCAAACTTTTTTTTTTTTTTTTATGAAAAGCGATGTAGAGGTAAATCTGGTGCAACAAACTAAAGCCCTGGCCTCTGATGAAGTGGAAGTTTTCTTTTTTTAGGATACTGGCTCTGCTTTTAGTTTGCAGGGGAGGCTCAAACAGCAAAATGCCTATCTGCTTATAAAGTCTCAGGAGGATTCTGATTAACTCTCCTCTTCTAGTTAAATTTGGCATATCATTTCATAAAACTGGAATACTAATTAGCTGATACATTGTTTTCTCATTTTGTATCCTGTCTCTAGCCAGTACCAGCTGTATACAAATCCCAGATTAAACAATTACAGAAAAATTTACTCATAGAGAAAAATTCTTTATAATCCTATCAGTTAGAAACTAATTTATGCTTTCAAGTGTGAACACTTTTTCTATTATTTCCTAATTTCAGCTATATATGTGAAATTTAACTGTAATTTCTCTTTCATAATATTTCCTTCTTTACTAATTAGAGAATGTGATTGGGTAAAATAGGTTAATTTCTGTTTACTCTTAATAAATAAATAAATAAACCTCACATTACATATTTCCCAACAATATGTGTTTATGAATACTGTATGGACCACTGGAAAGTAATGAATCTGACTAGGATCTAGTGTTATTGTTATTTGTTACTTAGCGTTATCAGACTCTCCAAATTAATACGAGACTACAGTGAGATTGATATAGCAAAAATAACTGATATGTCCCTTCCCTAACAAAATGAAAAATACTAATCAGGGAAATGGCATAACTGTCTACAGCACTGATAAAGTCATTACTTGAGTAACATATGTCCATATTTTAAGAAAGCTGTAAAAAAATGGAGAAAGTGTAGGTCCCAAAAATAGGAGCATTATCTACTTAGTACATCAAAAAGAAGCTTGAAGAAATTATCTCTAATGTCTATAATATCTTTAGGATGGTTAGAGGGTCCATTTATAGTAGATAGAATAAACCTCTATGCTAAGAAAAGGTTTCTTTTAAAACCTTTGAAGGTGAAAGGATCTCTGTTAATTAGCAGGGAAAGTGTTATAAAATGTAATGGCCTTCAGCTGAAGTAAGCAAAACTTGTACTAGAAACAAAATGTACATTTTTAAAAGTAAAAGCTATTAACACTGGAATAGATATCCTAAGGGTATGGGATATTTTCCATGACTCAAGAGTATTTAAAACAATATTAGATGTCTGAGTTATATGTTTTGGCTTAATGATAAATTCTAACTACAGATTAATATCAATTTAGATCAGATAATCATGCCTTTCCCTCTCTGTTTTGAAAATCCTGTTTTTTTCCTCTTCTTCCACGATCCTAATTCAATGTCTGTTGAAATCAAAGAAGGGGTATTTCCACTGATTTCAGTGGACCTATGACAGGCTATTTGTGCTTCCTATGACTTGCCTCCAAGTAGAATTCTTCCTCTTATATTTCATAGCGCACTCAAAAAAAAACAGTGCAAAGATAATTCTATGAAAAGATTCCAAAATATCTCTGTGGGATCCAGTGATTATTAAAAATTAATTAAGGTCCAATCTGTTAGTACTTTTTTATCTGGTTCTTAACAGTCTTTTTGTAATAAAATTTGACTTTTTTTCTCTATGCCTTTTGCTGGATTAACTACAATGGCCTGGAAAATCTTTCAAGTGTAGACCAATAAAGAACAAGTTTTTCTGGTGCTCTACACCACAGGTCATTGTCTGGGAACCTGTTTCAGGTCCAGGCCTGTTTCAAGTTATGGAAACAGAAAGAAGAGCAATTGGGAGTCTCATGGTCAGCAATGGTACTAGAAATCTCAGTCTTTGTATTTGTTGCTGCAATTAGGAGGTAATATTGAAAAATGCAAATAAATCCTTAGAGTCTTACATTCTCAAACTCAATCAATAAAAACAAATGTATTTACATAAAATCCAAGATTATGATAGATTCCAGGGCCTGGATCCCCAGGCTGACAAAAGTAGTCCCAGGTACAATATTAAGTTCTTAACACCTAATCTTGCTCTGATTTAGGGATAACTTCAGTATATGCTGTCCAAGGGACATTGCACCTATTGAAATCATCAAATATATTTTAGATCAATGACCATTTTGCCCACTGAAGTATTTTTTTTTCTGAAATAATATTATTGATACATTTCATATTCCTTGATCTGTTGGCTAGATCTAAATTAGTGGATCCAGAAGCACTTCGAGGTTGCCTCGTGATGGGACGTCTGCTGTTTATATCTCAAATCCCTGTGAGAACAAGAACCAGATGCACTCTAGCGTCTATTTAAAGCAGAAATGCAAAATGGCTCCCATAGAAGGAATATACTGACACATAGAGAAGAAAGAATCGGGATAACATAAACCTGGGACACATTGAAAACACTCTTTTCTGTTTAGATACAGCTTTATCAAAATCATGTAGAGTTTAGCTGTGCTGAAGCCAGAAGCTGTGCCCATATAGTTGAATAGAAAAAGAGCGCAAAAGTCAAGGGACAAAGCCTGCCTGCATCCACACTGTTTAAGTTCAGCTTCTATACTTAAAATTTATATTGGAGAGGAAGAACTGGAGAGGCCAAAAGCAGAAAGCATCATGAAATAACCATGAAGCAGAGAGGACAGTCAGAATATAGAACTTGTTTGTATTCTTTTATGTAATAGTATGGGAGTAGCCAGGGTGCTGTCCTGTTGCTCAGTATCAGAACTTTACTGAAAAGTTGAAACATGAACACAGTGGAAGCTTGTGGGTTCCATATATAGGATTTTTTTTTCTCTGTTATGAAAGGAAGGTGATACTGTAGGATTACCCATGGACTAGAATCTAAATTGACTGTATTACTTTAGACAAAACAAATAACTTGTGTAAGTATCATTTTCCCATTGATACAGAGGAATAGTGATTGCTTCCCAGAGATGCAGTGAGTCTTAATTCTTTAGTATTTGTGAGAAATTGATTTAAAAGGGAAGACATTCAATGAACAAGAAAACTTGTTGTTATTCTTTATAACTTTAAAGAATCAAACAGAATCACAGAATGGTTGAGGTTGGAAGGGACCTCTAGAGATCATCTAGTCCAACCCCCCGTTCTCCAGCAGGGACACCTAGAGCACGTGGCACAGGGTGGCATCCAGGCAGGTTTGGAAGATCTCCAGAAAAGGAGACTCCACAATCTCTCTGGGCATTCTGTTCCAGGGCTCTGCCACCCTC
Source organism: Tinamus guttatus (assembly GCF_059628265.1). Lineage (NCBI taxonomy): Eukaryota > Metazoa > Chordata > Aves > Tinamiformes > Tinamidae > Tinamus > Tinamus guttatus. Next base: position 141,570 of record NW_028288869.1, on the reverse strand, counting down.
AGAGTAAAGTTCTTCCTCATATGGAGATAGAACTTCCTGTGTTTTAATCTATACCCACTACCCTTTGTCCTCTTACTGGCCAACACTGAGAAGAGTTTGGCCCCATCCTCTTTGCATTCTCCTCTTAGGTACTTATACATATTGATAACTTTTTAGCTTAGTTCTTATTCAGAATCCTTTGACTGATAGTTGGTGCTACAATACAGGTCACGTCCTTTTATTATTCTGTTTAAAAAAAAAAGAGAGAGAGAGAGAAAGGTTTTTTTCATCTTATTATAGCTTTATCTCTTTTGAGACTTTTCCTCAATTAAATTCTTCACAATTAAAACAAACATGAGCCCAATATAATATTGTTCATGAAGGAAGAGACTTCTAGGATGTCTTTAACTTGTCTTTTGTGAATACAAATTATTCTGGACTCATTTATAGAATGTGCATTTTAATTATATACTTGAACTATATTAAATTACAAAATAGTTGTACTCTTCATAATTAGAGATCAATTTTTGGAAACTGCTGAACATGGAACCAAATTCTCCTTTTTGGAGGGAATATACAAAAATATTGAAAATTCATATGGAATTGATAGGAAAAATCAAATAAAAAAGTAACTCATGTCTAAGATAACTAATTATACTTCTAGTATAGCATGTAGAGGCAAATGGTGGAGTCTGGTCTACTGAGTTTATTGAATTTATTTCTAAATTTTAGGTTCACTTCTTCCTCAACTGGAGAAGTTTCAAATCTAATAAAAAGTTAGACAGTAGATGTCTGCAGGGATTTTTCAGAGGTCCTTTTTAACTAAGTTTAAGCAAATAAGCTGGAGTCCTATGGGGTCTTTTTAAAGGCATCCATTTTACCAAAGAACTATGCTGCATTCACAGTATATAGATACTCAGCAAGGATAGCATTAGTCTCCGCAAAGAATAGTATTGCCATGGTAAAGCAGTCATGGCAATGCTATTTTTCTGTAGTGATTTTGAGTATGTTTCTTGTCAAATATCTGTACGCAAATGAGGATGGCAAAGATGAAGGAATTGAGGTATACAAAAGAGGATAGTAAAGATGAGGGAGTTGAGAGAAAAGAAATATATCATGGGAAAGCAGGCAAGCAATTGGAGTCTGTGGGGATACTTATTCTCTCTTCTGTATGTGATTTGGCAGGCATAGATGCATGGAGGTTCTAAAGGAACAATGTGGATTTTTGCCTTTTACTGTTCTTATCCAGGAGATCCCAATAGATAATGTAATAGGATGCAAATTATATAAGTAGGGCGACCTTGTGCCAAGAGTGCCTATTCATCTTGCATAATGATCACTCCTAGAGTAACACAGAGGTATCACAGGCATTGTGATTTGAACAGGGAACTTCAGCTTACTTACGGAACTACAGTATGGACTTGTAAACTTGATTCAATTGTTTTGTATGTACTAAAGGGTTTTAAATGTTAATAGATCACTATCTTTAGGCAAGCTATTGGTATATTCACTGGATATTGATAACAATGGGTTAACTTACACGTAGCTTAACTAAATTTAACTGTGTGACTATAGGAAAAGGACTTTACTTATACATATACATATTGCTCAATTGTAGTTATATCAATCCATTTGATATCCCTTGGACACTTTCTTGGACACTGACATCCAGTGCCATTAGTTCATCAGGCACCTTAGATATTCACACAAGGATATTGAAATGCCATTTTCTCAAGTATTTAGTTACAATTCTATCTCACTCAAAAGTACCTACACTACAAACTACAGCTGCAACCAGTTATCTAATTATGAAGATCATCCCACTCTAGGTGTTGGATTCAGTTGTGAAAACTGTTTTATAACCATTTTAGGCTTTGTAAGGTACCCAATCTTCTTTTCTTCTGTCGGTCACAAGTCACCCGTAAGTCTTAAGTATCGTCTACAAGCCTTTTGCAATTTATGATGGTCTGGCTGATCTCAGATAGTCCTAGGTACAGATTTTCAAGCAAATGAAACCTGCTCTATCTTTCTAATTACCCTCTATAGAACACTGCAGTATAAAGAGATTCAAAGGAAATTGAATAAAGTTTTTTTTTTTTTTTTAGTTATCCAGAAGAGTTAATGTTTTAAATTTGATGGACTAATAATGTATAGTACTCTTAAAATAAAAATTCAGAATATGACCCTGAGTGCTTTCCAAGCAACAAAGTCAGCCATTGCACACAGAAGTTTATGGAGACTAGCCATAGCTTTGACATTGTTAATTTGAAATGCAGAATATGCCAGGAAAGGCTGCAAGATACAGATAGCTGAGAGTATGTTTCAACAGCCTAACTAACTACACTGTTTTAGATTCCATCTGCCAGTCCAGTAAAACACCTATCTTTCATAAACCCAATGTTATACTACCATCATGCTTGTGTCTTGGAAATCCCAGATGGGCTCAAATGAGAAAAGTAGAATATTATGCTTAGGCAACTGAATCTCACTGTCAAAGCCTGAGTCTGTAGAAAACACCAAACAGAATTGACCAAACTGCGGTACCAATGAAAAACTATCCAGAAAGAAAGAGAAGAAATATCTTCCAAGTACAGGAGCGTGTGAGCAGCATGGGCAAAGAGGAGAGTAACAGGAAGGCTAACACTAAGGACTTTTTCTCAGCAGTAATTGATAATGCTGTAGAAGAAGATAAATGGACCAGTAACTCTAAACGAAAAGAAAATTAATTAATTCTTAGCTGAATTTGCAATCAGATATACAAATCAGTGCAATGCCAAAAGTGATTAAGTGATATTGTGCTGACTAAAAAAGTAGAAGTTTGTAGGAAAAGTAGGAAAAATGTATAAAACTCAGGTACTTTGGAGATATATGAGAAAAAAAATAAAACTATATGATTGTGCTAACAACTAACTGGAAATGCGTAACATTATGGAGGAGAAAGAAAGTATGCATTGCTGAGTTTGCAGTTTTGAACATAATACATTTGGAGATGCAGTGGACAAAGTGTTTAGAAAAAAAAAAGCATGCATGCCTTTCAAGAAGATTAAAAAAAGTTCTCAATAATGCTCAAAACGAAGCTAGCAGAATCGAACAGCAAAGGCCTTCAATGGCCTGCCTACTTCAGGCAACCATGCCTGAAGTAAAGTTCCTTTAATTCCCTACAGGAATCAGAGAAAAGTATTTCCAGAGCTGTTCACTCTGGTCATTACTTAAAAAGGAACTGGAGTCCTGAAATACCCCAGTGAAGTACAGATGAACAGAAAACAATATTTTTCATTACCAATTACAGGAATGATTTTAACAATAAAAGGAAGATTACTGATGCCAAATATTTTTCAATGATTTATAAGATATCTGAGAGTGCCAGACCGGCAGAACAGACCATATGTTCACACACTGTCAGCAAATCTTTTGGGGAGACATTGTTTCCCTCGATTCCCAACTGCATTTTGTACAACACCCAGTCTGTTTCACATTGTTGATATCATAAATGCTATAATCTAAATAGATATTTTGATCCTGTGTGGAAGAATTGGTTTAAAGAACTTAAATTGTTAGTTTGAAGATAAAGAAGCCAGAATGCATTTTAGAGAAGAAAGATAACATACAAAAGGGAACATATAGCACAATGGAACAAATCAGCAGAGTACATAAGCTAAGCAGTTGGCACATCAAGCTGTGTGCATCCAGAATTAGAGGTTTGCGTTCTGCCACATCAGAACAGACACCTTTGTAGGCTGCTTTTCCATGAAATTCTGTGGGATTTTGCGGAACCAGCTGACTCACAGACAGCCTAGTTGTGAGTACATTATTATTATTATTATTTTCCCTCTGATTCTGGAGACTATATGTAATTCAGTTGAAAGCAACTAGTTATGGTATATATCTGTTCATGTTAGGTTAAGCTAAAACTCAAATGCTACATGGAAAAAGATTTGTCTGACCCTTTGCTTGAGTTGATCAGTTTTGTATGCTAATCAAAGTTGTCATTTTTGGTATAACAGCCTTCATTCACAAAAGGGTGTCTACTTACAAGTTACCATAGAAGAATAGATTCTGAGTCCTGGCAAGCCTCTGCACTTTTTTACTTTATCTTTTTGGGATCACTGATATTTACAGGTGATCATACAGAGTTAAGTCCTTCATTACTAGTTCTTTGCATATGAGATAAAAATGCATTATTGCAAGCATTAAAAAATCGATCACTGCTTCTTGTAAGAAGATTACAATGCATTAAAATAATACTTTAATCTAGTGATCTTTATTCACACACAAATGTTAAAGCTGCACAAATATAGCTTACTGACACTGCTCCTGGCATTAAAACAGGTTCAGACTTGGGTAAAGTAAAATCTTACATAGAAACAATGACTTTTTTAGAATATGTTTTTTATTTGTTAAGTATGCTTAGTTAATCTAGCAGAATATTTTTCTCTCTTTTTCTTTTTTATTATAACTACCTGTTTTTATTTAGATGGTGATATTATGGAATATCACATTTAAAAATTGTCGGAAACAAGTCCTCACTATCTTGAAAATTGAACTGCCATCACTGTGGGATTTTCAGCTTTTAACTAAAACTTTCCTCTAGACCATCATGTATTCCAAAAGCTGATTATTTCTTTGACATTTAGACTGTCAAAATAAGGGCATGACCTATAAAAAGCTGTAAGTATACTGAAACAGACTTACATATATCTGAAAGACTTAGTTCCAAAATCCTTATAAAAAGAACAAATAGACATTTGTTACGCTGGAGTTACAAGCTCAGAAGATACCTCTTTGACTCATGTGACATGTGACCATTACATGTGAAAAGAGTGTCAATCCTGTAGCTTTTTAGTGATTAGTGCACTTTGACAAGAAGGAGGAAATCTGACTTCAAGGAGGGACATGGAGAAGAGAGGAAAGAAAACGTATTTTCTTACCTATTTGGAATGCATTGAAGGGAGAAAAATGAAATATCTGGATGAAGAGAAGGTATGAAATAATAAATCAGTGGTTAAAGCACACAGATGGGTTGAAGGAGTTACATCATACTTACATTTTATATTTAAGATTCTTTTGCATAACATATTGAAATAGACCTTAAAAGGGGACTGAAACTTCCCTCTTTCTGGTATTAAACGCTAGGCCAAAAAAAGAGATTTTCTTAAGTAAGTGTTTTTTTCTTGTCCAATGGTCCTGCATTCCTTCCTTGCTGCACAATAAGACTGAAAGAGTAGAGCTTGCACTCAGAATTGATTGTTAGTGTGGTAAGTGTGCATCATTATACAAAAAACCAGCACTGTCCTGCTCAACACTGTTGCATGTTTTAGCTCTAAGAAAGAATAAAGGGACCAGAAGATTTATTCATCATTTCTGGTTGGATTTGGATTTTTCATTACACCTCAGAGTTTCTTATTTTCCATTGAATAATTCTAGGCTGTCCACTAATCACCCTGCAGAATGTCATACTGAGGTGTTTAAATCTCCCTAGATACTAAATGGAGATCTTAAGTATGTATCCCTGATGAACAAAATTCTGTTCTAGAGCTCAGGTGCCTACATTTCTTCCTGTATCTAAGTCCCAGGAGTTTGTCTAAATGCAGATGATTTTATAGAAGTAGCATTTTTCACACACAAAAACTCATTTTAACTTGTATATGCAATCATTTTGGAGGAGAAAATAGTGCACTATTAATTATATATGCACTATTAAATATGCACAGCTCTGCTTCTTGCAATGTAATGTAGTCATTACTATATAGACTATTTGGTGGTTAAATAATTGTAAAATAAAATACCTCCTTTTCTTTTTGGAAGAAGAGTAATTTTCAAATTCCTAAAGCTGCAGTGTTACAGAAGTTAGCCCCACCAAGGAGCACCAAGGAGAACTTGGCCACCACTGGAAAAAAAGAAAAAAGACTAAAATCTATAATGATTTCAGACATTCTAAACTGTTAACGTTATGGTAAAAAGTGATATAGTAAAAGTGATAGGTTTCTGAGGAAGGTAATTTGCCACTACCTGATCTGATGTAACATGCAGAAATTTTATGATTAGTCAACCTCCTCCCATATAGCTGATCACAAAATCATAGCCCATTGGATTAATTTGGGGAGGAGAGACCTGTGGAAATCTACAGACCAAGTATCTGCTAAAAGCAGATCAAAGCAGATTTCTCTGGGCCTTATGAAGTTGATTTATGATTATCCCAATGGATGTTATTCCACTATCTCTCTGAGCAGCATTTTTTTTTTCCTGCTTTCATGGTAGAGAACTTTCTCCTTATATTTATGTTCCATCTTGCAATTTATGTCCACTGCCTTCCGTTCTTATGCTAAGCCTCTGCCACCTCCAAGAAGACTGTAGACCCATCTTCTCTATACTTTCCCTTTGGAGATATGGGATCCACTATGGAACAGAGGGAAGGGGCATTTGGGGATTGTGCAAGTGAACAATAGTTAGGGGAGAAGCCAAAGGTGATGAAAAGGAGTGATCAGTGTGGTTTGAAGAGGAATAAGCATAGGCAAATCAAAGGATGGGAGGGGGAGTGGAAAAAGGGGCTTACTGCATATGGAAAAGCTGAATACTTTTTTGGCTATATATGTGTCTGATCAGAACAGTCTGCACCTTATCCCTAATAAACTCCATTTCCATCTCGCAGGTAAAGGCCTCTCTCTCTGGTATATGTTTTTGTGGGTATGAAGGTTTAATTGCTAGTAACAGAAGTGAGATCACATTTCATAAAGGTCTTGCCAAGAACTGGGGTGACTGATTTTCTTTATGTTATTTTGTAACTGCTAGCAAATATCAAGCTGAATTACTCAGGTTGGTCGTGTGTGTGTGTTTGTCTCTGAGGGTGAAATATCTGGAGGAGTTGGCTAGCAAAAGGACCAGAGACAATGTCAGGAGAGACAGAAGGTCTGGGAAAGAAAACCACCTCTGAGAAACAACTTTCAGAGAAAGACGGTTGACTTTTCAAGTTGGGATTAAAAAGTATTTTTCAGGTAGGTCTTTGAAAATTTTAAGGATTTATTTTTATAAGTATATTTGCTTTACATGGTAATTAACCAAAACTTTCAGGAAAATTTACCAGACAAGACAAATCAACTAATCTCAGTTATTATAGTAACAACGATTTTTATCTGGACCTAGTGGATCTTTCCCTGAACTATTAGCTGACTAGAATTTGTGCAACTGTATACTAATGCTGTATAATCATTGTTATAAGCAAAAGAACCAACACAAATTGGTATAGAAGAAGGATTTGTGCTAAACAATGCACAATATAAGCTCAGCAACTGAAGTATTGGGAATGAGAAAAGTCTTATGTCAGATACAATCATTTCCAGAAGATATGCATTTAAGAGTAAAATTAATTCTTAAAAACAAGTATACCTACTTTACCACATTGTCTGCCATCATTGATTAAGTCCATGATCAAGCCAAGCTATCCACATATTTTATACTTTTCTAACAACTTTTCTTTAAGTCTGTAATTTTACAAGCTGTGTATATAACCAGACAGTACATGAATCAGTCTATGACACCTTAATCAAGACAAGATCTCTCTAACAAATTCTGTTTAAGCAGTTCAGTTTAAAAACAATATTAAACAAAAATCCACTTAGATATATAACCAAAGATAACTCTAGGAAAAAAAAATAAAACAGTTATATTTTGTCCTTTTTTTGTCTGACATTTTGGAGGAGGACATGTAAAATTGGAAAAACAAATGATTTAAACTTATATTTTCAGTTTTTTTACTAGCTCTTCACCGCAGCACTGTAAATCCTGATTTATACAGATTCTTGGAGACAATGAGAAAAACCTGTCTTATTTATTAAGAGAAATGAGATGGACTGACCTTGTATACAGATCAATTAATAAGAGTTTTTGTTTTGAAAAGGATCGCACTAATAGAAAACTAATTAAAACTACACAGAGAAACAGCTAAATCCTTAATTAAAAATACAAATAAACTCTTGCGTCTAAAAGCATTAAAAGAACCAGTGGAATTATCTGAAGTGTATCTGAAACAATGTTGATTAATTTCATTAAATATTGGAACAATGGGGAATTCCCAGAAAACATAAAGAATGCTAGTATCATATTAATATTTTAAAGAGGTGTTTGAGATTACACAGTAAATTATGATGCTGTTAATTGCTCTTAATATTGGTTATAGGTATATTCTAAATAGCTTATAAAGCATGTTTTAATGCTTTATAACAAGGAATGGCATGTAAACATTACTGATTAAGTTTTTATTAGAGAAAATAGACATATAACTGTTGCTTTTCCTAGAAAATGAAAGGATTTTTTTTAATGAAACAGAAGTATTATTTGTGAGCAATCCTGGAGAGATCACTGATTCAACCAATACTTATAAACTTATGCAAATGTTTTAGAAGAGATTGCCAAAGACTCAAATGAAAATCTAGAACACAATTCCACTCAAATTTAATTCAAGTTAATTCAGATATTTTCTTCAAGTTAATGGGGCTTATATTTTAATTGGATGCTCACTATTAAAATATATATATAATTGCACCCTTTTTTCCCTTTAGACTGTTCTACTGTAATAATGTTTGATCATACTAAAATGTGATGACAGTTACATTTAAAATTCCAAAAGTAAATTAAAACACAAATATCTATAATACTGAATCAACTTTAAAGAGTATCTGAAAACAAAAGTGTATTACAGGTCAGCATAGCAGAACAAGGAATACTATTTTACATGCCAGAATCCCTTTTTTTTTTACAGTTTTGATTTTACTTACAAATTACTCTTCTTATGTAACACTAGCAATAATAATACTTATCTATGCAGACATCACAGCAATTCATACACCATAATCAGCCTTCACATGTATTTTACTGTGTTTAACTTCAACTAAATAGAATTATAGAAATGAAAGATTAAAGAGGTACAATTTTAGGTCTGTCTTTCTGATAAAGCAAGGGTGTTCTATAATATATTCATAAGATTTTTTTTTTTACTGCTTAGCATTCTTACCGATTTAATAAATCTTTATTAAGATAAAATTTTTAAACCTTCTTTGAGAGACTAATCACTGTAACACAATGAAGTTTTTATGGATGCCCTCCCACAGATTTTCAACCCGAGTTCTCCTGAAACTAGTTTAATCTTTGATTATACCTTGCATAGAGCGACCACACAGCTCACAAGAAAGTCAAATGCAGCTTCTATGCTGAAGCATTGTCATGTGCCTGGCAGAGGATTTGTAACGACCAGTGCCAATGAAGAGATTAATAAAAAGAGCTGTAAATACAGCTAAATTGACAGATGAATTGCACATTTCATTTTCCTATAGCCATCTATTGAGTATTAAAGAATTCAGATGATGATTCAGATTGAGGTTTCTATTTGGCACATATCTAAATTCCTAGAGTTCCTATCTATAAAAAAAATTTTTAAAAAAACCAACAACAACAACAAAAAACCTCTGTTACAGAGTCTAACATTTTATATAACTCTGAGATCCACTTACATGCATGTTTTGGAAGACACCTATAGAGAGCAGAATTCAGAAGGACACATCCAGTGACCTGCTACTCCAGTTGGACAGGTGCAAATCTATGGAGCCAGATTGGATCCACCCTGGGGTGTTGAGGGAGCTGGTGGAAGTGCTTGCCAAGTTGCTCTTCATCATCTCTCAACGGTCCTGGTATACCAGGGAGGTCCAAGATGACTGGAGACTTTCCAGTGAGACGCTCATCTACAAGAAGGGTCGGATGGAGGATCTAGGGAACTACAGGCCTGACCTCGGTATTGGGAAAAGTTATGGAGCAGGTCATTTTGAGGGAGATCACGCAGCATGTGTATGACAACCAGGAGATCAAGCCCGGCCAACATGGATTCATGAAAGGCAGGTCTTCTCTGACCAACCTGATCTCCTTCAGTGATCAGGTGACTCGCCTAATGGATGAAGGAAAGGCTGTGGACAGGATTTGCTTAGAGTTTAGCAAGGCCTTTGACACAGCATCTCACTGCCATCTCCTGGACAAGCTGTCAGGTCACGGCTTACACAGGGGTACTCTTTGCTTGGTGAAAAACTGCCTGGTTGGCCAGGCCCAAAGAATAGTGGTGATCTTTTGGAGATCTTCAGTTGCAGAGGAGAATCTCTCACTACTTGATTCTTTGATGTAGATTTTAGACTTTCAGTTTCTTGCATTGTCTTCCATGCATCCTTACTATTGCAATGAATATTAATGACTAAACAATAATGTGGACTCCCACCTTACCATCTAGCTTAAAATGTGAGGTTAAACTGTTAAAATCATATTTATTGTAGTAATACTATAGTTGTTCTGTTTTCTATTTGTGAGTACACAAATACTGCAGCTTTTGAAAGGTAAACATATAGGTCTGACAGTGTCCTAGTGCAGACAGCACATGTTGATGGCCAAGTTCAGTCATCTAGCAAGTCCAAATTAGATGCATGAAGGTGCATAACTGACCCCATGAAGAGTTTCTAGCTGGGACTCCTCACCTAGGTAACTAAAATTAGATGGGAGGTATCCCCCTTCCTCCCCCAACTATCTGTTTCAAAGTTTTATTAAGAAATCAATCTATCTCATTCTGTAGTTAAAGTGAAATAAAACTTTAAAATTAAATGTGTGCTGAAATTAGGACAGAAACTCTTATGTTTCCTTTTTTATCCATATTATCAGTTTTACCCCAATTTTTTGAAATCAGTTAGCGATATCTCATAACTCTTCTAATTTGTACATCAGGCACACCACCAATACCACAAATATGCAAACTTCAGAGATAAACAGAATTGTAAAATGTTCAAGATGATGATGCATTAGAAGTAAAAATTAGCTACTAGTCACAATATTTTGCTATAGCTTCATGGATGTCCATAGATCTCAGTCCTTTGAATTATCTTTTTTTTTTTTTTAATTAAAGTTAAAAGTTATTTCACTTTGAAAATATTCTTTCTGTAAATATCACTAAACTAATAACATATAAGGAAACAGCAGTGGCCCCAACCTAAATCCCTGTAGTGTGCTGCCAAAAAATCTCATGGCTGAGAAAGATTGGATTAGATTTAGCCTTTTCAAAATGGTAATTTATTTTGATTCTTTCATATATATGCTTTCTATTTGCAAGGAGAAGTCTTCTTGCTTTCTGCTGTCATTAATTCTGTTTGAAACTTATGTATTTTTATAACAAAAGAGTGATTATTGCTTTTAACATCATCAGTATTAAGAAAAACATAACTAATAAACTCGTCTGGTATACAAAGAATGTATAGCTTCTCATTTATAGAGTTATTTTTTTCTCCTCTATAGTTTTCCTATTATTTACTCCCTGTGCAAATGAAATCAAGTGAATTTTTCTTATTAAATGGAAATTGCTTGACATTCCTGTTATAGTTTTACATCAAATTCATTAAAAATACATATATATATGACATATATCAACATACAATGCTTTTTTTCTTTTAATTGATTTTAAGAATGCATCTTTTTTCAGAAAGGCTATCTGTCTGCGATCAGCCTGTCTTGTCTGTTGAAAAACTTTTTTTCTGAAAGTAATTTTAAAAATATGCTGTACTAGTTCTGTGGTCATTTTGATCCTTAAAAACACACTCTTTTTTACTTTACAGGACTGTTGTATAACAGCATTATAAAAGAGAAATTCTTTGACTAATTTTCTTCTGTAAAAAAAATACTTTCTTTCTTTTTTTTAACCTGACAGAGAAAACATCAGTTTAGACCTTTACAAAAATCTCTTTCAAAGCATCACTTTTGATAACACAGAAATTGCTAACTGCATTATTCACTTCTGCAGCCTGGACTTAACACTTAAAGGTAATGAACAATTACCTTGTCTTTATATAAGTGGTGGAAAGTGCAGAGTGGTAGCTGAGGTCATATATCTTCAAATCCAGTAGTCAGCCACTGCATTGAATGGTTCAAATTTAACTGCTTTGCAAAATCACTTTCTGTAATGTTTAACATACAGAAAAACATAGAAGTAATTATTCAGAAACACTAAATGCTTTTGTATGTTAAACAAACAAACCAACCAATTTGCTTCAATATTTGAATAGTATTAATTTAAAACCTTAAAAGAAAGCTCACTCTCCAGCATTCGGACAAGTCATCCAGTGAATCAGTTGAGAACAAATATTTTAAATGCACTGGTGTGTCCTGACCACAGTGCACTGCTTTGGTGATACAATATAGCTCTTAAGACATAAAGTAAGGATCAGCATTTATTTCAGACCTAATTGCTCTGGGGTTTGTCCTGTCGTGTCCCAAGGGCCAAGGCTGCACTGTCAGGGCACTGTGAGTGTTGGGGGTTGCCCAAAGGGCAGGGCTGGACCACCAGTTTAGTGTAATCTGCAACTTTGGAGAGAGTCCAAGGGTGCTGGCCCTTCCTAAGGCCCTGCTTAAATGTCTGTCCCTCTGTATTGACTGTGAGTAGACGAAAAACTTTAACTTTCTGATTATTGAAATTACAGCCCTAATGGCTTCCCTGAATTTTGCATTAGCCTCACAATAATATCTTATTTTGAAATATTTTTGACTAATAACCTAAACAAACAATCAAAAAACAACAACCCCCAAACCATCAGATATTAAAGGCCTCCCCTTATATGTCTTTACAGCTCCTGTCAACATGCCTCACTCTGTTTTTCTGTACACAGTCTACAGGGGAAAATGTGACAGGAGTGCAGCAGGTGTTCAAAGGCAAAAAAAAAGACTGATGACATTTTAGAGAAGCCAGCACAGGCAGAGCACAAACTACTGCTGTCACAGGTACATTTTGAGAAGGTGGTAAAATTTTTAAAAATGTTCCTCAATAGTAATGGCAAACTTTAGATGAAAGACAGTTATTAACACTGTTTGAGAATTTAACACAAATGAAAGTTAGGCACGTGTTATAAGAAAACCTAAAGCTTTCCATATTGCTTAGAATTTTAATCATTACGCTCTCTAGATTAACTTTAAGCATTCTACCTTGTTCAGAGGAAATCAATATCAAAAGTAAATATGTGAAAAACATATATTTTTAATTTACATATAAAAGTAATCAAATAATATATGGTATAACTGGATCATAGTTAGACTGACTGCAGAACTGAAGGGTTGGTTTGCAGAATAAGAGCCTTTACATTTAACAGATATTGTTATAGTCTGTTTCTTTGTTATTCAAATTCACTACAGATCACATGCCTAAAATGAAATTAAACTGAGGAGTGCAATGTATTGTAAAGCCAGGAATATTTAACATGAGTTTACCTGAGTTGTCTGGGAAACACCATAACTCTACGTCTTCTCAAGCTATTACATTTTGCCTGATGGAAAATAACATATTACTATACTTTGGGGTTTTTTTTAATCTAGACTCCATAATAGGGTGTTTGTTAGTTTTCCATTATTGTTTATGAATTGAACATTTAGCAGATACAGCAGTAGTCATTTCCAACATGTTGCCCTTATACAGCAGTTATCAGACTGTGGCATCAAAGATACTCTTAATTCTAAGATAGGAAGCGAATGCAGTCTGCTAATGGATTAGAAAATCAGCAGCCTGTTTTTTTTTTTGCTGGTGATAGATAGCATCTTTAGGACTGCAATCAAAAAAAAAAGGTGGGGAGACAAATAAATAACCAAGAACTATCATATAATATAGTAGGTACTTCTGGTAGTGTGAGATGCTTTTTAATCATTTATTTTGGGGGTTTGTTGTATATAATAGACAAAAAACACAACAACACATAGATGCATTGATGTTTTATGTAAGTGTAACAGGAGATGAAAAAACAGGTGATTTTGCATTACAGTACTCATAAGACAAAAAGAAAATGTTATTTCTGTCAGTTCTGTGTTGCATGTTGCCTCTTGTAATTTAACTGGCTGCCTTGAAGGATGTAATGGCAAGCAAATGGAGAGCAGTTGAAGGAATAAAAACTGTCATTTCATCAAAATGGCTGAGGGGACTGCAGGTACAGCAGTGTGTTCCAAATGTATTAAAAGGTCAGACTCTGATTCAGGAAAGCACATAGCACATTTTTAAGTGCATTTGATTGCTCAGCTGAGTCAAAGTCATATAAACTAGGGTTCAGGCCTTCAGCTGGATATATGACTATTAAAGTTACATGCTGTGTCTTTCTTCTTAAAAAAATATAAATGCTATACAAACTTAAGGGTGTAAAATATTTTCAAAGTAAGATAAAAATATTATTATGTTAGTATATGATAATATTAGTATTAACATTATTAGTATTGTAAGTTGTGGGAAACAAACAAACAAACAAACACCTATAGATTAAAGGAAAGAGCCAATAAAAGAACTAAAAGATCAAAAAGAAGAACTAAGATTAATGATGAGTAATCATTAGAAGATGATTAACAGAGGATAAGATTAATTTTCTGTCCAGTTCTGTCCAGTTTGCTTTTCCTGTATCATTATCATTAGTGTCTAGAGTATCATTAGCGTCTTTCTTTACCTGAACTCAAACCTGGTATTTTGCAGGTTTGCCCTCAGAGGAAGGAATCTCTAACTAAATCACCAGACAGTAAAGAGGCTGGACAAGAATTCAGCCTTGGGAATATATGTGACAGTGGAAAACATTAATTTCTAACTCTTCTGTTACTTATCAATGGCATTTTTTACCGAATTCTTCTACACTTTCGCTTTGTTCCAGTCATATACAATATCGAATCAGTAGTTATTAAATCTGGGATTCATCTTATTGAGCTTAAAACATCTGAAGGTAGCTGTCTTGTCATTACTATTCTCTTAACTCCCTTTATGGTTGGTAGATAAAGGCAATTTAACTCACGTATCTTTTAAATCTTTTTTAGATGGACATGTCCTCTTTCTTCACTGGCTGTAAAAGGAGGTTAGGAGCCTTGCCTAGGATAAAGACCTAGCTTCTAAATAGCTAGCATCAGATAAAAATAAATCCCGTCCATACTGAACCCACAAGCACCACGAACTTCAGTTCCAGTGATTTGTTTGTGGCATTTTTTCTCTTCGAGCTTCAAATGTCCATATTACATCCATTTGCTAAATTGTGTGCTGAATGTGTGTCAAATGAAACATGGAAGTGAAAACCCTATGTCAGTTTTAAGATTGCATGGCAGGATTGCCAAATGCATACGAAATTATCAGTCCTTCTAATAGAAAAGAAATGCCTGTTTATCCCAGATTAAGTCTATTCTAACACAGGAAAAACTGTGTATTTTTTGTATTGTTTGCCCAGTTAATATAAATCAATATACTTTCTATGAAACTACTGACTCTATAGCCATCTGATAATTTGATTTAGCACATTCATCCATGACCTAACTAGGCATACCGTATTTAAATCAAGCAGTCTGATTCTGCCATTCAAAGAACAGAGCCCTGGGATAGAAATGAGTACTATGAAATTTCTTTTTAAGCTAGCTCTGTTTTCTCTATTAGTATTGTTAATACAGCTAATAGCCAATACTTTTACAAAGAGCTAAAAATACTCTTTAGCCTGCTGCTTTTTAAATTTGTCCGCTTTTCGACAGTCCTGCATATTTTATTATAGTTATATTATATTCATTTTTAGTTTTATCAGTTCACTTATTTTTTTGATTGCATTTTTACATTGAAATAGGAGAAAAAATATAAATGATTTTACAAAAGCACTAAAATTTACAAGTGGTCTGCAAGGACAATAAAATTCTTGAAATTACTAACAATAGAATTTATTTTTTTTACTCACTCACCTAATTATTTAGGTATCACATTGGTAATATTCCTGCAATGTCAGTCTTTGATCTCTGTGGGAAAACAAAAACAAAAACACACTATTACTAGATCATGACTTAGTCCTCTGAACTGTCAACATTTTTGGTCCTTGTGCCTTGAGGATCTTGTTACTGGTATTACATGTCTTTTTTTCTAATCAGTCTTGAAAGAAACACTGCAAGAATTTAGAAAAATTCCAAAAGGCTTAAAAGTTAAAAATACTAGTTAATGAAAAATAATATCTTACATGTAGATAATTAACTACTTTCCTATAAAAGCAGATCTCAAATATTTAGATAATAATAATTAATAATATAAACTGTGGCCTTATTTATACCAGAAGTGGATTCATTTGCCCTTAATTTCAATGCAATTAATTTGCAATACTTTAAAAAGAACTTGTTCGTAATTACTGTAGAAGGAGCTGGTGTTATTATCCGTTCTGGTCAATCAATATTTTTTCTTTACAAATTTGAATTTTGAAAACATGTTTTTTGAATACTTTTGAACATAATTACCATTTTTGTAGTTATCGTAAGAATAATTATTCAAAAGAGAGTTTTATCTATTAACAAATTTCTTCATCAGTGCATACAGCTTGTTTTCATAGCTACTCAATATCAAGGCACTTATATATATATATATATATGTATGTATGTATGTATGTATGTATGTATGTATGTATGTATTTTAAAGTCTAAATTGGCAACAAAAATGATAATTTCAAGATCATCTGGAGATCTCAATCCCTGAAATTACAACAAATCCTCGTCATGAATGACTGATTCCACGTATTATATGCGTCATTATTAGGGAAAAGGTAGCACAGTTTTGTGATTAAGCCTTTGGACTGGATTGCAAATCCTAAAAATCTGAACTCAATACCTGGCTGTGTGACAGATTTCTTTTCTGTGATACTATGAAAACTTTGCAAATTGCAACGATAAACTAATGAACCCAGAAGCTTACCAAAATATGCCTGTTCTTTGGCAAAGATTCATATACTGATAAATACTATCCTCACAAACTCAACAAAATTAAATAAAAACACTGACAGTAAACTCATCAAGTTGATTGAGTGATACACATATTTCACAAGATAATAATCAAACTTGTTTAAATGTCTGTAGAAAATTCTAGTTACTTTTTCTGAACTTTTCCATTTTTGGCTATGAATCCAAGGGATAATGTGAATTTACTGCACAGATACAGACAAAATAAAATGCCAGGTGGCTTTTCCAAGTGATGCACCAATGCCCTGAAATTTTCTTTTTTGTTGTTGGTCTGTACAAACAAACAAGTTTGCAGTGATTAGACAAGGAAGTATTTCCCAAAGGACTTTTTCATGGATAAAATTAATTCCACACATAGTCCCAAAGTCTCACTTAATTCCTGAAACAAGAACTTACATTGGACAATTTAAATCAGACAACCATGTAAATTAGAATTGGCTCTGATTTACTAAGAGATCACTGAGTTTTCTCATGGTGAGCTTTTAACGGTATCTTTTCAACACAGTTTGAAAAGACTCTTTTTTTCTTTATGTTTTAATTTGTCGGTGTAAAAGAAGGAGTTAAATAGCGGATCTAGACCTCTGTTCCCAAAGAGAATTCCAAACAACAGCACTGGGACTAGAAGTCCACTGAAGCACATCTAGGTTTTGGGTTTTGAAATCTGTGAATATTGACAGTACTAATACTGTGTTCTATATTGACAGTGCTAATACCATGTTCTTTTCTAAAATACCACATAAATCAAAAATATTAAATTATTTTAATTGTCTTATGTGCCCTCCATCTCTTGATTTATGTTTCAAGCTATCTGGGACAGGAATTTATAACTGTTTTATATAACTCCATACACAATGGCGTCATGGTTTGTGACTAGAGATGCAAGTGAGGCAATGATGTGAGGCACGTTTGTCGTGTTTATAATCCGTTGGCAGAGAGTGAAGAATTTCTTATACTTTCTTCATGTTTCTAGACTCAGGATGTAAGGATAATCTATTTGTAGATATGACTCAAAATTTCTAAATACATAAAAAATGAATATCAGAATATTTTTGTCGTATCCATCCGGCAAATATTTCATTATATTACTAACTAGAAAGCAAGGTAAATAACCCTTGTGTAAAATCCCCCTTTATATGTATGAATATACATATAAATTTTGTAGGTATTCTAGGTAAATTATTTCTTTTGTGATTTGTCCATTGCTAAAAATATTCAGTGGCAATCTTTATATCAAGTTTGCAATAGCTCAATAATACAAAGAGACTGATGATTTTTATAGATATCTATGTTTCTCGCACAAAATAAAAAGGCACCTAATGACAAGTATTAATAAGAAAGCATGACTATTTTTTTCTGTGCATTTATAGTGTATTTCTTTTCTAACCTTAATTGTATGTATCCAATATATTAACACTAAAAAAAAAATAAAGTAAATTATCATGGTTCCAAGTGCAAAGCTATTGAGGATGATACAACTTTTCCAGGAGGCTTTAGATAAAATTATTTCATTTAACAGCTTTAATTTCATGAATGGGAGACAGATTTTGTTGAATGAGTGGTAAGTTAGAATAGATGTACTAAGTTAGCTTTTTTTCAGATGACATTATTTTGATAGAATACTTCATAGAATCATAGAATTACAGAATCACAGAATGGTTAAGGTCAGAAGGGACCTCTAGAGATCATCTAGCCCAGCTCCCCTGCACCAGCAGGGACACCTAGAGCACATGGCGCAGGGTCACATCCAGGCAGATTTGGAAACTCTCCAGAGAAGGAGACTCCACAACCTCCCTGGGCAACCTGTTCCAGGGCTCTGTCACTCTCACAGTAAAGAAATTCTTCCTCATATGGAGATGGAACTTCCTGTGTTTCAGCTTGTACTCATTACCCCTTGTCCTGTCACTAGCTGCAATTGAGTAGAGTTTGGTCACATCCTCCCTACAATCTCCACTCAGGTATTTATACATATTGATAAGATCTCATCTCAGTCATCTCTTCTCTAGGGTAAAGATGCCCAGCTTGCTTAGTCTTTCCTTATAAGATAGATGCTCCAGTCCCTTAATCGTCTTTCTGGCTCTCCACTCGACCCTCTCTAGAAGCTCCACATCCCTCTTGTACTGGGGAGCCAGAACTGCACACAATACTCCAGGTGCGGCCTCACCAGAGCTGAGCAGAGAGGCAGGATCCCCTCCCTCAGCCTGCAGGCCACACTTCCTGGTGGAGGACAGGATCCCTTTGGCCTTCTTGGCCACGAGGGCACATTGCTGACTCATGGTTAACTTATTGTCAACCAGGATTCCCAAATCCCTTTCCACAGAGCTGCTTTCCAGCAGGTCAACCCCTAATCTGTACTTCATATTTTATTGTATGCTGTTAAACAAATTCTATAGCTTTGGTGTGGCGGAGTTGAGAACTCTGATACAACTTCACACATTTTCTGGAAAAAATATATTCTTGTTATTTTAAAGACGTTTTATACCTCAGAGACTTTAGAAAAATATGGAATATGATACATGAGGTAACAAATGGATAAAATCAGAAGTATCCGACTACTCGACTTATATTTGTAAATAATTTTGCTTTCCTTAATATTTTCTGTATACAAATTGTAATCTCATTGGCCTAATTTGTTTCCTGTCTTCTTGAGGTCAAAACCACCTCATGTGAATCTTCTCTCTCATGTTAAACCTCTGGAGGAGAGAGAAGATGCATTTGAATACCGAGAGGTCGAAAAGAATGAAAGCTTCCTCCTCTGACCATCCAAAATTAATCCAGAAGAATAATTTTGATTTTAAGAACATAGAGAATATTTGGTAGCTTGATTAAAAACAGGCTTTCCTAACATATATAGAAACACATCACTATTCTGCGTATCTTATGAATATGCAAGGCCTCATGTCCTGTGGATCCTTTTATCTCTTTGTCAAGTCTGGTGATACGACTGACGGAATCACTTCTATTCCTAGAAGAAGCGAACAAAATGGATCCTTAAATCCATTTCTTGCTTACATAGCTTTCTCTCATATATCTTCACCTAGGAAAGATAATATAGATCTTTTTTTTCCCCAAAAAGGAATTATTTAAATGCCTTCCTACTTACGCTTCATATTAACTTCTGGATAATCACTCGTATTTCTATTGATCATATCCTAATAGCCTAAAATATTTCAGTTGATTTATTATTTTTGCTTTACTAATATATTCAGTTCATAGAACTTTTTGGTGGAAATATTTCTAAATATATACATGATTTAAAAGCAGATGCAGTTTCAAATTTGCAAGTGTTACATGCTTTTCCACATGCAGCCTTTGGAAAGACAGATGTAAAAAAAAAAATACATTGCTCCTAAAACAGAAACCTATTTTTCCATCTATGTGAGTTTTCTGTATACAAACTGAATTTTCAAGTAGTTGACAGACTCTGACCTTTAGTTTATGAAGGAAAGAATTGGAATAACATCAACTATTAGGAAAATCCCATTTTTAATATAGAAGAAATTTGTAAAAGTGGTAGTAAATTTACAACACTCCACTGAGAAGCATTTGATTTCTATATGCAATATGTTGAAAACCACCAAGCATCTTCAAATCTCTTTTTTTTTCTCAAAATGAATATAAAATTTATTTTTTCTGTTTATTTTACACTTTTTTTCCCTTCCTTTCTTTCGTAGAAGCGTCATTTTATCTCTAATTCCTCTGTTTGACTTGATTTACCACTTTTAGTTGATTTAGTAATTTGATACATATTGACTGAAAGAAAACTAAGGAAGAGAGTAACAAACTTTGTCTTCCATCATATTTTCTTTTGGGAACTTTTAAAGTGAACATAACTCAATTATTTAGGATCAACTGATGTTTTGGAATTTTTACTGCCATCTAAACTTGAGCAATACCATGTAGGGTTAATTGTTCGTTTCTGCAATGAAAAAGAAAAAAATGCATTGTACTCTATGATGCAATTCTTTTGAAGTCTCTTATTCTTGGACATTCTTATTCCTTATCTAACTTAGTACCATTATTACTAGTGAAACTCAGAAGTATGACTGACTCTTAGACAAAACAAGATAGATGAAAAAAAAAAAAAAGCAAAACTGGTTTAATAAGAAATCTTTTACTGCATTTTTCTTAACATCTACTCTCAGATGTTAATACATTTCTTCAACTTCCTTTGGAAAAAAAAATAAAATCGTGATCACAAGAATATTACATTACATTTATATAAAAACATACAAAATAAAACCTTTAAAAAAGAGGGGTTGAAGGAAAATAAATGAAGAGGAATCTTCTTATTAAAAGAGGGATTTAAGACCTGAGAGAGTAAACTCAATCAGATTATGAAATCATAGAACCATAGAATGCTTAAGGACCTCTAGAGGTCATCTAGTCCAACCCCTCTACACACGCAGGGTCACCTAGAGCACTTGGCACAGGACTGCATCCAAGCGGGTTTTGAAGATCTCCAGAGAAGGAGACTCCACAACCTTTCTGGGCAGCCTGTTCCAGTGCTCTGTCACCCTCACTGTTAAAAAATTTTTCCTTAAGTTCCTGTGGAACTTTTGGTGCTTCAGTTTGTGGCCATTACCTCTAGTTCTGTCGGTGGCCACTAGGGAAAAGAGGCCAGCACCATCCTCCTCACTGCCTCCCTGATTAGATCCCCTCTCAGCCTTCTCTTCTCCAGGCTGAACAGGCCCAGCTCTCTCAGTCTTTCCTCATAGGGCAGATGTTCCAGGGCCCTGATCATCCTTGTAGCCCTGCTCCGGACTCTCTGCAGCAGCTCCACATCCCTCTTGTACTGTGGGGCCCAGAACTGGACACAGTACTCCAGATGCGGCCTCACCAGGGCTGAGTAGAGGGGCAGGATCACCTCCCTCGACCTGTTGGAGACACTCTTCTTAATGCACCCCAGGATCCCATTGGCCTTGGCCACAAGAGCACACTGCTGCCTCATGGTCAACTTGTCATCCACCATGACACCCAGGTCCCTCTCTGGGCTGCTCTCCTGGTCATCCCTAGCCTGTACTGGTGTCTGGGGTTATTCCTCCCCAGGTGCAGAACCTTGCACTTGGCCTTGTTGAATTTCATGAGGTTTTTCACCGCCCATTTGTCCAGTCTGTCCAGGTTCCTCCGGATGGCAGCGCAGCCCTCTGGGGTATCGGCTACTCCTCCCAGTTTGGTATCATCAGCAAACTTGCTGAGGGAGCACTCTGTGCCTTCATCCAGGTCATTGATGAATAAATTGAACAGGACTGGTCGAAGGACTGACCCCTGGGGGACCCCGCTAGCTACAGGCCTCCGACTAGACTCTGCACCGCTGATCAACATCCTCTGAGCGCTGCCATCCAGCCAGTTCCTAATCCACCTCACCGTGTACTCATCTATCCCACACTTCCGGAGCTTGCCCAGGAGGATGTTGTGAGGGACAGTAAAAATGAGTAACTATTAAGTATATTATGCATTTCCACATCAAGTGTGCTTGAAACCATGAGTCAGAAAAGATTTTAATAACTTGTCTTACTTTTTAAAACAACACATAATATTTTTCTTAATATTTATGTAGAGTTACAACTAAAAAAAAAATTCTAAAAATATTTTCACAAAAATATATTTCCATTCAGAATACCTAACTGTTTGTTTTTCAATCATTTCAGCGTAAATCAGAATCTTTCTGGCCATAGAGTTCACTCTTAAAGATGAGTTCATTCACTTTTTCATTGGTAAAATATTTTTGTACTTTTTAGGATAATGTTTAAATTTGAACTGAATTGATTTTTTGTTTAAGATTATTGAAACACTAATTATTAGAATATAGCTGGCAGTTTAGGGAAATACATGAAAGAATGTGAAAAGCATGACTGATGACCCATGAATTTGCAATATTCCCTTTTTAAATGCACTTACAGCAAGTTAAAATAAGTTACTCCTTGATTTATCTTTGCAGTGTGTGCATGAAGAACGAAGAGATTCAGTATAATTCCTCTCTTCTAGAAATGTGCTTTGTTTCACTGGAATACTTCACAGTGCCTATTCTTGATTTGTATAGGTACCAATAAATGATGAACCAGGTCATGACATAGATTCATGCACAGAATAGCTGCAGAAAGTTAATTTGAAAAGCAAACTAAAAAAAAAAAAAAAAAACTAGAAAAAGCCCTGTTGTTATAAACAAGGCCATGCTCCATGCACATCTAAATAAACATGTATAATAAACATGGTTATTGAATCAGAAAAGGAAGATCTGATCTATTTCAAAACTGTTTTCTGTCTTAGCACCCTTATGGCAACAGGACTGTTGTAACTGATGAGCGATATCATACACTCCACAGATAGAGGCAGTATGGTAGTTATGGGTGTATTGCTCTTGTTCAAAGGCACTGAAGTAGGAAAATATATATACATAATTCTTTTCCATTTGAAATCTTGTGAATGATCCCAGGTCAGATGATGTTAAGAATTTTTTTTTTTCCTAAGTATTCAAGGTATTCAACTATTTTGCCTTGGGAATAATATTTAGATGCAGAGATGATCTCTTTTACAACAACATAGCTTCCAGTCCCATGAGAAGGATCTGTCAGGTGTTTTCTTTCATCAGTGAAGATCATCGAAATCACAACAGAAGCAGAAGGCATCTGGTCTCAACATGTGTTTACCATAAAAAAACTTCAAATTTTGCCATCAAGAGGGTAGAATTAATAGTTTTTTACTGTTTTGATATCTATACATCTTGTGTGAGAAAACCCCTTTCCCAAAAATTATGTATGCACAAAAAGGCCCATTTTTCAATAGCCATACTTTTTCAGAGAAAAGAGCCCTTTTCTGACATAGATATTTCTTGGGGAAAAAAAAAAAAATAGCCCCTTTCCTGGTAAGTATATATGTAAGGAAAGATAAGGTTAAAAAATCAGTAAAAGGTCAATACCAACAGACAGCCTGACAAACAGTGCATTCACTTTGCACTGTTGGTGAATATTCTGTTTTTAAAAACTTTACACAATAGTGAGGCACACATCGATTCAGCCTACATTTACCTTCGAGGAGGTATATTAGAGAGTGAATAAGTATGATCTCCTGGAAGATTACTCTCCAATTACATGACTGACAACAGCCTCCAGAAGATGATACAGCGTTCCGATTTAGATACTTACATGAGCTGTCTCATATAAGTTGCTGTTGGAATAAACTCTATTTGACTAATGAAAAATAAATAAATAAATAAAAATAAAAATCTATGGAAACAAGGTTTAAGCAATGATATCGATGGAGAATTTTGAGATAACTGGAGAAAACAGTATTTGTCCAAAAATATGTCCTATATTTCCAGTAAATATTATATACAAATTGCTAAATTGAGTATTAAATACTGAACCATACAGTTTTTAATAGGCAAATTTTCACTGCACTGAAAAGGATTATATAAGAATTGAGCAGAAAGTAGTAGAAATCAGAGGTCGGTAAGTTGTAACTACATTGACCTTTGTATCAGTTCAGTCATTGCAAGATCTGTATTATCTAGAATGGTCCTTCTAACATATCATATATTCCATTTAGAAAACAATGAGGTTTCTACGATTCTGACCATCATGGTTCTGTTGGTAAGCACGAAACTGCAGGCATGCATGCAATGTAGACATGTTAAACCAAATTTCAGCACACCACTGTTCCTTACTTAACACACTGCACATTGGTGATGGTAAATTCAGCCCATCTTCCACAAAAGAATATTCCAGCATTTCAGACTTTTTAATCAGATTATTTTTATAAATGATCAGGCTTTCTTCTTTTTATCACATTTTTTTTCAGTAGCTTAATAAATTCTTCTACTCCCTATAACAACTTTTCAGAATACACAGACACATTGTTCAGCTGCCTCCACTTCTCTGAATCTGCCATATTTGTCTTTTTTTGTTACTATTATTTTATCATTGGTCTATTTTATCATTGATCAAGCCTTCCAAGTCAGCCACCCTTTTTTTTCTATTCAATATATCAATCCCATCAGGATAACAAAATATCTAAATTATAATTGATTTATATGTGAATGTGTGCATGTTTGTGTATGCATAGCAACTTGCTGACTTCATTATGCACTTGCAGACTTTGTAACATGTCACAAACTGAAAATAAGTATATGCAAAAAGTTACTTCATTGATTTATAAAACATGGAGTTACATTGGATTAAAAAATAGCAATACACAAAAGAGGCAGAAAAGCACCGGGCTACAAGGATGATGAGGGCCCTGGAACATCTGCCCTATGAGGAGAGGGCTGAGGGAGCTGGGCCTGTTCAGCCTGGAGGAGAGAAGGCTGAGAGGGGATCTAATCAGTGTATATAAGTACCTCAAGGGAGGGAGTGCAGAAGATGGTGCTGGTCTCTTTTCACTGGTGGCCACTGACAGAACTAGAGGAAATGGATAGAAACAGAAGCATCAAAAGTTCCACAGGAACTTAAGGAAAAAATTCTTAACAGTGAGGGTGACAGAGCACTGGAACAGGCTGCCCAGAGAGGTCGTGGGGGTACATGCCCACAGCTAAGTAATGCAGGTTGTTTTTCTAGTCAATGGAAAGAAATACTTTTGGTCCTCTGACATATTTAAATATCTGTGTGAGATGAGATGAACCATGCTTTAATTTTTTTTGTTTCATTCTTGACTATAAAGGGAGTTTAGAGTTCTTAGCTCAGATGAATTCTGCTTTAAAAAAAACCCAGATCTTTAATCTTCAAATAAAACCGATGATAGAGGCCATTCTGTAATGGCAGGTTCAAACAAATCTTTGTTTTGCTTTTTCACTCTTTAGTATTTTAAAAGATCAGTAAAGGTGGAGAATGGAGAGATAAAATGTGTCAGATATATAGGTCACATAATGGGACAAAGTTACAGACTGTATGCTTTGAACATTACATAAATAAGTGCACAAAAAAGTAACTGATTGCAGTGATTAAAAACTTTTTTCTTGATCAAAACATGAATAGTAGTTCAAACCACTTAGAAGGTTACATATGGGAACATTTTAAACTTCCAGGTATGACATACTGAAATTTGATCTAAGAACCCAACGTAAAATAACCATTTGATATCAGGGTGAAAATGTTTCTCTGTGTTCCCTTATTGCCCACATTGTCTCAAGCAAGACCAGAAGTATGTTAAGGCACCCTTAAATGTTTATCATGTGATGGTGTTGTGACAGCAGCATATAAGCACATTGAATAGAGGATATATCAAGAGAATGTAAATCAAAAGAAAAAATAAAATTTCATTTAAAAGTGAGTTGTCTGCTCATTATATACATTTTAAATAGTTCTATATATTTAAAAATGTCATATAAATGCCACCATTCATGAGAGATATAATTCTAATATAATTACAAATATTCTGTAGAGCTTTAGTCTTTCTAAACAGCTGTGTCCAAACTTTTGGAAATTAAATAGTCAAAAAGTTTTTTTTTTTTTTTTTTTTTTTTTGCTTTAATGAATATAAGTAATATCACAAGGGGTCTTTATATTCTCCAGTTGCCTTAGTGCCTGGGAGCTAGTTATTTTAACAGATATAAGGGAGACCCATCATCATAACTTTAATGTGTCTCACCCACCAAGGAAGGTACTTCACCACATATATGGCTGTGCTGATGAATTCCTGAGATATTCTTGTGTTGAGAATAGAACACTTTTACCGTCATTCACTTTTAATATGAGAAATCTAGGATATGAATGTGCCTGTTGTTAAGACTTTAATATATACGATTCTCACACAGTACGAATAATCCCTGACATACTGGCCACTGAGTGAAAGACTTATTGTGACTTCTACAAGTGGTTTATTGTTTTGAAAAGCAAAAACAAAACAAAACAAAAATTGAAAAGAAAAATAGCCTCCTTTTTACTAATTGAAACTTCAGTGTTAGTAGAAACTACCCTGAAATTTATGTGTGCATAACTTGGAAAGATTCAAAGTTTTTATACTCCTAAACTTTCCAAAGATATTGTCTCTATTAATACTCTATCCATCCTGAAATTAGATAAAAGCCTATGTGGTCCTGTCACTTTAATAAAAACATTAGCAGTCAAAATAGGAACCTGACTACCCTCCGAAAAGAAATTAAAGACCCCTGCCTGCATTTAGTTTAAGCTTAAAGCTTCAAATTTCATTTAAAAAATAATTTTATTTGCAGAATAGAGCAATTGAGCGCACAGGCCTTTTGGTGAATATCACTTTACATACTGAAGTAATGAAATTTTAAAATAAGAAGTGACCTAATGCATTAAGGCGTATCTTGCCAATGAGCAGTAGATGAATGAGCAGAACCATGAATACTTCAACTAAATTCACTTTGAATCTATGAATCTGATCAGGGTCAACAAAGAATTTTTCCTGAAATTAATATAAACATAAAATGTACTTTTCACTTATAATGAAATGATATTACAATTGATAATTTGATTTCAAGGAAATGCATACAGCTTATGGCACATAAGTATAAACCCATTAGACTATAAAAATGATTGACCCACTACACTTGCTTGCGACCAGTATGATTTGTATCTCTGTGTTGTCTGAAGTACAAGTTCTAGAATTATCTAGGAAAGTTTGTCTCAACAGAAGTCTAGCAATTTTGATGAGATCAGACTTCTTTGTTCTTTCTTTTTTTTCCAAAGAATAACTTGTTAATAGATTATTAATAGCAATGTTTTAGGACAGGTAGACCAAAAGGAAACTGCAACATATACCTAAGAGAGAATCTATATATTTGGTGCTGTTCTTTTAGAAAACATATTCAAAACTAACGTTCACACTTCTGTGCAACACAGTGGGGATGACTAATAGAAAAGGAAATAAGCGCTCTTAACAGGTATATTATGCCAATTAATTGTCAATTATCACAGTAAAGAAGTACTTTCTTCATTAATATAAGTAACTAGGTAGACAAATCTATAAATAGGAATAATTGTATCAAGACGATAAAATTATACTTGAAAACATTTCCAGCTTTGTGAAATAGAAGTTTGGCAAGATTATACAATTTAAAATAAGTTGTAATGTGTACTTATGTCTTTTTATGGAAGGATATCTTGATAATATTCAAAATGTCACAAGATGTGACATGCAATCAAGACTCAATGTTCTGTTAATACTAGATGTTATGTGCAGAAGTATTTTTCGGTGAACTATTAAGACTTTTTAATAATGGTTTGACTATCAGTATTGTTATACCAGATTTTCCAAGTGCCATGAGCTTTCTCTTTTATGGTCAATAGCCTGCTGTATGATTAATGTCAGAAGGTATATGCAAAAACGGTACAATATTTCCAAACAAAACTTTTGTTTGCTAATTTAAATTTTTATATACACATGTACTCATAAAGGGTATGTGCAAGATATGTTACCTAGTGCAATCTAAATTATGAGCATAACATTTTCCATATTAGTTTCCAAAATATCTTTCATGTACTTAATGCACTTTCCTTCTAGGTTCCTCAAGGCTTCAGGCTGAATTTTGTTCTGTCAATGATACCAACAAGGGTGAAAAAACTATAGATACATTCTGAAATAACGATGGAGAAAGAAGATATTGAAGCAGCTAGACCATTCTTTTGGAGAATAAAAAGGCCTTATTTACCTACTATCAGGATATTCCTTTGCTGAGGATCATATATTTAGTCTTTACATGCAGCTAATCACAGAAGGATTTTGACATTCAGTATTACAACAACTTAATAGAATACATTTAATTAAGAAAAACAGTTCTCTTTCCAAAAAACAGTTCTGTCCTAAAATATTTAAAAGCCCTAAAGGTCCATTTTCCAGTATAGCACTAGACCTCAATTCTCAAGTTTTAGATAGAAACAGTATTTTAAATACTTGAACCTATCTAGGAATATTTGAACATAATGTCTGTAGGTTTTGTTTTCTAAAAAATTTGAAAAATTTAAAATACTGTGATGTTGTCGAAGAAGAATCTTTCATGTTAAAATATGCCACTTCAATGTAAATGCAAATAAAAAGTATTAGTCGCAATGATATTGTTAATATAAAGATGTTGGGCTTTTTTGTTATTGTTATTGCTCTGAGCTATATGTAATAGCACTGAAAATAAGCACTCAGAATCTGAATTTACCTATGCTACCAATTTATCTGTCTGTAATACGTGACCTTTGTGTTACTTGCTTTTAATCCATACTTTATGCTAAATAAGCAACCACAATACAATTTAGATTCTAGATCTAAGACATTAATCTAATAAAGTTAATTCTAATGTGTTTATTTTGTGCTTAGCATTTTATTTTAATCATTGCATCCTTCAATTTTTCTGCTATCTTGTTTTCTTCTTCCATTACACTTTATAAGCCTATTTCTTCCTTCTTCTGAAATGTTTCACTTCAAGAAGTGAATTAACACACACTGGAACAGGCATATATATATACATGTAAAAAAAAAAAAAAATGCTTTCACTCAGATTAATCTAAATCAAGAACAACTGTCAGGGAACAATGTCAAGGCATGTCAGTATAAAATAAATGGGGTTGGGCACAGTTTGTATACTAAATGTCATAGAAAATCATTATATAAATCACTTGTAGATTGCACAACTAGGACCTTACAGGTGTCAAACCTTAGCATGGAAACTTTAGGGCACTGTTGCAAACCAGGAAAAAGTGTAGTATAGAATCATATACATATCTATATACATATATAATGTATATACATATACGTATATATAGTGTGTGTATATATATACATATGTATATATATACACCCAGAAAAATAATCACATTTTCAATTAACCAAAATAAGCCCACTAAAGTTAATGGAGTTCTGTGCATGTAAGTAAGGACTAACATTTGGTCTGATAGGAATAGTAACAGTCAATGTTATTGCTACCTCAACTCTCTTTTTTCCCTTTCCAGGTTTAAAACTAGAGACTATGGTACCCACCCTAATTATCACACGATTTAAAGTTTTACTAAGTTGCAGATATCTCTAATTTCATGTCCATAAACCTAGGCATACAAACACACATACATCTCTCTTTAAACACATCTATTCTCAGTCATTTCTGCACTTTTTCATCTTGTCTGCTGGTCACTTTAGTTCTGTTTGTGGTGGTTTCTAAGCATGAGGGTTGTTCTTTGGACTCTTATACCCAATCCTGGGTAACTTTTAACGGAAGGGTAAAGGAGAGGGCAGTGAAAGGTTGAGCCCTCCCAATTCAGTGGATACCATGATAAAAACTACCTGACGCGGCAGACCTTCTTTGAGAGGCAGGAGGACAGACAGCAGAGGGAAGTTCAGGCAAATGCCATCTTGGGATACTAAAGCCTTGAAAGAAAAGAACATCCTGCTGCTGGCTTTAATAGTTCATAACAACAGCTGTCTTCCCCTTGTGAATGTTTCCTATGATGTAGACTTCCTTCATATGACATTCTTCAGTTCCAGCTACCTCTCGTATTGCTTCATGCCTCACTGCACCACAGGAGACATCATATTGCAAAAACCTCTTCTCTCGTGGAGTGCCTAAGCACCACAGGAATAGTACTTCTCTGTCAGAATAAAAAGAGTCTTTGTTATACATTTCCAACTTTTTCTTTCCAGATATATACCAGTAACAATAAAAATATCTGACACAATTTATTAAACTAACATTGTCACAAAATTCAGTGAATCTGTGCCAGATACATGATGGCATAATTTCGGCCTAATATGTGCTTTAGAGTACATGAGATCTTTTATATACATGTATAAGCATATATAGATATCATGTATACCCATGATGTTGTATAAATATGAAAATATACATAGAAATATACATGTGTCCATAGTTATAAATTTGTGTATATAATATGCATGTTCATGATGATTACTAATGTTTAATATATCTAAAGACAATCTTTGGGTTATTCTTTAAAGTACCTCACTGCATTTCTGAGGTATTAATATTATTTGATATTTGTTTTCTTTACTGATAATTGAAGAATAATATTAAAGAATAATATAAAAAGTGTTTTTTTTCATTGCTATAGGAAGTTGTCTGACAAAAGTACCAATTTTATGAGGCAGAAAGATACAGTGAATAATCAATAGAAACTTCCAAATAATTGATCAAGTAAACAAAAACCGAAGGCTCAGTCCTGCAAATACTTAGATATATGTACAATTTTACTCCCATAAATAGTTCTCAGTAGTATTATTATAAAACTTACGAAAGTAAAATTACTCATATGTTTCAGAGTTTAGTTTATTCTAAATGTCAGCTATATATTAATGCTTTTTCACTTACACTGCAGGTGTAATTTTTGCTACAGAACTCCACTTTAATTGTATATTCAATTTAGTAATAAGATGCTTAAAATCATGCTGTAAAATAACATTGCTTGATCTCAGGATTTCTGAGTATGTCTTTCTAAATATCTATGAAAATAAATCTTAATGAATGACTCTTTTATTAATTAGTTAAAATATATTATGAAACTTTAAAAATATCATGCATTGGTAAAAATGCATTTTTATTGTCTTTTAGTTTTATAGTTTACAGTTATGAGAACTATATATGAGAATGTGTATTTTATCACACATTCTTAAATTTCTACAGTATATTGACAGTTAACAGTATAAAGTGATACATAATGCAAATAAGCTAGGCTAGCTGAATGTAACTAAGATTTTTAGATAAACTATTAATTTATTAAGAGATTTTGGGAAGATTTCTCTGGCAAAACTGGTGATACAAGTCCAAATATTGAATAATTTTGACTTTTGAGAAAGGTTTTAGCTAAATATAAAGGCCAGGTAAATAGAATGCTTTGCTTATTTTTATTTTAGGCAAAGTCATATTTTGTTTCTCAGCTTTTCATTTAACAATTTATAAAATGCATTTAAAAAATAGTACTTCCCTAGGAAAAAGATTTTTTCCTATGTTGAGCATGTCAAAAAAGTGCTATTTTGACCTCACTTTCTAATATGAAATTCATGTTTCATGTGCCTTACAGATATGCCAATAAAATATGTTCAGTGGAAATTAATGGAAAGGAACAGGATTCTAGCACTCAGTTAAGTCTTACAAAATATTTATTAGTAAGAAATACAATACAAAAGATTTTAAAGATCAGATCCTCCAATTCTTTGCTAAGCAAGATGGAAATTAGCAAAGAATGCAGAATATGACCATGATTAATTTATTTCTAGTACTATATGGACGTAGGATCTGAATATTGCATTAGTCCAGCTCTGATCCCTAAAGGCATAAAACTTCTTCCCTGAAATATTTTTGACTAACTGTTGTTTAGCCCTTTTATTATTATTTAATTGTGTATGAATTGAATAATTTGAACCAGGTTGAAAACTTATTTGCCAAGCAAAAGTGCACTGCTTACTTTGGGAGACTTGCCTGATTAAGGATTGCAAAATCAGGTCTTATGTAGGGAAGATGTAACAGGAAATATATTAAGTGAGATCACACACTAATCCTATCCTAAGGATAAAATCTAATCCTATTTTTGACAGAAGTGATAAATTCCTCCTGGTCTGAGTCATCAGCACATGGATATTTACTTCTTTCTTGGTTTATTTTGTGTATGTGTGTGAAAGAGATGGTTCAGTATTGACCTTAATACATCTTTCATCAAAACAGAATCTATAAATGTGTTTATGACATCATAAGAATAACTAAAAAAACTGAGAAAGCAATACTTTCCTTAAAAACACATATGAAAGAAAATAATAGGATCATAACTGTTGTGTCTCTTTTCCATATCTATCTGTAGCTTTGTGAAAGAATTATGACTTTATTTTAGCTGGATGAAAAGAATTAGAAAATCTGTGAGTTTCATAGCCAGAAACCTAAGTGAGAAAACGAGACTCTTTTTTTTTTTTTTTTTTTTTTTCATGCAGTAAGATGTGGTCATTTTTAAATCTGTAGGTTCTCACTTTATAAAAGGCTGTAAAACTCTGTCATTAGTAGATCTAGATATTTAGATCTGCTGATGAAGTTGCTAACAAGATGCCTTCCTCTAACACTTTCAAATTCAATATTTTAATCATGTGCAATGTGAAAAATAAAATTTGTGAGTATGTCTTTTTAGTAAAGTATATAGAGTGTATACACTAAGTAACTATATTTTGTATCTTCTGTTCGATCTTGTACATAGCAAAAAAGCAAAGCTATCTATCTCTTCCATGGTATTGCTAATGAGTTTAATAAATATTTATTTTAAAACCAGAAGGAAACTGCAGAACTCATCTGGCCCAGCAATCTCTTAACTTTTTGAATATATGGTATATACTTTTACTCAGTTACTCCAGGTGGCAGATGAACTACTTGATGTTTAGTTACTTTTGGAGCTGCTTATTTTTGAATCCAAACATTTGAGTTAAATAAAATCCAAAGCTAAGGAATTGCTTTTTTTTTGTTGTTGTTGCTCTATTTTGAAAGTTTTCCTCATTTCATTTGTTAAATTTTTATCACTGTTTCACTGTTAAACTGTGAAATAATTTTATAACATTCACCAGTAAAATTCCCTTGAGAAAAAAAAAAGAAAAAAAAGGAAAAAAAAAAGGAAAAAAAATAAGGAAAAACAGTTCGGGTCTTGCTTACAGTATTACAAATATCTGAATTACATTCAACTTCTTTCGCCACTGCATGTCAATTAGGGTTCTTGTTGCTGACAAATTGTAAACAAAAGGCTGTATTTTAAAAATAAACAAAAATATCAGAATACATGGTGTAAGGCTTACATGCAACTGGCATCACAGGTGTAAAAAATCAAATCCTGTCCTCAACCTGTATCAGCAATCAGCATAATATATAAAATAAAAGAGAATGAAAATATATATCAAATATCGATTGCAATACTAAGATTTCCTCAGGCAGCAATTGAAATGTAATCAGTAAGAAGATACAAGAACTATAGATTTCAGCATTTCCATATCACAGTTTTTTGAAATTATTTTGTGTTATTGCACTTAATCAAAAGTCGAAATATTAACTCTACCATTTGGACCATGTACCCCTTTAAAATTATATTTTCTTTCTTTAAATTTGCAATCTGGGTAGATAATATTCACTTCCTGCCTAACGTACTGGATAGTATTGCTGTGTAAGTTGAACGGTTACACATTTCAGTGGTAGGAGAAGCAATGTTTGAATGTAGCTTTTATTAGCTTCTTAAGGGCCCAGTGCTGTTCCTATTGGCAGTGCTCCCATTTACTTCAATCAGGGCAGGAACAGGCCCTAATTTTGCAAGGCACTTTAGAATCCTTTGGGAAGAAAGGTGTTAGAAAAGTACAAGCCATAATAATCAATTAGCTGGCAACAAAGCACTCTCACAAATACCTCTGATAGTCATGCAACACCATATCTTAATTTTAGATTTCAGCTTGACGTAGCAATTTTAATGCTGCTGATGAATTACTATTTGTCCAGGCACTGAGACATTTTATGACACTGTAATTTCAGGCTTTGAACTTTGATTCTCATGTAATGAAAAAAGACCAAACCCACCAAATGGATTTTTCTAAAGCTATGAAAATCAGACCAAAACATCTGCATATATTCTGACTAGGAAGCTCTACCTCTACCTTAAACCTTCGTAAGAATCTTTCAGTAAGGGTTAAATCACTACTTTTAACACATACATGTAAGTACCTATATATGTATATAAAGGATGCTTACAAATTTAAGATTTTCAATATTCTAGACATTCAATAATGTGCATACTATAGGTTTTCACTTTTGCATCAGTCTATTTGGACAGAAAATGGAATGAAAATAAAACCACTTTCGCTTCTACTAACAAGCCTTCTTTTCAGATTCTCTGCCCTGTAAATACCGTCTTTATTCTCAGTGTGAATAAACAGATTTGACAACATTTATCTTTTATATTTTTAAAAAGCAAAAATAAATATAAGTTGGCAATATTCCCCAAACTTAAAATCTCTAAAAAGAAGTTCCTATTTCATCAATATGGCAATTAACTATTCCTAACATGGATGAGTATAAGGATATTAGCCAGTTGTTTACTCACCTCCTAAAACACCCAGTTAGTCACAAAAATAAACATAGTCTGATTTTTTTGATTTCGACAACAACAACAAACAACAGTTCTTACTGAATCCTTTGGAAGATAGCTATGAATGTCTTTATAAATACATAGCAGTCCCTGTTCAAATAAAACATCTAAACTCTGTTAGAAGCAAAGCCTAAACGAAGAAATTCAGAACCTATAGCTTGGCATATTTCTTTTATGGCTTTACCTTGAAATCTCTAAATAAATATACATGTTCATTAACCTTCCTGGTACCTTATTGTCATCAGGCTGAAGTGTTATTAAAAGTGCTACAAGACAGTAACATTCAATAAATAGCAAAACAAAACAAAATAAAACAAAAGGTAAAATTACTGCAGAAAATGGACCAGCAAAATCTCCCAGCTTTTCTGAGCATTTCAAGATGCTATAATATTCTCTGTTTGATACACAAACTTAATTGCATATTGTCTGCATGAGTATAGACAAAGTTATATATACTTTTGCCCCCTTTTTAGAGAAAGAAAAGACTTCAGTCACAATAATTATTACCCTAGTATCTTCAAGAACACTTAATTCCCAATCAAGCAAATCATAAATCAGACTAAAGGAGTGAGTGAAGTCTGTATGTGTTAGACATATCTGAAGTTCTATTTTCCAAACACTAAAGCTGTTTGTAAAGCAGAAAAAAAATCTCACTAAATCTGATGAGATTATTTAATCAAATTACTCATATGTGTAGTCATAATGTTAAAACCTGGTTTTGAACCTTTATTTTCATTACTGTGTTAAATTATCTTTCCATTAGGGTTGTGAAGTAA
Organism: Tinamus guttatus; assembly: GCF_059628265.1. Classification (NCBI taxonomy): domain Eukaryota; kingdom Metazoa; phylum Chordata; class Aves; order Tinamiformes; family Tinamidae; genus Tinamus; species Tinamus guttatus. Next base: position 105,986 of record NW_028288869.1, on the reverse strand, counting down.
TACCAAGCTTTAATAATGAGGTGATCATTCGTGAGGCCTTACACCAACATACAGAGCAGGAGGCGAGGGCAACTGAATATAAAGCAAACGTAAGAGAAAAAGAATGTTATTACGTAACTGTAAATCGAAATTACATGATATTGATCAAGGCAGAACAGGGAAATTTTGATATTTCACTGGATGAGTAGGTACAGGAATAGCTAATTCTCAAATATTGAAATAGCAAGTGACATAAAGTAAATACATATTTTAGCTTAAAAAAAAAAAGCCCAATTCATTTGGACAATAGCTCCTAGGATAAATATGGAAAGAAAATGATGAGAGTATGTTATTTCTCTCCACAAGTTTACCTCTGATCCTATCACCCAGTCTAACAAAAACTTCTATGTAATCAGAAAAATCTTAAGAAACATTTAATTACGTAAAATATTATGTATAGGAAATAGACTAAAAATTTGAAAATTATAGAACATGTTCAGTATATGAAATCATGTATAGATGGAAATGTTTACACAACATGAATACATTCAGTAATATTTCTAAAAATTGATGAATTTAGAATCATTATCTCATCAATTATTGTGCATTTATAGAAACAAATTTTCTCAAATTCTTTGAGAAAACATTTTTGGGAAAAAAATGATTTCTTAAAGAAGGTTTGATGTACAAGTTAGTACAATACGTGTTAGTAGAATTAGTAGACTTATACAGTTTTAAATTTTAAGTAATATATTGCATAATAACCCAAATTTTATTGTTCAGCATATTATGGTACATCTTCAACTATTTTGTTAGCAGTTATTACCTGCTGTGTCAAAAAGGTATAAAGAAATATTTCAGACCTCATCAGAAACTGTCAAGAAGGAGTTCATTTATCACTTTAATTACTGTGCCCCTCCTGCCTCCCCCCTACACAAAAAAGGATTGCCTTCCTTTAAGAAAAAAAAAAATCTGTATTGGTAGCCTATGCATACATGCTTATAAAGTAAAAAAATTACAAAGATAATTGTATAAAGCATATATACATATATATGTATGTATGCATGTATGCATGTTACAGATTTGCACTAATGATGCTACAGATAGAACTTACAAAAAGATATCTGAAGCAATGCTTAAAACATAGTGTCCATTGAAGCTGACATGGATTTTGCTTAAAGTCTTACTCTAGCTATCAATGCTACACAGGAAAACCTGTGAGCCTCTTCATAATAATGTAAAAAGCAGGGGGAAAGTGAAAAAGTAGACTATGTAATTCTGATTAGAAAATTGATACCAACATAGAGAGTACAATATCTTTCTTTAAAAGTAAATATGCATTCTTAGGAATGTAGATTCTTCTGCAGACACCTGGGCTCCATGCGTAAAATAAAAGTATGCTACAAAACAAAGATGGTCAGCTTTGCGCAAAACAATGTTTAAGAAATAAAACAACAGAACAACAGAAAATTAAAATAGGAAATGCACATCTGTTATCTCCAATTTATGCACCGAGACTGTTATTTTCAAACATTAATATTATAATCTTCATGAAGTCATCAGTCTATAATATTTGTAAATTCTTGCCACAACCAGTATTGTAGCACTGACTACAGTGCACAATAATTTTGGATGGAAATAGACTAGAAACATCCACCCGCAAAAGGCTATGAATAACTTAACTAGTGAGGAAAGAATATAAACCTTAGAAACACCTGAAGTTGTAATTGATTGACATACTATTGGAAAAATCTCTATACCCTAGAATTTGCCTATGCAATGTAAGCTAATAGAGTCTGTAATGTTGAAGAAAGAAAACAAAAATGTAAGACAAGTTATTTAGTACTTTCAAAAAATTAAGTCAATAGGAGAGAATTTTCATTCACCTCAAAAATATCAAATATACTAATTAGTCAATTTTGATGCACTTTTCATCATCACTAAAACAGGATATTTATATTTCAGAGAAAAAGATTCAGCATAATATTTGTGCTTTGAAAGTATATTATTCAAGTTCCTTAATCTCCATATAAGCATTTCTTAAAAATCAGGAGCCAAGTGTATATATTCTTGAATTTTGAGCCATTTTACCACATCCTCTATGCATATGCTTTGCTATGTATTATCAGATAAAATCTAACTGAATGTTCAATAACTCATGTGACTCTGCATAAGATCATGTAGCCACATCACTATATCACTGATAAATATTTCAATGAATGATTTAAAACACTATGTAAAAACTATTTAATTTGGATTTAAAATAAATTGTAGGTAAATATACTGACATAGTTGTTCAACTAAATATGTTGCCAACCTGAAAATATTTATAATAATTTTATTTAGAATAAATTTATATAATTTTATAAATTTAAAAATAGAATCTACATTGGGAAATCTGTATCACAGCTAAAGAATATCGTTAGTGAAAATCTCTGCTTTAATTCCAGAAGAGAGCAGTTACCATTGGGATCACCAGTTTTATTGTATTTGTGACAGAAAAACTAAGTATTTCATCTAAGATGAGCATTGACAAAAAGACTAATCTTCGTCATTTAACAGTTACTACCCAATTAAAGAGTTATAACTTTTTTATTTTTTACAGCTAAATTTTGATATCTAAAATTGAGAGCTTTGTAATGACTGTCTTCATTTTCAGGAATACATTTGTTAAGTGTTTATCTATTAATTTGATTAGACAAATTAATTGCTATTATCCTAAAGAAGTTACAATAAAGTTAAATTCAGTCCACTCATGTTATATGATACTATTTCAAATGTGAAAAGTAAAGTTTCAAGATGCAGGAATGCGTCTGAACCAAAAATACATTCGGCAAGCTGCCAGTTGGCTTTGGGTCTAATCCTTTTTTCCAGACACCCAAAACTAAAATTTACATTAATATATTAGGCAAATCAAACTCTTGCAGGACTAGGATATATTTTTTTTTCTGACTGTGTCTGCCCCTGTGCAACATTCCAGGAATACAAGTTCTCAAAAGACACATGAAAATACTCTGCATCACATATAGACAATGTTAGGAAATATATATATATATGTATGTGTATGCATATGCAAACACATGCATATATATATTTACTTTAAAAAATGCAAGTGGTGAAAATATAAATAACTATTACTGATTTAAACTCTGTTTTCTTTAATTAGAGAGTTGCACCAGGCTATCACCTTTCAGGCTTTACTTTAAGAATCTAACTTAATCAATACTTAATTTAAATATATTTTTGATTAAAAGTGATACAATGTTTCTGACAACGGCAATCTAATCACTTTGTCCCCTTGCCCAATAAAATTTTCACTGCAGTATTGGTACAAAATTATCAGTACGTGTTGATCATCTGATATTCACAAAATCAGGTATAATGTTGAAATCCTAAGAAGAAAATGTTTTATGACATGACATATTGAAATAGACAATTATTTTTTCAATTTGTTTCACTTCGATCTAGAGTTATATTTTTGAAAGGTCATCCAGGACCTCAAAATATGCAGCAGTATCATGTGTCCAAACAGAAAAATTTTCCAAACATGGTCTTTAATTTTCTGCCAGATTTAAATGTGTTTTACAGAAGAAGATGTAAAATAGCAGTAAAAGTAATGGCATCGTCCATGGTAAAACTACCACAGAAGAAATCATTTTTATCTAATTAAAGGTTTCAGTACCAAGTCCATAAAATTAAATAAAAGTATATTGTCAGTTCATGTGGTCAATCATACCAAAGGGCCGCATTTGTATATGCAGACATCAGATGAACTTCCTACAGAACTTCCCACAGTCAAAGCAGTCCCCAGATAGATCTTGAAGTGCTATACTAAATTATTGCTTATTTATTATGCCCACAGACTAGATATACATATAATTCATTTTGGGGGATATGTGGCAAAACTAACAAATGTTTTTCACTATTGTATTCAAATTTCTCCATTTACGAAACAGTAATGCTACTAGAATGGCTTATTTAAGTGATACAAGACCAAACTCATATGGGTGGAATAAATCTTTTGTAATTTCCGTAATCAGAGGATTCCAGATTCATACTTATACGACTAGAAGCAGAATGTGGCCCATTATCTGTAAATTAAATAGTTAATTTGATCAACATTTAATTACAAACTTCATTACACTTTATTTCTTTGGATATTCAATTAATTGTCTCTGGATTCCAGGTCCTAAATGAATCTCTTGCTGTTTTCTAACACTGTTTTTCTCAGCTTTTAAGAAAAAACAACAGCAACAACAACAAAAAAACAATTATTCTAAAACATAGCTGTGCATAGTAGTTCTGGAGTATATTACACTACTAAGTACTTTGAAATGCAGCTGAATAATGAAAAGAAAAAGTGATAAAAAATGAAAAGATATGTGTTATTTATATTAGGATGGTATATATGTAAATGAATAAACACAAATCTACAGGACAGCAGTGCTAAAGAGCAAGGGGATTTATGTGCTCTCACTTCACTGGGGCACACTGCAAACCTTTGAGGAAGGGTAGGGAAATTAAAGCAACAAGCAGTGGGACCGCATTTTTCAGAGTGCTGCTCTTCTGCCCCTTCCTCATACGTGTCTACTTCTCCTTCTTGGTATCACTCTTTAGCTTGAGGTTCTACATTTTCCAGAGTAAACTGATACTGCAGAAAGGAGATACAAATTCCCTACAATCAAATAATCAAAACCAGTATGAAGACCATTTGAAGACTGACAGCTATAGAAATTGCATCTTACATTCATTCTCTTTTATCTCCATTTCAGTTTAATGCCAGTAGTGCAAGTAGTGCAAGTAATGTTCCATTCACTGAAGGAACACTGAAAGATTTTGGCCCCTTCTCTAGAGGCTGGATCGGAGACTCTGCCTGTCGGTATGCCAATCTTTACCCAAAAGAGGGGTCATTCAGCTTGCCCAAAAAAGCAATATAAAGAACCTGCCATGTGTGGACAAAGATGCTCTTGTTTACCCTGTCATCATGTCAGATCCTTCTAGGTGTAATACCTTAACGGACTCCATCCCTGAGAGGAAACCAGATGCATTAAGGAAACTCCATCTACATTTCCGTGAGAAGCCCAGTCAGACATTTTATCTCCAGCTAAACGTAAGCCTAAAAAACCTACAGAAACAAGATGTTGCAGCCATATTTTAGCAACAATTTTGATTAGCTACTACTGCTTTTTCAAACCTATTTTCTAAGATGTGCTTTTTAATGGGTAATAGGATCATTTTCAGAAGTATTTCGGCATCAGTTTTGTCATATTAACACTTATTATTTAATGTGAGAAAAGCTATCACCACCTTTAACATGCATTCCTAAAAAAAATACTGCCAAGAATTAGCCAGATACTATAGGGAAGAAAAAAAAATAAAAAGAAAGAATGAATGTAAAAAAAGAAAGAAAAAGAAAACATAGGAGAAGATTCAGAAATTAAGTCCTGCAGTATACAGAATCAATTGTACACATTTTTACAAGCTTATCTGATGACTAAAACAAAGGGAAGTCAGTATAAAAAAAAAGTGCAAGGATTTTGGCTGTAGCAGTATACTAGTGGAAATGGCTTTTATGTCAGATTTTTAATTGATGGTACAGCTCACACAATGTTTGGTGCTTCAAGTCATCTGTAAGAATGCCTAGAAATTACAGGGATATCTTCTGGGACTAGTCAAGTGAAGTTGAGCATATTTTATCAGACAGGAGCAAAGTATATAACACAAAAAAAACTAAAGCAGAAGAAAGAGAAAAGGAAAGGAAAATTGAAAGGACAAAAGGAAGGAAAAGAGAAAAGGAAAAAATATGGGAGAGGCAGGAAGAAAGAAGGAAGAAAGGAAGGAAAATTCTAGAAAATGAAAATAAATAAATCACTCCTAAACTTGCCATTTAGTATTAAAGAAATTAAATTCATTACACGGTTGGCTGAACATTGAATAAAGAAAATAAAAAGTTCAAAGAATATTTTTTGCCTTGTAAAGAATAAATGCTGCATGGTACCACAATCCATGTTTTGATTCTAGTAGCAACACCGAGAAGCTAGGCTTCTCTTCTATCCTATTTTCTCTTTTATCAAAGAATTTCTTAAACTTCTAAAAGAAATGTGAGGCCATACGGGTATTTTAGTAAGCACAATACGAGTCAAAAGATTAAAAAAAAAAATCAGAGAAAAAAAGAAAAGAAATCAGCCAAATGACCCACAAGCTAAAATAATGTTCATAACTTGTAAAATAATGATTTTTTGACACTTTTACCCTTTGGTCAGCACTAAGCGGATCATCATACAGAAGGTTTCACTGATCTTGCTAAGAAAACAGAGGCCATATTTTTTACAATCTTTTTTTCTTTCAGCAAATCATCTTGTTTTTTGCAAATCAGAAGCCTGTCGCCCTTTGTCATTCAGCATTCCCATCTACTTTTTCATGCTGTAATTTTCCATGGCTAATATATCATTGCAGTCACTGAGTGCAAAATCCTACTTCTAATAAAGACTTCCCTTGAAAATAGTCCTTTCAGGTGTATTTCTGTGTTTCAGGATAATTATGAAATAAACAACATTATTTTGCAATTTGTATTCCTTTTTAATGATTCTTATTAAAGAATACACTTCCTGAAAGTAATTGATGTCATTTACTTCCCCCCTAACAGTGGAACTGATCTTTTTTTTTTTTTTTCCTACTGATGATGGGAAGTTGAAGGGTTTAAAATTAATTGTTCTTATTTTAGAATAGACCTTTTGAAAAAAATATTAGTACCAATTATCAACTGTGGGAACAAAATATGGAGGCAGCAATACTACTGGCCTCAGAAATGGCAGCATCATCATGTGAGCATAAACAGCATTTCTATCAGCTATTTCGTATAAATTCAAGCCATTCCTGCTCATTTACTCATTTGTGGATGCTGCCTCTTTGTGGCAGAACGCCATGTAAAATGTACCTTTCACATTAGGGACCTCATCCTACATTCCTGCTGAAACCAGTGCAAACTCCTGTCTATGAGTAGTTTAGAATTATAGAGAAAAAGATACATATACACATGAAAGCACACACACAGTTTGCAGGAGCTTCTCATTCAAACCTTACAGACTAAGCATTTCTCCTTGTGAATGACCAAACCAGTGAGGCTGAAAATTTTCTTACTTATACCCATTTAACAACAGTGTCCCTATACTTTGTTTAAATGAAAGGAGAACTAGGCCATTGTGCTCAGTGGTTAGACAGGAAGTAATCCAAATCAGGGCTCTAGAACTTCACTTTAGTCAGCAGCACTCACATCTCTCACTAAGTCTGCGGTAGATCAAGAGCAGTACACAGAACAGCCATGTGTTGTTTCTTTCGTGAAAAAAAAAGAGCACTTATATTTGCATTTCAAATCTAAGTCCACTTACTAAACTGTCCAAGCTAAAGATAGTCATGCATTTTTCTTCTGCTTTTGCTTTGTGTGGGTGGCACACAGGGAAGAACACATGCTGACAAGACATTTATCTTGATTTCTAACAGACCAAGTTATACAGTTTTGCTTTTTAAAGGGAGGCATATTGCACGTGAATAGGAAAAGCAGAACAGAGCAGAGCCCTTTTGCAATAAAAGATGTACTTGTCAGTAACAGTACAAACGATACCAAAGATGATAACCTAATGAAGAAAGACGAAAAACTCATGTGAAATATCACTTACCCTGTTTCATATATTGAAGAAGACTTTAGAAAAAAAAACAAAATGTAAATATAAAGCTCGCCTATTAAACATGTCGGTGAAACACATACCTATGCATCACTCTCGGACCCATGTTACATATTCTGGTAATTACAGCATCTTGTGTTTTGAAAATAAAAAATAATACTAAAACATGTTATATTGGAAACTGTTTGGTCTTTCTGATCAGGCATGATTGCTAATAAAGAGAACTCGACATATAAATAGATGATTCTGGCAAGAAATTTTAAACTTCAGATACTCATTACTTCATATTCTTACATTTGAAATATTTATCAAGTGTTTATTCAGAAACTATTAAAAAATCACATGTGCGGGGATACATATGAGACATCAGCTGCCTCATCTTACAGTGACGCTGCATTTATGAATATCCTTGCCATTGCCTGCTGCCCAAAGGGGTAAAGACATTATATATAGATGTATGTGTACAGTCCATCATTCGCTCTTTCAAGGTGCCAGTAAACACATGGATCTGTACAAGTGCAATTGTTCTTGACTAAACAATCGGAAACTGGCTATAACAGTTGTCAAATCATTACATTTTGGTTGACTTAAAAAAAAAAAAAAAACAATCCTGCTAGAATGAATGACTTCCACATGTCCCTCACTAGTCCGCCCAACCATGTGCCCTAGCAGAAAGCTGCTAAAAGGTACCATTATAAATAAGCATATTTGTTTTTCTATTGTGACCAGATCATTTGTCTTAGATTGTCTATTAATATCTGGTTATGACTGGTGCTAGCTGTAATGATTTACAAGTTTCTCCAATACTACATCAGCTTTAGGAGAAGAAAAAAAAAAAAAAAAAAAAAAAGCTCTGAATGTAGTACATTTCCGAGCAACCTGGGGCAACCTGCAGACTTTGGACTCCACTGAAAAAAAAAAAAAAAAAAAAAACTTAAACACTTAAACATCCCAGTAATTTTACTTGTAAGTAGTTCGTACGAGCAATTTTACTCGTAAGAATCTTTTGGGTTGTTGATTAACTTTGCTCAAAGATTGAATCTACAGAGAAACAACAGACATGAGCAAAGTTGTTAATGAGTAAAGTTGTCCATGTGCTTAAGTGCCTGCAGGATGAAGGCCTATGTTGGGATTTCTGTCATAAGTAAAGATACTCAGGCAAGTCAGATTTTGCAGGATTAGGCCCTAAAATAGTGAAGGAAAGAGAAATGCTAATGTGCATATAAAAATAGGTGCTACAATAAAATATTTTTTTATATTTCATCAATAAGTTATTTTCACTAACCAGTTATGGATCATATATCTCTGCACTCTTCAATGATTTGTCCACATCTATGGTGATCCTTTTAAAGATCATAATATATTTTTAATGCAAAAGTCCAGAAAGCATACAAATACATCCTTAAAAAAAGGAAACCTTGTATTAAAGTCGGGGTGTGCTAATCTCTCCATAAAAGCCATTTAGACTCACCCATGGCTAAAAAGGGGAAATGTGCGCTGTACTCTTCAACCAGAAAGAAAATAAAAACAAACAACGTCTGTCCAAAGAAAGGTGACCACGACTTTTATACTTGTGACCTGAACGATATGACCTGACGAGACCATGCTGCCACCTTGCCCAAGCACACACTGGGCACACGCACCAAGCAGGTGTTGCGCCCTGTTTACACGATGGTTGCTTTCCTACTTACAAACACAGGAGAAAATAAAAAAGAAAATAGAAATAAAATAAAATAAACAGCACACCCTTTCTGAATCATTCCCCCGAAGCTGAAAAATTCCTGTGCCAAGGCACTTCACCCTACAACAAAATGAATTAACGGGTGGGAGAGGAAGGGGGGAGGAGGTCAGCATTTATGTTTCTTTGTTTTGCGTTGTTGTTAAATACAAATACTCTAGAGAAGGAGCTGCTGGAGTAGTTGGGGAGGCTGGAGAGGGATGTTTCTCAGAACTGGCTGAATGTGGTCTGTTTTTCCAGCACTTCGAGGTAGTCCGGCTCTGCGTTTAGTTTTGCTTTTAGCTCCAGGTACTCGTTCCTGTTGGGCTCTACATAGACAGTACTCGGGGGGTTGTAGAGCACCGCCTCCCGGAGCCGGCCCTCCCCCGGCCCCGGGTGCAAATACTGCTGGGGACGCCTAAGGTCATAGTTGGGGGAGTAGGTGTAGGCGGCGGGGAGCTTGGGGTAGTCGGGGAGGGTAGAGCCGGGGGTGCCCAGCGTGGGCGGAGGTGAGTGTTTGTCGGGCTCCAAAATGCCCCTGTAGAAACGATCGGCCTCCTGCGCGGGGGAGCGCAGCTCGCCCCGCGGCTCGATGGTGCTCACGCTGTACGCGGCGCTGCGCAGCGGCGCGTCCTCCGCGCCGGGCGGCGGCGGCGCCCCTGCCGGCTGCGCGGGGTGGCCGCCGTAGGTGACCTTGAGCTCGTGGAGGTCTTTGTAATCCTCGCTCGCGTTGCCCTCCCGGGAGCGGTAGATGGGGTTCTTGCACATGTGGCCCAGGGGGTGCGGGATGTACTCGTACACGTGCCCCGCGGGGGTCTTCACTTTGGGCAGCGCCGCCCCGCTGCTGCCGCTGCCGCCACCTCGGTGCTGCTGCTGGTGCTGCTGGTGGTGCGGGTGGTGGTGGTGGTGGTGGTGGCCACCGCCGCTGTAGACACTGTACTGCATGTTGAAGGAGCTCACGTCGGAGTTGTTGGTGCTGGCAGGGTCACCCTGGCCCTTCTTGCGGCGCTTCATGACGAGCACAAAGAGCCCCGCGGCCACGAAGACGGACATGATGAAAACGAGCAGCAGGCTGAGGATGAGCACGGAGAGTGGCACAGAGGAGCTGGGGCTGCCGCCAGGGCTGCCCGCAGGCGCCGCGGGTGCTGTGCCATTGAGGCGCACCGTGGAGGAGGACGGTGTGGTCCGCGGCGGCCGTGGGCCGGAGGACGGCGTGGGAGTGGAGACCACAATGTCTGAGTAGTCGGGGCACAGCAGCTCAGCACGCACAGCCCGCATGTCGCTCTGGGCGAACTTCTTGGGTGACTCGCAGATGACCTGATCCACCAGGACGCCTGTGTTGAGCTGCTCCAGCCACAGCTTCATGCCCACAACATCACACGTGCAGTCCCAGGGGTTCTCATGCAGGTCGATCTGCAGCAGGGACTTCAGCTGGTCCAGCACCCCGCTCACTGGCAGGTAGGAGAAGTGGTTGCTGCGCAAGCTCAGCCTGTAGAGAGACAGACCGGAAAAAATGTTCCCAGGCAAGGATCTCAGGAGATTGTTGTTCAAAAAGAGGAGCTGAAGGTTGGGAACGGGTTCAAAGGTGCCTGCCTCTATCTCCCGGATCACATTGTACTGCAGGAAAAGATACTGCAGGCTCTGCAGCCCGTAGAACAGCTCTGGGCTCAGCTTCTCGATGCGGTTTCCATTCAGGTACAGTCTTCGCAAATTAGTTAAATCCCCAAAAGCCCGATCCTGAATGACTGAGATACGATTATTGCCCAGATGCAGCAAATCCAGCCCGGTGGCCTCCAGAAAATCTGCCCTGCGCACCAGAGCAATGTAGTTCTCTGTCAGATACATCTTCTTAGGATTATAGGGTTTGGGCTGTAGTTCAGAAAGACTCTCAATCTTCCTCTCCTGACAGTTGACGTTGAGGCCCAGGTCTGAAATCTGCAAGTTGCAAGTGCAGGCAGTGGGGCACTCCAAAGGCACCGGGGATTTGGTCTGGTAGGCGATGCTGGGGCCGTAGTTGCTGTATCCCAGGTCTTTTGAGGGCAGGCGGGAAGTGGGGCGCACCCGCGTTTTGTTGGGTTGGCGGGTTCCCTTGGGAGGCTTCAAGGGGGATTTGTAAACAGCTGAAGAGGAAGTGGCCACAGAGTTCACCGAAGCTGGGGTAGTGTGGAAATACCCTGTGGTGCTCAGCGGCGTCTGTGGTCTCATTTCATAATCCGAAATGAGTCTCCTGGGGCAAAGCTCCTGCTTGGAGACCTCATCCAGGTCTCGACCATGCAAGCGGAAAGGAGTCTCACAAACCACATCTCCCACCAGAGCAGAGTAGGAGATACTGTCCAGCCAATCCTTTAGAGCAATCAACTCACAAGAGCAATTCCAGGGGTTTTCCTCTAGCTGCAGCTCCACCACTTTATCCATGTGCTGCAAAAGGCCCACATAGGGCAACAGCTTCAGCCGGTTACCCCTTAAGTCCAGGTGAGTTAAGGGCACAAAACGGAAAAGGTTGTTGGGCAAACTGGAGAGGAGATTATCATTGAGAATTAGCACCTGCAGCAAATGCAGCTTGCTGAAGGCATTGGGTTCGATGACGCTAATGTAATTATAATCGACCTGTAGATACTCCAAACTCTCTAGCCCAAGGAAAGTGTCATCCCGTAAAAGTTCCAGCTTGTTGTTGTTCAGGTGTAGCCTCCTCAAACCTCTCAGACCATGAAAGGCTCCTGTTTCAATGTCCTGTATGTCGTTGCTCCCTAGGTGCAATATCGAAGCCCCGGTGTAATTGACAAACTGGTTAGGGTACAGCCTGTTCAAAAGGTTCCCTGACAACAAGAGGTGGTAGACAGGGAACCTTGGTGGACTGATCTCAAAAAGGCTGATGATCCCTCTGTTTTCACAGCTCACTGTTAAGATACTGTCCTTCTCCTCACAAGGACACGCATTATCACAGATTTCCCCATAATACTCGATGCTTTCTGCCCACGAAAGGACTAGCGATGTTAAAGCAAATGCGATCGTCTGCAGCATCCAGATATGCATTTTTTTGTTGAGGTCCTGTTCCAAAGTTACTGTAGAGCAGCAAGCATACATTTTATTTCCTATATGGGCAAGAAGAAAAAAGAAAGCAGCATAATAGTGTAACACTGTAAAATGTAAAAAGGGACGCAAAGTTTATATATATCTTTAGTGGGGTAGAGATTGGATTGTTAATCACACAAAGAAAACTCCTGTCACTTCCAATTCCAACACTTTTGAAAACTGGATGACATGCATTGATTAAAGCTTGATGGGCAACTCCTAGTGAGTTAAATGCCTGTAGTGCTTAAAAAGGTGAGGCCACAATAGAAACTGTTCTGCTTCTATTCATATGTGGCACATTTCAATGTTTCATTGGATTTCTTTTTCACAACCAGCCCCATAAATATACATAAAATGGCTGTCAGTTCAGTTTCATGGTTCTAATTTAAGAGAAAAGGAACACCATTTTATGAGGTTTCCCACCTCCCCTATTACCCAGCTCCCCCTTCCCTTCAGAACCTCCTCAGTGAACAGCGCACTAAGGTCTTTCCCTGTTTTTACAGAGCCAAAGTGCTACCTTGATTTTTAACCATGCATGGAAATGCCATAGTAGGAATCCAAAGAAAAATGCTCAGTGCTGAAAACTGCAGTTTAATTCAACAGAGAGAATACTGACAGATTCTCCAAATCATCTTTTCTATAACACTTTTGGTTTTTATATATATATATGTATGTGCATACATATATATATATATAAATATATGCATATACGAAGCACACATGCACACAGGCACACACCCCCACACACTGTAGAGGACTTTTGTGGTGGAATTCTTCAGTAATGAAACTAAATACATCCACTTCCTACTTCAATACACTTAATAGCTCTATTCAGTGAGAGAAATTTTGTAGCTTTATATGAGCAAACCATCTTAATTGATTTTATGATTCCCAGAATGAGTTATACACAATGTAACAGAGCTCACTATCAAACCGAGGTCTTCAGTTCTTATCTGCACACATGCACACATGCACTCACGCTCGAAGGGAATGTTTTAACCACTCACCCAAAATTTGTGAAAAATGTAAAACATGCGGATCATCTTCGCAGTCTCAGCCATATCTGACATACAGTTTATTCCCAACGTTCTGGAAAACTAGCCTCGTAGAAGTGGAGGGATCTAAATAGGTCTCATGGAAATATCTCATTGTGAACACTCCAAGCATCAGAGTTACTGATTATAAGCAGCGATGGCTGTCAGTGCTCTTCATCCTTTAGGGAAGAAGACACCCGGGCTGATTAAAAGCCAAGGGGGATGGGGGAAAACCCTACCATTGACCTACGTCAGTGATTTAAAACCCGAATTTCATCTAGCTGGAAACAAATCCAATTTCCATTGCTTCTTGCATTCTTTCTGACTCCTTGTGTTTTTCTTCTACTAGTCTAAAAGCAACATGAATAGGGAAAATATATGCATTGTGTGTGTCGGTAGGGGAAGACTAATAAATCATCCGGGCTTAAATGCTGGGCTCCTGGAGCAGGCTTGCATTTTCTATCATCCACCTCAGAGCTCCAATCCTCATGCCACAACTCTGGTTTGGAGGAACGCATCCTAAAAAACGGCAAGTCTCAGTACTGCAAGACATCTCCTGTGGCATCAGGTTTGAGGCTGCAAATCTAGCACTTGCAGCAAAGGCAGTCATGCAGCACGGAATCGGAAGTCTCGGCGAATCTCTCTCTAATTCTGACCAGACGTCAACTGGATTGGAATTACTCAAAGCAAAAGGCTTCACTGCATAAAGACAGCAGAAATCTTACTCAAAGGCATGTATCTAGCATATTCTCTCTCAGCTCGATCAGATCCATTCATCCATTAATCGACAATTCTTCGGAAGGGAAAAAAAAAAAAAAAAAAAACATTGAAAACCTGCCCGGTCTGTGTTAAACTCCCAGGCATTTTACAACTTTAATTCCATTATGCTTAGCAAAGGAGAAAAATACCACCATCCCTCCCTCCTCCTTAAAAAAAAAAAAAAAAAAAAAAAAAAAAAAAAAGAATAAGGGGGATGGGAGGCACAGAGGAAATAAAGTTGTAGCTGGCTGTAAGCAAGGTTGCAATCCCGCCCTGGAAACCCCTCCGTGGTGACTGCGTGCTGCTGTTCGCCAGCTCCCTACAGAGGTTCAGGAGATGGGGAGGGGAGGACGGGGGAGGCGGGAGAAGGGGGGGAAAGGGGAGATGCGGTGCGGGGGTTGCACTGTTTTTTTTTTTTTTTTCTTTTGTGTGTGCTTAATTTTATTTCTTTTTTCCTTTTTCTTCCCCCAAAGAGTTCAATGCTCGGATTACCGCACTGCATAGGCGGGCTCGAAGCGGCTTTCGGTACCGCGGGCAGCAGCAGCGAGCGGGCGAGCAGCCCTGGCCGGACACCGCCACCCAACTGAGCAGCACCCCGAGTTGGGAGAAACGGATGTTCCAAAGGGGGGCGGGAGGGCGGGGGAGGGGGCTGGAAAGCAACAGCAAGTGAAAGACCCGCCGGGGAGGGGAGGAAGGGAGGAAAAAAAAATAAGTGCGCCCCGGTACTTACTTCGCCCGAAATCTCCCGGGCCCGGGCATTGTGGCGGCGGCGCGGCGGGCGAGCAGCCGGCAGAGCTGCGCGCAGGAGGAGGAGGCGGCGGCGAAGGCGGGCGCCGAGCGGTGCAGGCGCCGCGCAGCGCCGCGCACCAACAGCCGCCCGCACGCAGGCGGCGCCCGGCACCGGCGCTCGCCCGCTCGCACAGGGGCGCGCGCACACGCGCGCACACACACACACACACACACGCACAACCGCACGCACAGTCACACGCACAAGCAGCGCGCAGCCCCGCGCGGCCCGGCAGCCGCGGGCGCGCGCCCCCCGCACGCGCGCACGGCGGCGCGCGCCCGCGCGGCCAGTGACGGTGGGGGGGTAGAGAAGCGGCAGCGGGAGGGGGAGGGCGGAGCGGCTGCCCACGATCGGAGAGCGCGGCGGGGGGTGGAGGGAAGCGGGATGCGCGGGTGGGTGCCGGGTGCCGGAGTCGCGGTGGGGGAGGAGAAGAGCCGTGGGGAGGCGCTGGGGCGGGGGGAGGGAGGCCGGGGGCGGCTGACGGCACTCGGCCCCGCACTCGCACACACACGCACAGGCGCCCGCACACGCATGCCGATACAGCCGCTGCTGCAGCTTGTCGTGTACGCACCCCCTCGCGCGGCTGTACTCACAGCCCCGCCGCGCCCGCGGGTCAACTTTCCCCGCGCTCAGCAGTGGCCGCCGCTCCGCGCCCCCTCTCTCCCACTCGGGCCGGGCCCCCGCGGCCCCAGCCCAACGACCGGGAAGACGAGACGAGCCCCCCGCCGCCTCCGCCCGCAGCGGCCGCTGACCATGGCCGGGAGCGGGCGGCGGGAGCCGCCGCCGCCTCCAACGCCGCCGCCCCTGCTTGATGCGGGGAAGCCGCTGCGCGGACGGGCAGCACCCACTGCCTGCGGCTAAAGGGGACTGAGCGGGTGGCTGCGCGCATCCGCGGGTGGGATTTTTGTGCTTCCCTCTTGCGCGCCGAGCGGCGGCAGAGGAAGGGAGGGAGGGAGCGGCGCGCCGGGGGCGCCGTGATCAGCGGGAACCGCCGAGGAGGTCGCGGAGCCCCGCGCTGCGTCGCCTCCCGCTGCCACCAGGTGGCGCCGCCGCGCAGCGCAGCGGGGTGCGCGGAGCGCGGAGCGCGCGCGGGGCTGGCGGAGCGGAGCTGCCTTCCCCGCGCGGCCCAGCGGGTCCGCGCCGTTGGCGGGGGGCCTCTTGCTGCGCTGCGAAGCTGGGGTCTGCCGAGCGGAGGCCGTCGTGGTGTTCGAGTTTAGGCGGTGTTGGTCCCTGTGAAAACAGGCGTTTGGATGAAAAAAAAATGCATATTTACTTGCATGCATGCAAAGCTGTGAGTAGGTCTGTCTGCATGTGTTATGCGCTCTGCGCATGTTGATATGTAAATGGGAGATGCATTAGGCATACATGGATGCAGAAGGTGTATCCCGTACACGCAGCACAGGCTGGAAACCACCTTGCAGTGAAACGCGGTGTTGAGACCCGATTGTGCTGCGAGTTCAAATATAAAAGACTGAAGGGGGGTCTGCATACGATGCGTGAGATATATCTGTGTTTTCAGTGGAGCTCTGTCAGCTTGTACTTTAACATCCAAACATGCTAAGCCCAGGAAGAGGTGTAAAAAAATCACCTTTAGTTTAGTTAGAAATCAGCCTTCCCCAAAGGTGTATCCTTCTCTTTTCAGACATAAAAGGGGAGCTACTCACAAATGCTCTTTTCTGAGGCCTGAAATAAGCAGGATCTGAGACCTGAAGGAGAAACAACTTTCACATATGAACCATAATATTTGTTTGTTTAGACAGAAACAGGTAGTGTGCTTGCCCTTGCAAAAGGTTTGGGGAGTTTCTCAGGGGAACTAAGTATCTGCTTCTATTATTAAAGTATCTCTGAAATAATGCAAAACCAAGCTTGTACTATGGTCTTGGCACATTTTTATTGATGTTATTTAAAACATTCCTAATCTCTCTTATGAAATATGATAAATAAAAGAATTCATAGATATTAAAGATGTTTTACAGAAGTTTCTTAGGATATCACCAGTTTTGAAGAAGATGTTTGTTTTGAAATCGTAATTCTGTGCTTTCGATATATGAGATTCTGTGTACATATGATTGCATTTTTAAACCTTAGTTATCTAAGTCATAGTTACCTATTTGTGATGTTCCTGCTTCTGTTTTTCTCTGTCATATACACTCACACACATACACATACAAATACCTTTTTATTGGTACATATAAAAGACTATTTTAAATAACCTCAACAGCTAGATTGAGTTTAACGATTTCAATGAAATCATTTTGGAAGCACTGCTGTTTCATAAACCTGAATCAGTGCTAAAAACTATGATGTAAAAGGGAACATTACACATACGATACATTTTAATTATTATGTTCCTGTGGTAGTGAGACTAAAAAGTATAAAGAACAGAAAATCTGATTTAGTAAAATCTTATCTTCCATTTGCTAGGCTGCTAGATTATTTTGGTAGCACACATGAGGCTTAAATAGTCACTAGTGTGGAACTATCATGCTACTGTTCCATTCATTCTGATTCCAATTAACGTTATATTTCTATTTAGGTGCCTATACTTAAAATGCTGTAGAGTTTGGCAGAATATTTTTTTTTCAATATCCATGAATCGCATGAGAGGGCACAGTTTTCCTATTCAGATCTGCTATTTGAATGGAGACTTCATAGTCTGAAAGTATTGTGGTAGTGGAAAGTTGTGTCTGACTGTGACCTGGAATTGTGGTTATAATCCGGAGAGTGAGAAAAGCAAACAATGTTGCTAAATTTATGGGAAACAAAGCGGTCTTTATTACCATCACAGTGGTAACAGCGTTTTGCTAATTTAGCTTCCACTTTTCAGTTAAGATGGAGGTCCTAAGAAACCTTTAAACTGAAAATTTCTAGGGCAAAGTTGGGAATAACGTATTAAATCCTCATAAGGAATACAAATAAAGAGAGGGAAAATTAATGAGGATGGAATTACAGAAAAGATAGGTAAACAGAAGTGTATGTCTTGGTACCTCATTTATTCTTACATCAGCTGTACCTGCAATATGTCTGTCCTCTACCTGTAGTGATTCACTCAATAAGAGTTGAACAGATCTAGAACATGGAATCAGACAGTACAGGGAGAAAGAAACATGGTCGTACCAAAGTCATAGGTGGAGTACATGGGAAATGAAAGAAACATTCTGTTTAGGAAAGACAGAAAAAAAGATGGTAGAATAATTGCATATTAGTACACCAAAGACCAAATAACCAAAGAGTTAAGAAATAAAGACTATTAAGCAATAATGAAATAACAAAATTACATTTGAGGGCAAAGAAGAAACAGAGTCTATTTGAATGAAAATTACTGTGAAAAGGGAAGGAAAAGACGTTTCATGGGAATATTATGAATCTCTTGGCACAGAGTTAATATCCTTAGTAATCCTTACAAATACTGTGGAAAAAAATAATAAAAAAAAAAGAATGGAAGCTGTGTGATTATGCACATTATTTGTGTGATTATCCACAAGCAAATATATATATAAAAAAGGAGGAGGGCTATGTGTATATGTGTATATGACAAAAGATAGCTTCTTTTATGAAACAGATACTGAGCCAACTAGAGATAATGATATCTTTCTTATGCTCAGTTCTGCTCACTAATGGTGAGCATTAGTATCTGCAGGAAAAACTGATGATTGAATATAATCTTAGATCCAGTGGTTTTGAGCTTAAGTTCATAAAAAAAATTGTAACATAGAAAAATGCACACATATAGTTGCAGTCCAGTATCTTAGAAAGACAAACACTGAAAAAGGAAAAGTTGAGTGAGATAGTCTTGTGTGAGAACCACTAGAAGTTAGAGAAGACAAAGTATTATTTTAAGTAAAGAATATAAAAGCTATTTGATGTTTATGTTTCAAGCAAGTGGAAAAAATAAGAATGAAAAAGAATTCCCTGAAGGTAAAAACCTTATGTAGGTTATTAAGAGCAAGCACAGACTTCTAAAGAATGGGGAAAAAAACATGGGGCATAAAGCAATCATAAACCTTGTTAAACTGAAACTTGCCCAGTAAAGAATACAAAGTAAAAACTTTTTAAACCCTGCAAGTAAAATGAAAACATAATAAATAGGGCACTGTTTATTGAAGACAGAAGAATAACCTGGGAATGGGATACATGGTAAATGAATATGTTGCTTTTGTTTTTAGGTAAGACTGTGAGTTTGGGTATTCAATAAAAGTGAAGATAGGACAATCATACCTTCAGCTTATCTTGTACTATGTGGGAAAATGTTTTGCCCAGCCAGTCTCTGGTCTAGAATACTGGAAGGATCAACACATCAGTCCAGAAGAATGAACTTGAAATGTTGAATTCAGCACAATAAATACAAGATTTATGACATTTCTAAGGAACTCAGTAAAGGAGACACTTCATAACATTGAGATGAGAGTTATCTGAGTGGAAAGAAATCACTGGTGTAATTTCTTACTGACCTAGTTTTAGACTAGTCCTGTGTAATACAATTATCACTGATATCAGTGTATGAGATAGATTATCACTGATATCAGTGTATGAGATATATGAGATGCATATATATATGTATATGCATGTGTGCACGTGTGTCCATCCATTTGTATACACACATATGCATACAAGCAAATATAAATATATATAAACAAAATATACCGACTAAGGAAAGTGTAAACACTCAGTATTTTATTTTTTCTTGAATTATCATCTTCAATAAATCAACACTTCAGTATTTATAAATTTTATGTATATAGATAAAATATATATTTCGTCTAGGCAGATGGGAATGAAATGGAATAATAGAAACAGAAAGGTCATGAATGAACACTTGTTCTCTAAATTGAGATGAACCAATTTTAAACAAAATTATAAAAATCTGCAAATGCTGGTCAATCAGAAAATGACTATGAGTTCCCATTATAATTCAAGTACAGATATAATGGAAAAAAAGAGTAATGTAATTTTATGCTGTGTTCAGCAGACTTTTCTTAACAAGTGGGAAGGCATCAATGCAATTGTGCAGGACTGAAGTGTGCATGCTCTTTCATGAGTTCTTGTAGTGTACAAGGTCTGGTCACACACTCAAGGAAGGTCCTAAAGTGGAATGTAAAGATCAGAAAGTAGGACAATTAGAGAATTAGGGACTTCAGAAGAGAGATTAAAGAAAAAAAAAAAAAAGAAAGAAATAGAAAGAAACCCCAAACCTGGCATCCTTAGCCAAATAGATGTTGAAAGGATTTGTGATGCCTTACAAATGCATTTTGAATTAAATACTAAAAAGAGACCAAAAAAAGTTTGAACTAAAGAGTGATGTTGGCATGCCATCAAATGGCTTTGTATTGATTATATATAAACTTAGCCTACAAACATGAAGGTATTTACTGACCATGAGAGAAGTGAGATACTTGAAAAGTCTTCCAAATAGGTAATCAGGCCAACAAATCCAAGCTGTCTGAAGATGGAACTTGCAAAGCTGGTAGGAAACATAGTATAATTGAAGAAGACAATTACTAGAGGAAAGTTACATTTGTGCTGAGTAGGGAAGGAATGGGCCTTTTGAAGGAGATGGGAGTGTGGTTATTTTACATTTATACTGTGTTCTCTGCCTCAGGGTTTACTTTGGGCTCTGAGGTTGGGAAGGATTTTTTTCTCCTCATTGTCTAGTTTGGCTCCTACATTTTGTTAATTTCTTTCATCCCGGAGTCTTTTTGTTCTCTTTTGTAGCATGGGACATTTTAATTGCTAGAATATTCTGCAAGTTTTTTCTAACATCTTCACTCGTATTCCAGGGCCTGACTAGACCATTAGCAATACGCCTGTTATCCCACTCTTCCCCTTTCTTCTTTTTCCCCCTGAAGGAACATTAGAGATATGTTTTTGATCTTTTACTACAGGATTTAAGATTTCACTTCAGCATTGCGAAGTGTGTAATACCATCTGGAGTAAATATTCTGCGGACTATTTAAAAAATAAATATCTAGGATACGATTGCCCACAACTGTGGAAGATTTATGAATCCAGATGGTCTCTTCCACCTCTGTATTTTCATACTATTTGATACTATTTCTTGAAAAAAACACGTTCAACTTGGTTCTATGCTCCCAAAGTTAACAGCTAAGTTGACAACACCTTCAATAGGACATCTAATAAGCGAGGTATAGGAACAAATCTCTTAAAAATCTCCTAAAACTGTTTTGTCTTTATACCTTAGATCTGACTTTTCATCTCTCTTATCTCCTTTCTATACTTAGTTTTATCACATAATTAAATTGGTATTAAGTCAAATATGCCTAACATTAGGTATCTAAATCTATC
Organism: Tinamus guttatus; assembly: GCF_059628265.1. Lineage (NCBI taxonomy): Eukaryota > Metazoa > Chordata > Aves > Tinamiformes > Tinamidae > Tinamus > Tinamus guttatus. The sequence continues at coordinate 84,653 of NW_028288869.1, read as the reverse complement.
CAGAATAACCAAAATGAAAGGATTCTGACTTCAGGTGAATCTGAACACTTCCTCTGGGATAGCTGCGTAGTTTTTCCTGTTGAAGAGTTAGAATATGAATTATACAGAGGTTTATTCATATTCATGCACATAAGGTACACTGTTACTAGGTTTTACTTTTGCTTTAATTTTCTTCCAGTATGTGATACTGATTTAACAGGAGAAACTCACAGGGAGTTTCCAACCATCTTTTTTATTTCTCATGGCTCACTTGAATGATCTGGGTTTAAATTCTCACTCCAGGTTAGCAGGAATTTGAATATGATGAGTACCCTATGCACCCAAAATAGTGACTGTTCTGCCTTGTACTTGTTGTCCTTGCAGGATTTAGGCATCCCTTGAGTTTTTCTATCAATCAGGTTTGCCCTCTCAAGGAAAACAAGCAGAACTCTGGGATTGAAAATCAGTGATTATGTATGAATTAGACTTCCAAGTTGCTAAATAGTAATAGCACTAACATGATTTTCTAGTGCCTAGGAAAAACAAAAAAAGGCCTATTTAAATTAATTGTCATTAAAATATACAGCAAGGAATGAGGTTCTTGAGGAATGTGAAGGTACTCAGCAGGAACTTCAGCAATCTCAGTGATTTCTGAATCGGCATTTCACGGGATAGGGAGGAGCATGTATCTCTTGCAAACTTAAACCTGTGCAACTATAGTCAGATACAGGTGCTTAGGTTTAGATTTAAAAATGTGAATATTTTTTCTTGAGAAAAAATATTTTTTTCTTTTTTTTTTAAATCAGTATTTAAGATAAGCCTTCTGCACACATAGTAACTTATAGAAAATAAAAATCTAAAGCTGAAACCCCAAACTCATTTCTAAAAGTAAAATCAAGTTATATGGGTTTTAGCAATACATGTTTAAATATGCATTTACAAATTAGGAACAGAATGTATGTTTAGTTTCACATATTTATATACACATATTTTCTTAATAACACAGACCAGGCTGTTTATTAATGAGACAATTTTGTCTTTATTTAAAATAAATGCAAAGCTTTATTTACACATAAGCAAAATCAATCTATTATTTAACCAGTTTGCATAATACCTGCTGTAACGTATGTTATGCTGCATTATAAGAAAGAGAACAATGTTTATGTTGATTTTTTTTTTTCATTCTAATAAAACCAGAAGCCTTACTGAATACAAGTTGCATGTTATCAGTATTCAGCTTCATGTTCTGGATTTCATACCACTTGGTGACTCCTCCACTTCTGGCTGGAAAGTTATCATTCGTTCCTGCCACTAGGTGTCCCTATATACACCTGTGCTTAAAGAAAATATTAACTGAAGAAGAAAATGAGAAATTGAGCAGGCAGAATGGAAAACAAGATATTAAGCTTTCTTCATTATTTTTAGAGTTCTGTTTGACACAATCTTTTGTTCATTAGAGAAGAGAATACACTGGTTGTGCAGCCAGATTTCCACATGAACTTTTAAAAGATTGGATATTAGTGTGGTGTTTCTCATATTACCTAGCTATACACTTCAATTGGAGAGAAAAGAAAACCTTCAGAAACATGCCATTTAAAGGTTTTCTATTTGTTTAATTTCATTGTAATATGTATTTAAAAATATATCCATATGGTTCAATATAAAACATTTCAAATACTGAAATCTTTATTTATGTCATGTCTAAGAGTGTTGGAGAAATGTATGTGTATTGTGGCTGGCTGGCTGTAAAGACTAGATAGTCTCTACAACATCCTGATATGCATTTAACATTTGAATAGATGGCTAGTAATATAAAATAATTTGGTTTATATCATAATTGTTTTCATAGTCAAGTTGTTACTAAATACTGTGTAAACAGTCTATTTGTAGGCTAGTTGGTACATAATCAAATTCCACTGTCATTATGACATAAAGGCTATATTTTTCTGAACAAAGGAGAAGTGCAAAGAGCTATAACAGTGTGTTCTCTCAGTTATAATAAGCAAAACACTTGAATAGTCACCTCAGAGAATTCAAAATAATTTCCCGTAACATCAAAAGGAAGCATGTAGAACACCAAGAGCTGGATTATACTGATATTGTCTGGAAAGCAGAACCAGGAGTTCTTGGGCAATGCCTTAACTTTTTCAGAACATAAGCCTTACTTCAAAAAATAATCTTTCATCCTTCTCAACATCATGCAAAACTTGACTACAGAAAAGCTGCTTTCTTGAATCTGTAGTCAGTAATCTCAAAACTGTAATTCTGAGCCTATTTGTTTTGGTTCTGTAGAGAAGAGTAGTTCAACTTTTGGAAATGTTAACATTGTTAAGTATTTCGCTCCTGGTCCATTGTATCAGACCTAGCCTAGGCATTTGGGATAAGCGAAAGAGGTTTTATTTTAAAGGTATTTACTAAGTCAGCATTATTTTGGGTGATTGTCTTTACTGGTTTTAAGACAACCAATATCTTGGTGTAAAATCTGAGCCCACAGTCTTGGAAAAAGGCAAGAGTATCACAAGTGCTGATAAACTCACATTAATTGAGCAACACACTGATGAACCATAGTTTGTTATTATTTTATCTCTGTTTACATTGCCAGTTCTTGTTTTGATGCACTCTGAAAGTCAGAATGGAAAGAAATGTCAGACCAGATCTGAGTTTGAATTTTCACTTAAATATTTTAGGTTAAATTTTTGAAAATCCTAATGCTGACTCCCCCTATCTTGCTGTCAATTGGCAAGACTGAATTCTAGTACATCAAGAAAAATAAAAGATAAATTAATTTCAAAACTGAAATGATCCTGTGATATGGTCACATCTTCTTTAAATTCTCACTCGTGTAGGGTGAGAGCAAATTAAGCATTTTATTAACTAAAGTTTAGATAGTGCTACACGAAAAGAGAAAATGGATTGACCTTTCTTTTTTCTTTAGTCTGTTAACTTATGTATTACTGTAACTGGTAATCAGTTTAAAATTTCAATATATTAGGCAATAGAAACAATAAAATTGCTGGTTTAGTGTTCAAAATGAAGAAACAGAACATTATTTGTGAAGAAGGAGTTTTAAGCTTTATTGCATTATTAAAGTCCAGTGTGAAACATGAATGAAAATATATTTGTCTTTGTTATCAGTAAAAAAAAAAAAAAAGAATGCCAGTGCTTTCTGTATCATTTATTAGTTGAAGTGAACTATATTGGTGATACATGTAATAAAAGCTTCTTTATTACTGATATATAGAGTATATAGATATCTGGGAAGTCGTTACAGTGAATTAAAAAAAAAAAAAGTTATAACTGTGTGATATAGCTTAGTCAGAGATATCAAAATGCCCTGCACACATTACTTAAGTCTTACACTATCTCTAGCTGTACTGTGCTTTACACACTTCATCATGCTCTATAAAAATAGAAATAGAGTTATAGACAGTCTTCAGAGAAAAAAAAAAAGCTGATAAACAATTTAATTCTGCATAGAAGTGGTATGAAATTTATGTTTAATGTAATTTCATCTGCAGATTTTTATACATGTCACAATGGAATGTGAACAACCTACAAAGGCTTATGTCGAAAGATACTCAGGGTTTTATTGCGTTTATCCCAATTACAGAAATAGCTAGAAGTCGTAGTTGGCATTTGGATTACATTCCATTACACATCTCTAATCAGACAGTAGTGTTTCATAAAATTTTATAGTCTGTGACTTTGAAAGAAATCAGTAGAGGTCAGAGAATCAATCCTTCTGAAATCGAGTGCTAACTGAATAGTGTGAAGTTACTTAATGCTACCTGGAAATTTGCAGCCAAAGTAGAAAAAGGCAAATAAAGGAGAAGTGAAAGGAAACATCATCTACAGTCTTCATTTGAGGAGGTGAAACAAAATGAGATCACTTAACTGAAATTTTGCATATGGAATAAGAAATGTTTTACTGAATGAATTCAATACATTTCTCTAAACTCCCTCTTCAATATTTCAACCAAAAAATGAGCCTAACTCTTAATATAACAAAATATAGGAAATGCTTATTGTCCTCTTATGTCTTACTTTAATCAATTTTTTTAAAAGTAGTGTGTTGATGAAATGAACTGCACAGGGAAGCTTAATAAATAACAATATCAGTACCTAAATCATGAAGCCTGTATTTTCTGAGATAATGTTAAGAAGGCTACATAGATTCTGCAAGCTTCAAGCCTTGTTTGGAAGCTAGCTTTCATTATAAAATGTTACCTACTTCCAAAGTGCATCTGTGTAATACTAAGTGGTTTGCTATATATTCTATATGATACTTTTTTGAGTATTTTTCTATTTATGTATTTATATATTTTTCATCTTAAATACAGTTAATTACTTAAATATTAATTGCGAAACATTACTGTGGCAGTGATGTTTTAGCAGACCTATGTAGCCAGGAGTGTTTTTCCTTTTTTCTTTTTACTGTTGTTATGAACTGACTAAAATGTCATCTATTCGCCATAATAAGTCAATATCCTTGCTTTGTACCTCCATTTCCTTATCATAGAAGTAGTATTTAGTAAACAAATGATATATAATCTTTTTTTGTGATATATACATTTGCATTTTTTTTCTGCAGATATTTTATGCTTTTCTTTTTAACGTTCTAAAATCTGATTTTTTTTGGCTTGTGTGTAATTAATGGAACCCTCTGGTTAACTCTAACATCAGGTATAAGCCAGAATTGACGTCATTATTATACCGATCTATAACATCAAGAAGATATAACCAACAGTCTGACTGATAGAAGTTACAAATATGGCTAGATATTCAGAACAAGGACTGCTATGTGATTTACTGGCTACTACATAATTTAATTTACTAATAATGATTACACTAATACACAAAATACTCATATAAATTTATATAGTTTATTTTCTGTTTCTACTTTTGATAAAAACTGCTTTAATTGGAGTTACATATACCTTAAAATTCATCTTTCCACATTCTTAGCTAAATGAGCCCAGTACCATCCTGATAATCTTTCTGATCCTTGTAGATGTCACAAGTATGGGTTCCCTAGTTAGCATTGTACTCTGCTGCTTACATCATACTCTTTTAAATTAGAAGTGTCTTTTTAAATATCACATATATTACTTATGTAGAGCAAGCAGCAACAACAAATATTATCATCTTGTGGAAAAAAACCCCAACTATGTCCTGGATTCATAATGCCTTTTCATATAGTAATCAAGTAATAAATTAATAGTGTCTTACATTTATCAAATACACTATTTGATGTGCCTCCATCATTTTTTTAATCTTTACTAAATTGCAAGTAGAATATTTTAATAATAATAATATTTTCAGATTTTGAGGCATAACTACATTATTACAATTTATTTTTTCTAATTAAATTATTCTTGAGTTTTCACATGGGGTTTTCTAACTTACGTAAATTTTATTTAATTCTGGACCAAATTCTGTTAGTCTGAGTAGGTAGCACTTTACTCCACTCGAACTTGTCATCCAAGAATGTGAGCCCAAATAACAGTATCAATGAGTGCAGGTGCTTCACCATCTTTTTTGAAAGCAGGAATAGAATTTACATGACTGAAATATACTTCTAAGAAATACCTTTGTAGGTACCACAACACCTTCTATTTGTTTCACCCCTTACATGCTTACAGAAGTTGTTTATTGTCTTGAATAGTTGTCTACTATGGATATTAGCCTGCCGGTAGTTTTCATAAATGAAACTACTAATTATAGTTACTTCTTAATTTACAGATTTCCAGTACTTTAGAGAGTATTTTCTTAGTTATCTGACATATACATTAGATAAATTAATACCACAGAAATAGCATGTTGTGGTGTTTATTATCATTTTTGCTTACTCTTTTTATGACATCTTGGCAAAAGTTAGTCAGATAACAATAGACTACAGACAAAGTTAAAACTTAATTAAGTAAAGTTAAAACTTAAATTATTAAATACAACATTAAATAATTTCAGCTAAACCTGGGAATAAATTCAGGATCTTGCACACTACAAGGGGGTTGAGGTGAACTTTAAGTAAGGTGGAATATCATTTGGAACAGTTCTGCTCAAAAGAGCTTTCGCTGCCACCTAACTGGCCTGCTGAACAGGCAGCAAATCACTAGTGTGGGAGGCTAGCTATTCTTCCAGGAGAAATTCAAGCACAGCAAATAGGTACCTGAGACTGCTTCAACTGAGGTTTATTTGCTCTAGGCTGCCTCTGTGCTTAATGATAAACAGGTGTTAAAATCCCCCTTAGGAACTGAATAACCCTCTCAAGGCAACTGTTCCTTTCAGCTGACTATGTCGCTCTGTCCCTCAGGGACACTAGGGATCCAAGATAAGTACATTTCAGTACTGAAAGTTAAATGGAGGAAATTCAGATTCAAGAACGCATTCTTTGGCCATGCCTCATATTCTCCAATTAAAATGAATGTCCAGGTGGCTAACCTTGGTGCTGGAAAATAAGAGAAGCAGTGAAAAAAAGATCTGAACTATTATGTTATGTTCTGCAAAGGTTAGTCATGAGAGATATGGATTTGAGATTGTGACTGTGTCAAGTATTTAAATATAAACCAGATGCATTAACAATTATGTGGGACAAAAGCTTCTAAGGTAGATAAAAATCATGAGTGACTGAATCAGGCTGCTAACAAAAAAGTTTTTTACTATTTGTCTCTATCAAAATGTTTCATAATGTGTTATAATTCAGTACAAGCCTGCTCAAGAGTTAGTAACACATGTTTTCCCAAAGAAAAATATATAGTGCGCATGGAAAATTCACAATCAGTTGCTGAGATACTGTAGCTTAAAAAAGTGCCTTGTGAGTTTTAACCTTTCCTTTGCTCTTTTCCAGTGTTGTCTTTTGATCTTCTAACTTTTCTGCAGTCCATTTGGTTTTAGATCATGGAGGATCAAAGACCATTTCTTGTCCCATGCTTAATAAGCTCTTCATACATTAGTGCCATGCCAGGCTTGCTGGTATCACCTATGTCTTGATAGCTAGAATGCTTTATAAGAAGTCCTTAACCCAGCATGTATGCACCAACAAAATATTAAAAAGCAGGGTGCAGAGGGCCATATAACACTTATACCATTTCGGATTGTTCTGTCAGCAATTCAGTAGGCTCAGTTTTTACAAGGGTCTGCACTTCATGTGTTGTCTCCCCTACATTTAAGCTCTAGACCCAGGGAAAATAAGAAAGCCCTGTAATTTCACTGCACTTCTTTAGCACACACTTTGGTGCTGGGTCTATATCTCCCTTAGGAAAGCCTACAGGCCTAGGCTAGTGTGCACTGGCACTCAAGAAGAGGGCCGAGGTTAAACCATTTTTTTCTGTAAACCTATATGAATGAGGGTGAATAGTGTTACCGAGGGCGCTGTAAATATCTGAAGTTAAGTTATCTCTATATTTTTGTCAGCTATAAAATTCTTCTTTTGAAAAAAAGTTAAAACCAACTACCTCATGAAAGCTTGGTGCAGATTTGCCTTAATGCTAGCTCACAACATTTCTGTCTAAATGCTATAAGCTACTACAAAGGCACTTAACCCAGAAAACTCTTTTTAAACTTAGGTATTTTACTGTATTTTGTTTCATTACTCTGGTTGTGAAGTTTGCTAATATGTTCATTGTGGCATTGTTCTGATTTCTTTACAAAATCTCTTATCACAGATAGATATCTTTTTATTCTATTATATAAAATATGCTTTATATGCGTAAGTAGCTGTACTATTACTACCTTGCTCCTGTTTTCCAGTTACTATTTTGAACTGCTTTGCTCATTTAATTTTTGTTTTCCAACTTTGTGTCTCTGAACTCCAGTGAAATCTGATATCAAATTATTGTCTTCATGGATTGTTAAAATCTGGATATTTGGCTCAACTGTCCCAAATATGTCATTCAAGGAACGCTCCAGAAAAAAATATGCCCCTCATGGCACACATTTTAAAGTGTTGTGAGACTCCTATCTTTTTTACAGAAGTGCTGTGATAAGAAATTTTGACCAGAAAGTCAATAACTTGACCTTAATTGTCTCTTCAAATTGATGGGTTTCAAAATCACTTCTCCCCAGTCAGAGAGGACTGTGAGCTTACATGGCTAAGCTTTATCAGACCATTCTTGGATCCCTTAATACTTTTACACTGTTTCTTTTGACTCATCTACATATGCTTTTTCTTGTTTATATGAGTCAATTAATAAAAAATATTCTTCCAAATGAAGGAGAAACCCAGCATTCCACTTCTCGGATGCCTTTTCAGCCACTATCTGCTTATAGTTTAGTTTGCTCGGAGGTCATGCTCAGCATGACCTGTTCAAACTGCAAGCAAACGAGCCCAGAATAACATTTTCAGCAATTTAAATTCACCAATACAAATAGAGCTGTATGAGATGCAGTTTAGCACACTGGATAGCAATGTTAGCTGGATGCTCTACACACTCACAACACTGAAAAAATGTTTGCTGTGATGACTTTTCATTGAAGATATGAAGTGACTCAATAACTGAAGGTCAATGTTTGCAGTTACATATTAAAGTTTAGAAATGTTTGCATTTAGAAATATTTGTAAGCAGTGGAGAGTATACAAAGACCTGGTTAAGATCATGTTGCAATAAGGGGAAAAATCCTTTTCCATTCTATCGGAATAAAATGTCCTGATATTATTTTCTTTCCTTTCACATCACATGCATATCTTATTTTTTCAGTGGAGAGTAAAAGATCATAATTACTAGGCTCTTGTATATTCTCATGTAAATATGAACATATTCAAGAGACTCTAAAGATTAATGTGAGACAGACTTTGAGATCTGATTGAGGTCTACATCACATTGCCTGTTTCCAGGTAATCACTTGTCTTGCAAGATACTCTTAATTAAAATGATGGTTTACTCAGTATAATCACTAAAACCTTTAAATGAGTAAGACTTCAGGATTCAATTCCACAGCATGATATTTGCTATTTCTTTGATTATTAACTTTGTGGTGAGTAAATCTTTTGTTATCTGCAATCATTCAGTTAATAGATAATGAAAAAAATATGAATACATTCTTAAATATATGCTGACTATTGCATAGTGGAAAATATTGAAAAATAGAGTGTTTTATTAATGAATTATATAATAAAGCAGAATGATATTAATTCCTAAAAATAATTTATTTGAGGTATAACCTGCTATTTACTTGTGGCACCTTTCTATATTGCAGATACGAGAAAGGAGCAATACAAGGGCAAGGTATATACACTTGACTCTGTTTCATGTAGCCTGTGGTCACATCACATTTCAGAGGTAGTATTGAATCTGCTGCTGTCAAAGATTTTTAAAAGGTAAGCAGACCCCTTAATATATTTTTTTTCTGTTCTCAATCTGATATAGCCCCATGATACGGGAGAAAAAAAGCTTGAAGCTCATTAGAAACATGAGTGGCTCTGCAAATGACCAAGTGCATATCAAGGTCTTACTCTCCAGTATATATGTTATATATATATATTCATATGCACATACATATGCATATATATATACACACACTCTCCTATATATATCCGCATACATACAAGTACGTGGATATATATAGAAGAATATGTATGTGTGTATGTGTATATATAATGTATAGATATTTATCCAATATATAACTCTCCTATATTATAAGTAGAGGTGTAACTCTGCCCATTTGTTGGGTGAACCATATAACCCAGTGGTAATGCATCATTTCTTACTCATCTGCCTTCTTCCAGATGCCACATAACTATAGGAAAAAAGTAAACAAGTGGTTCCCCAAGGCACAGTGTTTGCTTTCTGCCTACGTGCAGGGTGTATGAATTCAGGGGCAAGCTTCGTACACACTCCACTACCACTTTGACCCTGTAACAGTAAAGTAGAATCTACCCTCTCAGATGAAGTTTACATACATGCATCATGCAAAAGTGCGTGTTTCAGCAGTTTGAGTATTTTGACACTTCTGTGTGCAAGCCACAAGCAAGTTGACTTTGACATACCATTTTGTGACACTGAATCTGAGGTGACGCTGAGATGTGTGAAAAAGGAGCTAAGGACCCCTGAGCACCACAGTTAGGCATCTAAAAACTATTTGAAACATCCTTGAAATTCACAAGAATTTGAGTATACAGGTTGCCTAATTGATGGTTGGTGTCACGCCATAGCAATTGCTAAGAATGCTGTAAATGTGTCATTACCCAGAAACTCCGTTTACATGATTGAGAGGTTTCCTAAATTGCAAACTTGTGAGATTAAGAAAGGAAAATTCTGTATAAAGGGTAGTTTTTAAATGCATTCCTTCCCAACAGGAAGGAAACAATTGAAACTTTATCAATTTTAATTGAATTCAGTAAATAAGGATAAAAAAGACACTGTTGAAACAAATGCTATTTCAACTGAATAGATCATGATGTTAAAAGAAAAGCAGTTTTTGTTTCTAACACCTTTAAAGCAAACGTTCTGAGATTATTTATCTGACAGGGTGCTTGAATGCTTGAAACTCGGGTTAACCTTTTACATTAACTCAACCGCACTGTATTGCACTGTTCTGACCTTGCATTTCTATGGTAATCCTGAATGTGTTAGGAGTAGGTGAATATTAAGGTCACACAGTTTTAGATATACAGGAAATACAAAGCAGAAAGCTTCCAATGCCAGCATGGAGAAGGAAGCATGGAGTACTGGCAGATTTCAGGATTCTCTGTGCTTTTAGAAATGCCTAGTCTTCCATGCCATCTCCTCGCATGCACTGAGAGCATTTTTCAGCGACACAGGAGAATGTGTGTTGGAGCATTTCCAGAAGCTCAGCTCTGAGTCAAAGAGAAAAGTCTCCATGTACAAAGAACCATTCACAGCCGTCAGAAGTTAGCTGTCTGTGGGACTCAGAGTACAGCTGCAGTTTTTCCAGAATACTGACAACTTCTGTGGCAACCAGGGACTGTTCACTAGTACTGGGATTTTTAAAGCTTCATCCAAAAAAAAAAGTCTCCATTATTTCAATTTCTGTGTATTTATTATTCTTTTATTGTTTTGTATTCCATTGGCATACTGCATGTATTTCTAAAGTTACAAAATTATAAGATATCAAGCTTTGAAATAAAATGCTTATTCTCTTCCTTTTTTTTTTTTTTTTTTAAGTTTCCAAAATGTACGGAAAGCAGTTAACTCAGCTTTCTGGCATCTCTGAGACATTTAAAATTGTGTTTGTAGCATTTATGGAGATGAAACAGCAGCAATATTTAAAGTAAGTGGAAGTGATAGGAGTGCATCTTCCCTGTTTTGCTACAGTCAGAAGTATAGTCATTTCTTTTTACTTCAGTAAGGATAAGACCTACAACCCTATTTGTCTTGCAGACACTCTAAATGTTCTCCTTATTTTTTCATATTGAATATACAGAAAAACAAACAGATTTTGATGTAATGCAGTGTAAAGATTTCATTTTCATTTATGGAATTCATCTAAAAATGCACTTCGCAGAAATACTGCAATAACCCAAACTAAAATGTTTGTGTTATGCTGCATTATCTGAATTCTCTTTGTAATCCTCCTCTTTCACTGTCTCCTTGCAAAGTTTACATAATTATAGTATGAAGATGATAAACATTTGGGATGATAAACTTTGGGAGCTTTCTTATTTCTTCTGAGATGTGCACAGTACATATTTGAATAATATAAAGTTGTATATAATAATCATTAGCATTCTTGCGCTATATCCCAGAATGTCATTTTAAAGGATATGTCAAATACTACAAGATAGAAACAAACCTTGCACTGGAGGTGGAGGAATTCAGTCACACATGCAATCATAGAATCATAAAAGGCTTAAGATTGGAAGGGACCTCTAGAGGTCATCTAGACTAACCTCCCTTCACATGCAGGGTCACCTAGAGCATGTGGCACAGGACTGCATCCAAGCGGGTTTTGAAGAGACCCTCTTCTCCAGAGAAGGAGACTCCACAACCTCTCTTGGCAACCTGTTTCAGTGCTCTGTCACTCTCACTGTTAAAAAAAAAATTCCTTAAGTTCCTGTGGAACTTTGGATGCCTCAGTTTCTGTCCATTTCCTCTAGTTCTGTCGGTGGCCACTAGTGAAAAGAGGCCACCACCATCCTCCTCATTGCCTCCCTTGAGGCACGTATAGACACTGATTAGATCCCCTCTCAGCCTTCTCTTCTCCAGGCTGAACAGGCCCAGCTCTCTCAGTCTGTATTAGTCTCTCTCAGTCAAGATTAGTCAAGAATTAAAATCAGGATATTTTTTATGATCTGTATTGTAAGTTTAAAAGAGTTTTTTTTATGAGGTGAAAATAGCCAAAAGTGTCTGCCAGCTCATATAAGGAACCACTGTGAAGAGAAAGGGAGGGAGGTAGGGGAATGGGAGAAGACATTTTAAAAATCACAACTTGTCTTTGTCTTTTTATTCCTGACCCTGATCCACTTTACTTGTATCTTCCACATTGCTTTTGCTTTCCTTGCCTCTTGAGGCTGACCATACAGTGCAGAAACGTGAAAGGTCCCTGAGGAGCTGCAAGGAAAATCCCTTTACAAATATGACTGGGGGCACCAGGCTGCCAAGTTGCTCTCTGGCGACAGTGACACAGTAATTAACTGCTGTTCACTGGAAGCTGTTTTAGATGTCCAGTTTCCCCTCATTACATGGATCTTATCTTTAAAATCTGCCCATTTTTTATATTAGCTCCCAGAAGAAAATTAATGGGCTGTGAACAGATAAAAGCAGGAGACTTTTAAATGCATGTTCTTAGTACTTCTGATCTTGTGATATTCTCAAAAGCATTCTTTTCTTTCATTTTTCTTTTCCTACAGTAATAAGTGGATTCCACAGGCCAGTGATGTGGCTGTCACAGGTACAGAAGCTTGTTTGTTTGTGTGTTTTTTTATGAATAACTGTCTTATCATCAACAGGGTTTCCCCAGGAAGACAGTCTCTCGAGCTTGAATATGTTACCATGCTCTGAGTAGTGCAGTCTGCTATATTAAACTGTGCATCAGGATGCCACTCTGCCACTCACCATAATTGCTTTCCCTCTGTGTTAGCTTTACACAATAATGGTACTTACATGTTTTTACTGTAGCTTTTCTTTCTCCACATCCAAATCACAGAATGTTTTAATCATTCACCTTATGAAATCACTCCGAACACTGTAATACACATGCACATATGAACATAAACACACAAAGGATTATGGATGACCTCCGTAATGTTTAAAGAAATATTTGGGGAAAAAATATGTTTCACAGGTTGTGAAATGCAGTTACTGAAGAGAGACTCAAAACAAATTTGATATTTTATTTCAAGTGATAACTTAGTGTATTTGCTTCCCATTCCTGGAAAAAAAAAAAGAGAGAGAAAAGTCATGATGACAGATGTATTTCTTACTCTGCCCTGTGGAGTCCAAGAAAATCTTTATATCAGATCTTTTGAAGAGTAACACATTATTACTGTACTGCCATCATGTTGCCACAGGTTTCTAAGCAGCCTTGAGGCACTCGCTTTCTAAACCACTGGGAACTCTTTATCTCATGGAATTTGATGTGCCTATTTTGAGTAGAAAAGTACTCAAGTGGAGTCACCTTTCATCATCTCTGGACTTGCAATTTGTCAAAAGAAAAGGCTTCCAAGGCCATATGAAACAGCAGATATTTGTCATTGTTTGGACACTGTATTACACTTTGGTCACTGTTCACTGAATGAAAGGTGTAATGCTCAGAAGAAGAAAAAAATAATAAATAAAGCAGCTTGTAATGCTTTTGCTATTTCTTTCTGAAATCCATCCTTGTACTTTCTTTTTTTCTTTCTTGAGTACAAAAATAACTCTCACTCAAACTGAAAAGTAGCAAATAAAAAAGTTGATGATGGAAACACTGTTAAATAAAGCCTGATTAGTACGTGAGACTTATTTACAGAACAGCAGCCTTTGAGAGAAATGCTTATCAATATTTGACTGAGAATTACATTTTACGTGGTTAACCCCAAAAATTCAGAGCTGACTAGAAAAATAGCAAGGAGTTTTGGAATGGAGATAATCTTTAAACCTTTTTTTTTCTTTTTAATCAAGACAACTTACTACTACTTGTATTATTGTTGTAAAACAGATGATGATAGCCACTGTCAAGTTATCATTGGAAGCTATACTGTATGGACTTTCCTGTGTCACTGACACATGATATGTGTAAAGGTCTTTTCCCACAGTTCCACAGAACCAATACTGGAGAAGAAGACTAGTTGCTTATATCTTAAATCCTCTTAAACCCTCTTTAAAAATAGTCAGAGACACAAGTCAGAGACACTAAAATTTCCTGCATGTTATAAAATGTTATTCATAAAATTTTATTAGCTTATTTGCTATGGTACTATGAGACTATCTTGTGTTAGACAGATATCCTGTGATCTGGGCAAAAAAAAAAAACTGAGGGAATTTGAGGGAACTATGTGTCTATCTATTCAACTATCTATCTATCTACTTTCTATCATCTGCAGTGAAGTAGTAACCACTAGAAACAAGGAATAAATGCATTTTTTTTTCATGTGAAACTTCTTATATTAATAAGTTAACTTTGATTTCTTTCAAAGTTTTTTTTTTTCTTTTTCCTTAAAAATCTTTTATTAGGGGTTCTTTTTTGTGACTCCAATTTTACATTCTGTATGGCATTTGGAAAGATTTGATCAATATACTGATGTTCTTCAAACCATAGAATCTTAGGCTCCTAAAGGACATCATGTCTTCCACCTCCACACTCAAAGCAGGGCCAAGTTCTAAACATCAAGACTTACCCGCCTTGTCTTTGTAAACTCTGCTCATGATACCCAGGGGCATGAGGGGAATAACTGGAAGTCTGTTTATGAAAGAATTTTTGTTGGCTTAAGTTGGCTTTCAATCAGCCTACAGTCATTGATAAGAAAAACCTTTTGAGTTCCTTTGAAAATTATTTTGTATTCATTTTTATATTTTGATTAGTATAAAAACTTTTTAGCTATATGTAAGGTGAAAAGGGATTGTGGAGCAAGTATGTAGCACATTTATAACTATCTCATCTATGACTTCTGCAAGACTCAATTCCCACTTGCTCTGCAAATGCTGTGCAAGAACCCTAACAAAGCCCTATGCAATAGAATTTCACTTCCAACAATCCACTCTCTCTCTTCAATTTGACAAAATTTACCATTATATTTGGGGTTGTTTAGGCATTTGCCTGTCTCAGAAAGTTGCTGCAATAATTCTCCATATTTCCCAGCCCAGATAGGTGTGTAAGTTCCCTTTCTATTGATAATAGGAACAGACATTTATCAAGTGTTGTCCACATCATCTTAAAACTGATCACACCATATGGACTCTTATGAAGAGAAACAGTGTCTGTTTCTTTATAGTAATTTTAAAAGGAACTGAGGGGAACCAGATCATAAAATATACCTATACAATGGACAGCTGAGTATAGGTGAGGTAATTCATATCCAAAGAATAAAGTCTCCATTTTCCTGTTCTTGTTTTTAATTGAAGACTGTCAGCTGGATGGAGGACAGGTGCTTCACATGATTTCTAAACTCTTCATATTCTTCACATTGTAACACTGGTGTCTACCCTTCTTACTCAGGTAGACTTTGTGCTAGGCTGCTAGAGAACAGCACTATATGTCTATAGTTCTCCACCAGTTCATATTTCCAGGTGACTTTGAAGAAGAACAAGATTCAACCTGATACAAGACCCTTCTCAAACAGGGTCCAAAAATTATGTCTTCTGACCTGTTGATTTTTAAAATTATTTTGACCTGTGCCACAAAAATATGTTCTCAGCCTTTTTGAATAGAACCCCAATCTTTTGGGTATTTCAGTTTTTAAAATGTACCAAGACACTCATAAACCACCACTCTATACTGAATATCTTGTATAAAATACTATAACAGAAAGCCACTTATAAATAACAGCAAAAGCCAAACACAGAACAATTCTTACTCCATTCTTTATTTTCAGCAATAGCTTACTTAAGCAGTGGTTCTATTGGTCTGAATAAATTTTGTGTGGTAAGGTGAAAAACTTAATGCATATATCAGCATTAGGACCAGTTTTAAGAATGTGCTCAGATTTATTTGAACATATTCATGTCATATTTGTTTGTTTTGTTTTGTTTGTTTGTTTTGGCATTATTTGTCAGTATTATTTACACTGGTGCTTCATATCTTGGAATGATATTTGATATCATGGCATCTACATATGATATCACCTTGCTTATTTCAGGGATATCATGAAGTATTTGGGCTATCCTTTCACTAAACCCTGGCACTGTACTACAAAGGCATTCTGATTTACTTTCCTAAATGTTTGGCATGGAAGAAGCAGTTCTATTCTTCTTAGCCTGTCTACACTAAGGACTCTCTAACAACATATCATCAATTATAAACTTTGTAGAACAAAGTCATGTTAGTGCCAAGCCAAAGCTGTTTTGCTTTTAAAATGGTGTTTTGTTACAGTTATGTCCACAGAGACTGTAAGGGGGAGGCGGGTGGGACAACAAAAAACAGTAAAAGTATGTGAATTTTCTAAAAGAAAAACCTTATGCATGAGACCTTAAAAGAAGAAGAAACCTTAAGAAACCTTAAACACTTAAGAAGACTGCCAAAAATTCTTAAACACTGTCAGATTGATATCTGGCATGGCCAAGAAGGAATGGTTTCCTACCACCCACTGTCCACTTATGAAACAGTTCAGTTGAGAAAAGCGAGTCAGATTTCCCTCTGTTTTTTAAGTCTATATTGTAACGAGGTGCTAAGAGCGGTAACTACAGCTAAGATTCTGGTCTCAACACCTGACTTTTGTGTCTGTTTTATTTAAGTTGCAAGAAAAATGCAGGAGGACCATTTTCTGCAGTTTCCAAAACTGAGTACTGTGCAAAGGGTCTGACTTTGGTCCAGATATGCAAAAGACCTTGTTTACCCTACTAAGAGATCTAATTTAACTAAACAGGGATAGCCATGTACAAACTAAAGCAACATAGACTAGACAAAATTCTGTTAGCATTGTTTGCTTTGTGTATAAAGCACTCCAGTGCAAATACTTTTTTAGCTCTGGTTCTGATGTTTAATAGTGTTGTTTGATAAACAGAACTAAAGAGGTTTTGATTATGAATGACATGTATCTCAGTGAGAAGAAAGATAAACTATTGAAAGGATTCTGTCTGTTCCTGAAGAAACATATTTTTTGAAAATCTTTTCTAGATTAGTCTAAAATAACTGGAAGAATGCTCTATGGTTCTACACTAAGGTAATTATTTATATCAAATTAAATTATTATTATTAAAAGTGCTTTAGCATTGATTAACAATAATGTATCGGGCTTTCATAGTGATAGGTATCTGCAATATTTGATCTAACATCAACAGCACTTCTGCAGACTCAGCTCTATGTCTTAGAGATTGAAATCTCATAAATGTGAGAATGTTTTAAAGCTACTAAAATAACTGCAATTTATCTAGTGTCTATGCTCAGAATGCTTTTCATATATACAGGAAAGTTAAAGTTCTTTATAAATGCAATATTTGCAAGATTTTCTTTTTAAGCATCCAATGATGGTTATTTTCCCCTATGTTGTATAAGGGAAGTGCATTTTCCTTATGTAGAGCTCAAGGATTTCACAATAATATCTAATTTTTCAGATTTTTTTCCCTGAATGATAATACTAAAATGATACCTACAAGACCTTAAAATAATTCAGCTTTAATTATTGTAGTTAAAATATACAACATATAAGAGGTTATTCATGGATCTATAATTTTTTTCTTTTCAGTTATCTTCTTTAGAAATAATATTTGAAAAATAAGTCAATAATGCAATTGTATCATTAATTTTCCAATAATGACTAAAAAATTCAGGAAAAAAATCAACACATGCATTTTTTCCTAATACAGGCATTCATTTTTCTATGCATTCATTTTACTCAGAGAAACCTACCCTTCTACAGGGTCTGCAAGCTCAAAAACATGGAAACTTTTGATCTCCATTAAAAGCAAGGCTTCTATTTCCTTCTCCAAGATGAGATTGATATGTCTTCTTGGATAGTCTATCCTCTAGTGAGTCTGTCAAGATGCAGGATAAAATCTCCTTCATAAATAGTGAAGAATTTAACTTGCAGACACTTTAAACTGGAATTTAATCTAAGAAAACATTTTTACTAATGATTTTTAGCTAAAATTGCTTCTGAACAATTCATGGAGGATACTTAAAATTTGCAACAAATTACACAAACCAAGCAGTACAGCTTATGTTCCTTGATTTCCTAACTTAGCTAACCAATCATCAGCATCTGAATTTCAGCCTGAAAATCATACTGCTGATGAATGTCTATGCAACTCTACAGTCTCTTCCAATCAGTCTTCGACTATCCAAGACTAGCAATTACTTTTTGAGAATTTTATTGCTAGTGAAATTCTTCTGCTGGAATGTTCACATCAAGTGAAACAAAAATGTTTCAGAGGACCCACTTGGATGCAGTCTTGTGCCACACACTGTAGGTGACCCTGCATGTGCAGGGGGGTTGGACTAGATGATCTCTAGAGGTCCCTTCCAACCTTAATGATTCTGTGATTCTGTGAGAGGGATTTGAGAGTCCTGGTTGACAAGTTAACCATGAGTCAGCAATGTGCCCTCGTGGCCAAGAAGGCCAAAGGGATCCTGGCCTCCATCAGGAGGAGCGTTGCTAGCAGGTTGAGGGAGGTGATCCTCCCCTTCTACTCTGCTCTGGTGAGGCCACACCTGGAGTATTATGTGCAGTCCTGGGCTCTCCAGTACAAGAGGGATGTGGAGCTTCTAGAGAGGGTCCAGTGTAGAGCCACAAAGATGATTAAGGGACTGGAACAATTGTCACATGAGGATAGATTAAGTGGGCCTGTTTTTATCTAGGGAAAAGAAGGCTAAGAGGAGATTTGATTAACATGTTCAAGTACCTGACAGGTGATTGTAGGGAGGATGGCGCTACGCTCTTCTCCGTAGTGGCCAGTGACAGGACAAGAGGTAACAGCTATAAGCTGAAACACAGGAAGTTCCATCTCCATATGAGGAAATTTTTTTTAACAGTGAGGGTGACAGAGCCCTAGAACAGGCTGCCCAGAGAGGTTGTGGAGTCTCCTTCTCTGGAGATCTTCAAAACCCGCCTGGATGCCACCCTGTGCCATGTGCTCTAGGTGTCCCTGCTGGAGCAGAGGGGTTGGGCTAGATGGTCTCTAGAGGTCCCTTCCAACCTTAACCATTCTGTGATTCTGTGATAGTTAGAATCAATTAACAACTCTTTTATTTTGTAAATGCAGTTTCCCAAGCTCTAATTGTAATTTTTCTTATCAAACTTCTTATTTTATTTTGTACTGCTAAATCTAATAAATGTAAAAACATTCATCTGTTTTTAGTCAATAGAATAAGCCTCTTCTGAAATCTAATCAAATCAAATCAAATCACCTCACATCTTTTGTATAATTATAAAAATTAGTACTTTCTTAAAACCTTTTGTTTTAATGGAGTCTGTAAGATATTTTCACATGCTGGACAGGATGCCAGCTAATTTCTCTATTTTTTAATTACCTCCTACATTTTGGCCACATGCCTAATCTGAGCTCTTTATGTTCTCTTTTTGCAATTATCGTATGCCAAATACTGATTGCTTCATAGTCACCTGTGGCTACCTTTTACTTCCTCCCTGATTTTGAAATAGAGCCATATTTCAATGCCATCTGTAAAATCAAGACACACCCACAACCGTAAGCAGATCTTTTTTTTTTTGTTTACTGTTTTGTAGTATTTAGACATGCTTAATATCCAAATTAAATATATCTATTTGTTAATATTGCAAATCATGCATATGATTTAGTGGAGAGAGGTGGAAAAGGGAAAAGGAAAAAGCAAAGTGAATTGCAGCCTTCACATCACTCCTTGTGCTGTGCTTTTCTGCTTCAGCACCGCTGCTTTTATTCATGTTCCCAGTGCAGCAACTCAGCTGCTCATTCATATTTTGATTTTATGGGTTCAGTTCAATTACTTAAATATTTGAAAGGCTATAGGGCATCTAACTACATAGAATATGCACAAAACCTGGCATAGAGGAGACCCTTGATTTTCTCAATAGGACTGTCCTAGAGTGCATCATCTGTTCTAAAGCAAATGAATCACACCTCATGGGAGATGTGTCATTTGGCTGAACGTCTGGGACAAGAAAGAAATGGGGAGGAAATTATCGTTGGTGAAATTCCTGAGTTGTTAGTCTGCTGTTATTTAAAATTATTAATTGGAAAGAGGAGGGAGGTGATGTGACATGCAGCAAAAGAAATCTCAACTGTTCTCCCACATCCTATTCATTTCAGTGATGCATTTCCTGGACTGTTATTTGAAGTATAAACAATCATGCTCTCATAATAAAATAGAATGAAATACATCTCAAAAAAAATCTCATTTTTATTACATTAGATAGAGCAAGTGCCTCTATTTGGTCTTGTTTGTTTTGCAGTTTGGGTGGAATTAGTCACATAAGATTACACTCAAAGCACTGAGTGGTAAAATTAGCTATCAGGGTAGCAAGATGCTGCCCATTGATCTATAGAATGTACCTTTCCTCCCCATGGAAGAAAGTTGTTATTGGTGTTCTAAAGAAAGAAAATTTCCACAAAGGTCGCTTCATAGACTACCCACTAACTCTTAACTGTTAGACTTCCTCATTAAAGAGCTCAGAGACCCTCTACTTCCACTATGTGAACAATTGTTTTCCAAGTCAGCTTTGAAGAGCTTTTCCCCAGTTCCATGGTTATGCTGCAGCTGTGCTATCAGTAGCTTTCTAACCAGGTCTTATCAAGAAATTTTATATTATATTTTCCGAAAATTCCAGAGGGACTAATCTATTAAAAATCCTAAATGAATGTCATGTCATAGTGCTGCCAGGAGACAGTGGTGCAGTGGTACAATAAGTATCAGGAAGGCTGCAGCCACAAAGAAAGAAAAAAAAAAAAAAAGAGAAAAAAAAATGGCCAGAACAGAGAAAAGTATAAGGCATAAATCAGTAGGAATATTACGGAACTCTCATTGTTTAATATCATTACATGACATCATAAAATCAAGAATATAAAGCTTCTGCCTCAAGAAAATGCCATGTACAGGAATAAAAGAAAGAGAATAAGATGAAGAATAGCCTGGGATGATTTATTTATCTTACTATTTACCTGACTTTTTATTTCAGACTCAGACTATGGATACTGGTTTCAGTACATACTGTAGATATAATTAAGTAACTTAGTATGTTTGTAAACATAATTTAATACCTGAAAATACATTTTAATAATATAATTTAATTTATTGAAAATATAATTTAGAAATTTAAAATATTTAATTATTATGCAGCATAAAATGTGTGATGATACTGGGTTATGATATCTGGAATTAAAATATATATATGTAAATGAATTGGTATTCTCAGCAAAGCAAAGGAACAAAAAAGGAAAGATAATGGTTCTAAGGAAGAGCAAAGACCAAAATTTTGGAAAGGATTCACATTGTTTCCTAATAAGGACATAATCTCCTACCATCAGACTCCCTTCAAGAGAGATTGATTCAATTATATTACTTAGTGCAAGGGACAGAACAGTTAAAATTAAATAAAAATATTGGTTTTCTTTCTTTCTTCATCCACTGAATTTAACAAAGGAAATAATATTTAATTTGCAAAGTTCAATCAAAATCACCTTTGCTATTGCATGGTATTTATAGTGTCTCTCTCTGACTCTCGTGTCTACACAAATGTCATCAATTCCACAGTACTGTAAATGGTTAAGATTCTCCACTGCATTTTACTGAAATCCATCCTGGGTTAGAAACAACTGCATGAATGCACAGAGTTTACAATTTCACTTTCATTATAGCACACCTTTCTGTAATATCAGCTTAAGATGGTTATATGTTCTGAAACAGAACTGTCTCAAAATTGGTCAGCATGCCATAGCAGATGACAACCTGAGCCAAAGTCTTAAAAGTTCTAAACTGGCAGAGCTCATTTCATCTATCCTATTCAGACTTCTTATACTCTGGTGATTTCCAGTAAAGTCTTAATAACAACCAGCTAACCAGTTTGCCAATAATACTTACATTTACTAATTTCAAAACATTTTAGATTGAGATTTCTGATGTCAGGTAGCCTTAAAAGATGTAAACACACACTTTTTAATGTCTCATGGGTATACGAAATGGTAATCTGAATGTATAAAACTATGAATCAGATTTTTAAAGGCTGTTAAGAATACAAGCTTCTCTCTCAAAGCCACTGAAAGATTGGCATCTGTATATCTTTGAAATGCCTCCTCTCTTTTGTGCATTTATCTACAGAAGACTGTATGACACAGAATATTGCATGAGTTTTTTCTTTTTTTCTCTGAAAAGAGAGTAGGATTGGTTTCCAGAAATGTGTTTAATGGTATGTGTATTGGTAATTTCTTTTTTTTTTTTTTTGTCTTATCACATTTGTTTTCAATTTATTCACACCCTCCAAAAATATATATGGTGAAGCCCATGTATGCTAGAAGATACTAAAAAAGGTATATTTTCTGTAATTTTTTAGCTGAACTGTTACATGATTCCTTTACCTTCCACAGTTCTTTAGCACCCTTCTGGCAGGCTTTTCTTTCATAAATATCCTCACATCTTCTTACACTATATCTTAGGGCAAGGCATACAACATATGCACATACAATGTTGTCCCCTAAGAACCATTCTGTCTGAGATGTTACACTACTCCGTACTATTTCAGGCACTTTGAACTATAGAAAAGAGAGAACAAGAAAGAAAAACAAATAATTATATCTGAGGCCTGATGATGACTAGAAAGAATCTGGAGGAGAGAAAAGACCAAGAAATTTGCCTGTGATTCAAAATGAAATCAAAATAATTACTTTCAAATTGCTATGCTCTCTACTACTGTCAAGTTATGGGCTAGTTAGCAGTTGATAGTTTCCTTGGTATTGTATGAATAAATTTCAGTTACTCTTTGATAAAAAAAGAAAAGAGAGAAGAACAGGCAATAGTTTTAAACTTTTCTATTTAATCAGTAATGAAGAAAAAAGGTAAGATTAGAGTAGCACTCATCATTGTTCAAATTGTTAAGAGATAGAGGATTCTTCCCCTCTTAAGCAGCATTGCATTTAATTCTACAGAGCTGTAATAACTAACAACACCTGTGTGTATAATAGTAATATATACTATATTCATATAGTATAGGGAATGTATGCATGTGAGTAATCTTTCTCTATTTCCATAGAATACAGTTGGACATAGGGGAATAGAAATCTTAGCACATATGACAGCAGTTCCGCCCCCCAGGTCCTCACTTTCACACTTAAAACAGGTCTGAGAATATCTATGATGTGACAGTACCTTGCAATTTGATTTTCTTGCAATTTCAAGACAGAGTTGGCTACCAACAGCTCAAGTTAATTCTAGTAATACCCATTTTCTCATTGACTTCCTGCTCATTCCTGTTCTGCAATAGGAAATGGAAAAAAGAAGTGGACATAATCTGGAGCCAAAAGCATTTCCCTGTGCCAGCTCCAGCAACTATTGTAACTGTACAGGAGACTTGTTGGAAGCTTTGCCTTATTTTGATTCACCTTTCCTATGTAAAGTTTTTGTTCAAGCAATCACACAAAGGACCATGGCTCTAAAGCATTATTATGAATTCAATTGATCCTATGTAACTTTAGCTGTGTGGAAGCATTTGTCTGTGGATAATGACAGACACAGAAGAATCTTTCTTGGCTTGTGAGATCCTGGCTTGTGTTGAGAAAGTTGTTGATACAACATTTCCCAGTGTTACAGGGTTGTTCGTGAAGTCTGCATGGGAAAGGCACCTAATCAAAATATTCCTCTAGGAGATTTAAAGAATCACTTCACATGTGATATACTTCTCATTTTCCTTGTTAAAAAATAGGAAATTGCAGAGGTAGAAGTCTAGCTGCAATATTATCCCCAAGACAGGCTGAATTAAAGATGGACATCACCTAAAGGCAAAATTTATGCTCAGGTTATTTGAGGACAGCTATGGTTGAGAAAGATAATAATTATGTTCATTATGACAGACATGTCTATTATCTATTATAATATGTCTATTATGATAGATAATTATGAGAGAGAAGAGAGGATATCCATGAATGGGTACCTGCTTAGTAGTCCAAGGATAACTTCATTCAGGAAACAGTTCTATGTTCATAACAAGGTTTTGTAATATGGACAGCATCTCTATTATCAAACATCTGAAAGATTGGTTTTGTTGGGAAAAAAATATCATGAGTAGGTAGGTGTAAAACAGAGAAAAGCAGAAGGAATCGGCTAGGCATAGCAACTTAGTGTGAGAGGATCCTAGAGAATCCTCTACTAGCATACCTAAGTGGCCTCATGTTCCTTAGCTGTTAGAGGTTGAATGCTGCTTCCCTAAATGAAACTCTAGAATTATCTCACTTATCAGCAATTTCTGTTAGTACAGAAATTCTGTAACCTCATCAAAATATGATACTATCATCACAAGACAAATGCAGTACTCCACATGATCAATTTTTCAAAAACTTTCTACATTTCACAAAGGCAAACCACTGATATGGCATTCTCAGGTGGAGACCAGCTGATTAACTTATTGTCCTATTAATTAGAAGTGAGATTAAATGATTATTTTCAAGGTATTTTACTTCCACTAAGTGCTTAGTCTAGTTAAAAATCTGAAGTTCTTGAGTATTACACTGATAATTTGTAGATTTTATCTGAGAATCCAGGAAGAAAGGGAGTAAAAGGGGGATTTTTTTTTTCTGTAACAGCTTTTAAACACCATCATACACTTGTAAATATCCATCAAAAAGATTTCATTTTGCATATCGCTATTTATAGTATCAGTGGCTATGAATACTTCTGGAGACATTTTGCATAGTGTTTACTTGCAATAGGCATGTTTATTATTACACTAAGAATCTAAGTCTTTTTGCAAATAATTATTATGAAGAAAGAAGTAGATTATTAAAACTAAATGCTGAAGTTCTCATTTAGGCAAGCTTTCACTACGATCAATGGTTTTCCTAAAAAAAAAAAAAGTAATATCGTGTGACTTAATTTCTCTTTTCTTTCTGTATAGCAAGCACTCATGCAACAAATATTCTCTTTAGAATTAACAAAATGTTTTTTTTCTGCCTAAAGCAAAAAATCTGAACCACAAATCAGACAGGATGTGCTCAAAAGTCTAGAGCAGCTGAGCAACATGATGCAAAGCTGTCATTTCCCACAGTTCTACCATTCATATTTCAAGTGATCTGTGAAGTATTGTCAGTATGCTGAGGCAACTGTTCTAAGCAAATGACATTGATTCAGCTTCAAGGATGACATGAAAACATCCAGATGGCATGCATGCTTCAGATTACAAACATCAGATAGATTATAATGTAAAAATATAGAAAGGTGGTCACAGTAACTATTACATTAGTAAACAGGAAAAAAACATATACTGATAATAGGTTTCCAAAATAGCCGCATAAAGATGCCTTATTTGCCTGAGAGACAG
Organism: Tinamus guttatus; assembly: GCF_059628265.1. Lineage (NCBI taxonomy): Eukaryota > Metazoa > Chordata > Aves > Tinamiformes > Tinamidae > Tinamus > Tinamus guttatus. The sequence continues at coordinate 59,122 of NW_028288869.1, read as the reverse complement.
AATGACATGAACAGTAAGTAGGCTATAATTAAGATCTAAAACCTAATCAGAGTTGGCTGAAATAGTCATTGCCCTTTTCTGAATACGGTATTATTGAAATGAAATAAGAAGGAATGGAAAGATTTTTTTGGATCAGCTGTCATACACACCTTCTGAAGAAAGATTCTGTATAATGACTGAACTGAAAGTAATTTTGAAAGAAATTCTCTAAGGAGGAATTTTCCTATCATCCACAATTTAAATTAGTAAAAGTCGCCTTTTATCTTCTGTCACTAACTTATCCAATAATTACATTTAAAAGAGACTAAAAATATGTCATTTGGGGGATGAATCAAAACTGATTTCAATCACTTGCAAAAACTGATGTTTTGAGCAAAAGGAAGAGATATCCTATAAAAATTAGCTCATAAAGAGAAATTGATGCTTAAGAATAGTCTCCTATGATAGATAAACTTGACAGAAGCAACCAAGGAATTTTAGAATAAACCACAAATTTTAAGGTGTGAGAACTGAAGTAAAATGTCTAATTAAGGTATGTCCTAATGTATATCACTGCCCCACCAGGAGAAAGATAACCATATTTTAAAGTTAGCTTGTTTATTACATACCACAGCCAGTGACAATCTAACCGATGCATTTCTGATTCCTTATCTTCTTAAGGCTTATGTTGTCTTAAGGCTCCATATCATTTGTTTCAGTCTTACATGGAGCACAAGATAAAGATTTTTTTGCAAATTCATTTTTATGTAATTCTCATTAAAATGATTAAGTGACCTTTGTTTCCAAAGGCTACTCAGTAATTGAAGATTAGTTTAAATGAAAGAATCGCAATTTATTACAGTACTCAGAGGTGTTTTTAAAGTTACATTTCCATCCATGTTGTAGAAAAAAAAAAGATTTTCTACTTTTTGCAAACCTTTGACTCAGGAGATTTCTAGAACAAATTATTTTAGGTATATAGGTTTATATTATTCAAATAAATAATGATTGAGAGAGATCAAAAGGTTGGTCTGTGCTAGACTGTGTTCCTTTACAAAACAACAACAACAAAACCAAACAAAAAGAAAACAAACAAACAAAAAACCCCACCACCACTAAAACGGGTGTTTACTTAAATAAGATCAATCATTACCATTCAATATATTTGACATTGAGACAAGAATTGATATAACTATAGACCTGATAAGAGCTTCAGAAGTCTTTCAATCCATTTCTCTGTCCTTGTGAAATTTTATAAAAAGCAGTTACTACCCTTTATGTAGAAATCAACAGAAATAGTGTTATATACTCCCTCAGCTAGTTGTAATACTGCAATTAGCAATACAAATGGTTTCCTAAATTCCGTTCCTATCGCTGCTGTGCTTGTCCTCATTCATAATTGGTTTTCAGGTTTAGATAGGAAATACTTTTCTTTGATGTTTTCACAAGTGGGAAAGAATTATGTGCTTCTTTGTGTATATCTCCACAGAAGGTAAACAACTTTAATAGCCTGTGGGATTGCTAATTAGAGCTAATTGTGGCATGATTGACCTATCTTGACAGTCAAGTACCTCACAAAACTTGCATTCTTCACAAGGTGAGGATTTGCTTACATAAATAGTTTGTATGCACCAAACCTCAGAGGCAGAGATTTCTTTGGCTATGATCCTGTGAATTTACTAACTTATTTTTTCTGATTTCTTATTCATTTACAGAACAAGACAGAAACTGTCACTTGTGTGTTGAAGCATACACTTTCTTGTTCTGTTGTTGTCCCCAAAATCAGAAACTTGAACTGGCAAGCAAAGTCTCCAGTGAATGAAGATCTGAGCAGCACTGATAGGTTGCTCTGTATAAAAACATGAAAGGGAATTATGGAATCTCAAAATCTCAAGGGTAAGTTAGGTGTTCAATGCAAATGACTAAGATGAAGTTCTGGACTATTCTAGATCAATAGAAAGCCTCCCTCTCACTTCACCTGGCACAGAATTTTCACTGCTTTTATAAACATACACCAGGGCTGAAAGTCTTCTCAAGTTATGCATATTGCAGTAGAGTTTTCTGAACTTTCTGAACTTCTGTTGAAAATTTGTGTTACTTTCTTTTGGAACATTGACTGTTCCTGGCCACAACACCTAGAAAATGGCACCTGAATACATCTAACTGGTTTAAACTGACTAAATTTATCTGGTATTTCTTGATAAAAAAGACAACAGTTTTTTGGCGGTGCACTTCAGCAGTTCTATTGCTGTGGAAAGTGGGGGTGTACCACTAATTTGTCCCCGGGATGGAGAAAGCCAAAGAGGTTGTCCCAGTGTTACAGGATTAGCAAAGGCATTGGCAGTTTATGAGGATGATCTAATATAGAAAGCAGTAAACAGTTGAAATAATTGTCCCTGGAAAAGGCAGAATGAGGAAAAAGTGATACTGGCATTGATGCGGAAATTGTGCAGAAGTTGAGCTAGATAGTAATATGTATACCATTTAGAACAAACTTAATTATTTTCATCATTTAACTTTAAAATACTAAGCATTTTAAAATAATTAAAATACAATCACAAAGAATATATGTATGGCCTTTATACATTTTAGATACAACATATGTGTAGAATTTGGTGTTGACAAAGAGAAAAATAGCTTCTTAAAAGAGTTGGAATTATTAAGTCAGCTTTTTGAGGAAAAGTGCAGTTGGTCTGCCCATTGTATGTTAACATCATAGAGAGGAATGATGCAGTCAGCAGGTCTTTGTCTCCTTTCTGTAAATAATGAGCCTTTAGAACACAGAGCACATGTCTCTGTCGCAGACAATAAATCATCTCTGGACTTCATCTCCGCATGAGGTCAGTCATGCCTTCAGCCTCCCAGGTAACTCTCACAAGTCTACACAGCTTACTGTGACATATTTCCTCATCATGGCTCTGTCCCAGTGCACAGGGACTGCACAACAGCTCCCAGCTCAGACCTCTAAGCCCAGTGTTTCATCTAGGAATAAGTAAGGCAAATGGTTATAGCTGTGTCTTGCAGCTAAAGTCAAGAAAAATATTTTTAGTTGACCTTGTCATGCTTGGTGTAACTGCACACACAAGCAGATAGAGTATGTATCCAAAAAAGTCCACTTAGAAGGGATACTCTGAACCAAACCCAACTTAAACAGTAAATTTCAACTTTAAAATTTGTATGCACCCAGAACTCAAAAGAAAAAAAAGAGCAAGCCTCAATCCAGTTATGTAGCCATAACTGTAACTACATTATAGGAAAATGTCTTTATTTAAAATTTATATAGGTCATTATGCACAAAGAATAAGAAGCAAAAATATTTCCAGTTGATGATATAGATGACTGCTGCCTCATACGTTAGAGATTTTATGGACAAGAAAAAGTGCTCAGAATAAATATCATATATTAAAATAATATATGTTTACTAGACTTTTGTGGATCTTTCCATGTATATAGTATTTGTACATTATTTCCGGGCAAATTAGAGAGAACTCTGAGCTTGTAGGCACTGAGAAGTGAACCTTTACTAATCAGCAAAATCCAGCTTGGACAGGATTCCTGGAGAATGGGTGAAACTGTGAGTTGTACCATTTGTTTGATACAAAGCAGTTCCTGTCATGCATCAAAAATACAACATTAGTAATGACGTACTCTGTTTTCCTTAACCTGGAGATTTAAACAGCTTATCTTACGTTGTGCAGAAGATTCATATAAGCCTTTAAACAAAAATGAAATGTAATGAAGGAGGGAATATAAAACTACTGAATGAATTAATTGACTTTAGAATGCATCAATAAATGTAATGCTGTATTTATAAATACAGACATGGTCAAAAATTACAGAGTAAACATATTTCATGCAACTTCTGGATTCTTTACCATCTGTATGTAATATTCTAATATAATCACTACTAAAATCTGTCTGGATATATTTCCTGAGGAAAATGAATGTAAAGAGGCATTTTTCCAAAGAGTCAGGCAATAGGAGCAGTGGAACTCCAAATAGGAACTATAGATAGCCAGAAGATTAATCATTATTTCTCCAGGCTACCTATTCTCTAACTATGGAGTGAAGTAGCAGAATCCAAATACCTTTCTAAATATTAACACTAAATACAAATTTAACTGCATATTTTATCTTCTCCCACTGTCTGATCCTTTTAAACTCCTTCATTTATTCACTTCTTAAACAATCAGTCTGTTAAGATTGTATGTAGTAATAAATTTTTGCTTTCATTTTTCTAGATCCTATTGGAACACAAACCTTTGGTAACCATGGGACTGGGGATGTTCCTATGGGCTTTTCCAAGAAGTACATATTTTATGTAATCTAATGCAGAGGAGGAATTGCAAAAATAGGAATTCTGTAAAGTTTTTGATAAAATCAATAAAAATTTTACATTGTTTTAACATGGGTTCATATGGAAATCTCTGAAACTGAAATAATGAATTCTGTAAGGTTTGTAGAAACAAAGCAATGGTGAATTGTAGGATTCTTGTTCATCACATATAGCTTTATGACAATTCAGCCTGAGTGAGTCAAATGGAGAGCAAATTTCTACATTAAGCAACTGTCAACTTGAAAAACAGCCCAAAAGAGAGCTCTTGATGCTTTTTTTATTTGATAGTGATGTATAATGAAGATATTATTCTATCCCTTTGCCTAGTGACTGAAAAAACTAACCTATATAATGTAATTATTAGCGAATTTTAGAAATGTGCTATCCCTGCTGAAAGGGATGGATACATGTATAAGAAATCTTCTTTTCCTGTTCCAAGAGGAGGGAGAATCTGTGGAAATCTTTGCCATTGTCCTTTTTCTGCAGTATCTTCACCAAAAGACTTAGTTTAAAAAAAAAATGGTATGAGCTAATAATATTAGTTCTAGTAAGAGTTCACTATATGGCAGGGTAGCTACAAACTATGCTGATCTGTTGCCTTGAGGGGATAGGAAAACTAAAACTAAAATGAATAAATAACTAATAAAATAAAATATAGACAAGTCTAAAGCCCTAAAAAACACTAAGAAGTGCTGCATGACCTTATTAGTCTTATAGGCATTGCTAAATATATCCCAATGCCATAGTTAAAAAGCTGAGCCTGCACTTCCGAACTGTATAAGAGTGATCACAGTCAAGTTGAAAATGCGTATTATCAATGCACGTACCTGAAATGAGGGAATCATGAAAAAGGGCAAAAAGTGTCTTATCTTAAGAAGGGCACCTGTGGGCTGCTACACATGCTGTAACACTTTAGAATCGTAGAATGATTCAAGTTAGAAGACATCCTTGAAGATCATCCAGTCTTAATCTTCAAAGTAGCAAAATGCATACAGCAGGTTGCTAAAATATTTCCAAGGACACAAAGTCCACAGCCTCTCTGGGATTATTGACAGTGTTTGACCACCCTTATGCCGAAAACAAACAGACAAACAAAATCCTTATAGCTGATTGAAAATTTCAGTGTTCCAGCCTGACTCTCTTGTCATCATGCCTCAGAGAAAAGTCTCTCTCTTTTCTATATCTTCCCATTCAGGTAACTGAAGACCATAGAAAGATCTACCCTTAGCTTTTCTTACTGAAACTGAACAAACTCAGTTTTCTCGTCTTCTCTTCATATGCTTTGTGCTCCTCCCTGCCAACAATCTTTGTGGCTACTGCTGGACTCACAGCAATTCAGGATATTTAAGTGCTGATGACAAGAGCAAGAAAGCCTTTCCAGAACATACTATATTCTGAGTTGAATTGTTAGGCTGGAGTATTAAAGACAATTTGCTACAAGATTGACAAGGATTTTGATATCTGCAGTCAGTCTTTCAAAAATATTTGGTCATCTCCAGCTCTGCAACACCTACAGCAAATTATCCACAGCTCCAAAGAAGTCCTAGCAAACTGTCAAAATTTCAGAACTGCCAGAAGAAAGAGTTGAATTACAGAATAGTATCTACAAAGGTGGGGAAAAAGTGTGGTCAGAGATCTTGAATAATTGATACAGAATTGTAAGGAAGGCAGATAGAAAATTATGCCTGAATACACAAGCTGCCTGAAGTCAAATTTAAAGCTTCAGGGTAAATCCAAAATGAGAATTCCTAAGATATCTATACAGCTTGGAAAAACAGAAAGAAGACTACATGATCAAGCGTGTGAAAGAAACACTGTCTATTTTCACCATAGCATTTCATCGAAATTCATTTCTTCTGTGATGGCTGTCAAGAATCAATTCCAAGTACTTTTTCCAAGTACTATGGACTTGGTTAATTAACCTTCTAACAGGTATGTGCTCAATTGGAGTGTAACAAAGCCTCCTGGAGATATGAACATCCATATCAACATTTGACAGATCAACCAAAGTGTGGGACCCTAAAATCACTAGCAAAGACTTGGTCAGTGCTATGACGCTAAAAAAAACATGCAAACTGTTTCAACTCAGGGTATTTGACAGACAACCCTCTTAGGAGTCATTTGCTGTCATCAAATTCACTGTTCCATCCATAAGACAGATCTAGGTGACTGCTCTTCAGAATTTCACATGCACCTGAGATTTTTCAAAGATGAAGAAAGAACTGGGAAGGCTGTTTTGACATCTTGATTCATGTTAGGAGCTGCTGAATCAAGTAACCTAATAGAGGTAGGGCTGTTGCAGCTTCCCGTTCCCAAGTCCAGCCATTAGTGAGGCTGAGCATTCATTGCCAATTAGCACACACACAGATGTATATAATACATATATTCATGTAAACGTAAATACTTGCAAAGCTGGCCACACAAACAGAATGTCTCACGCAAACACAGATGGCACAAATTGCCTGATCCTGTCCCACTCTCTGGATGGTATGGGTGAAGGTCATACACTATGGATCCCTTCAGTAACTAAGTGCCCTTAGACAATCTAAACAGTAACTGATTCTTGGATCTACTTGTCCCCAATTGCCTCATGCACATACAGGCACAAACAGATCTCTCAGTCAATCCCCAGTCCCCACGGCCTCTCCCGCATCTAGCCCAGACTTACAGCTGCTTCAATATCTGGTTCCCAAGCCTCTTATCTGACTCTTCAGTTAGTCTAGTTTGATATTCATTAGTGATCACGCACCAATGTATATAGCCACAAAATATACATGCCATGAAGAGGCAGCGACTGCCTGCCTCTTCAGTTGCTGGCACTCCAAACAGACCAATGTAACTTGTGGTCCCCACTCCAGTTGCTGGCACTCAGACTTCCATACACACACGCACACAGAAGAGAGCTTTCTCTCACCCAGGAAAATAGAAATGGAGTTTAGCAAAAAGAGACTAATCCGAACACAGGCATGGCCAGGCAAGCACTAGACAGCAAAATGCTTACATGTGATTGCTCCATTTATCCCTCTATTTTCCTGTATTTCATCCCCAAAGCACTTTACTCCCTCCTTTCCCTTTCCTTTGGTTTCTCTCCTGAACCAAAGGCTCCATAGAGAGTCTTCTACAATCCCTACTCTTCTCCTGCACTCTCTAATGATTCCCTACTGTCCCAGGCAGGGAACCCTCAGTCAGTGGAGAATGCCGGTCCCTGATTCAGTGATGAACTGGCTGATGCCCTACTGGGACAACTCTGGGGCACTGGAGCAGAGGCTTATCTTTTTAACTGAGCTTTGGGATTCCCCCACTTGCTGCTGTGCCTCTGTGCTCCTTTGTATGTGTGGAACTAAGGCTTTTATCATACATCTTAATGGTTCATGATTCTAGTGTTGATGAACAACCATTCGACAAAATCAACTCAAATTTTACAAGAAGCTGCACCTTTCCAGTGCATGAAGAATGAAAGATTTGGACACCGTTATTTCCTGGCCAAATAACCACCAATATCATTATTCACCTTGATAAGAACAAAGTGCCATTTTCAGCTGATCTTATTGACAACACTGAAATCTTATTTACTTAAGTATTTTTGTAGGCAAATTCACATACAGAATAGCTGACATCATATGAATTCTACATAAAATATAAGGTGAAAGAGTGTGTAAGTAGATGTCTGGTTCTGTCTGGTTCAGATGAGGCATTTAATAAGCTCAAGGAATTGCTCACTTGCTCACCAACGTTGTTTCACTGTTGGTTTGTCTGTTTTAAAGCTGAGTGTATACAATCCGAACTGTTTGTTTTCAGAAACCAGAAAATGGTAAATTGTAGCTTACAGCATATACGCAGCAGATATTTTCTAGAACAAAGAAAAGGTTCTTTCAAGATTTTGTGCATGTCAGTCTGAGACCTCACTCTCCACAGTGCAAAGAGTCCTTGAGTCAGTAATAAAGATAGTATAAGGATATGCAATGCTACTGGTCTTTCACACATCAATGGTTTCAAATCCATAGTGGCATTCTTCATCAACTTCTCATGAACTTTTCATAACTATTCTAGAAAGTCTTTTCAAGTTATATATGTTTCCTACTTATGCAGTTCATCACAAGTGAAAATATACCTTGGAAATAATGAAAGTTTCATACAAAATGCATGTGTAGTTCTCACAGTGTGAGAAGTCCCAGATCACAGATACATGACCATGAACAGACCAGAGACACAAACACTTCTCAGAGGATGCACTGTATGTTCTCTACTCAGATCTTATAACAGGTAGGAGCAGACAATACCTATGTGTAGATAATCTGGGAATCAAACTAAATTACAGCAATTCAGGAATAACAATTCCACATTTAAGTTCTGTGAAAACTACTCCTGTGGCACTTCCATTGACATCATCAGTTAATGCTTTGTTATAGGCAAACGACAGTATTATTCCTGTTACCTTTGAAGACAGCCAGAGTAGAAGTACAATTTAAATAAGTATACACTTATTTCACAGTTCTGGACTAGAGAGTCTTTCAATATCAACAATCAAAATTTTATTTTCTGTGCTGATGCTCAAACAATACACCATACTGTGCTGTGTCTGTATGCCATCTCTACTTTTTCAGAAATTTAAATACTTACATATACTTACACATACAAAGTAGAATCTCTATTCAGTCCTTGGGTGTGGCAGATAAACAGCTTGATGAAAAAAAAAAAAAATATATATATATATGATCAGTGTGGATGTATGTTCCAGGACTGAATACTCTCTCAAGAGTATTCTGTCAGTAGCTCCTACCATAAGAGCAAGATTTGTACTACAAATACATGCAAGAAAATATTTATGAAACAGTTAAATTATTTTGCTATTTATATTATTTGCTATTAGTATTTCATGTTATTTGATAGTGTTTATCTGGCCATGTTCATCAATTCTTTATCCTCTAACTTATCTTTCACAAACACAGACACACATATGCACACCCACTTTTAAAGATTCTGGAATAGTATTTAGAAATTACCATCAGGAAAATATTGCATGGAAAGAGAGTTGAAGCATTAAACTGTGCTATGCTACATTTAAAATATTTTCAGAAAACAGCATAAAAACAGCCATAATAGGGTCTTTTACATGATCACCATATATGTGTGTATACCTATATGTGAGAAAAAAACACACACATATTTGTATTTATGCAGTTAAATGCATGCATAGTATGGTTAACATGATGTCCATTTTACTTTTATAAAAGACATGGCATTAAAGCTGTTATGGAAAGAGCTGTTAAGGCTTTTTAAAGTACAATTGAAAACTTCACCAAGCTATTTGTAGAAAGAATGTTCTCTCCTGTAGGTTCTGTGTCAAGAAGCAAGAGCAATCTCAATTGAATTTCCTCTTGCTTTTATTCCTGTTGCCTTGACATCCTGTATTACCTGCCTGTGGTATTATATATGCCCCCATGATAGATGAAGGGGCATCCTGGGATCATTATTTTCTTGAAAAAAGAGAAAAAAAAGGAAAAAAAAAATGAGAGTCCATTTTCTTTTATTTCAGATAAAAGGAAAACTGGTAAAGGAGCCACAGCTCTATTCTTCATGTCACTAGAACCTTTAAGGTCTTTCAAAAGGAAGGAAGCCAAGAAGGGAAGAAGGAAGTAAAGGCAGGAAGGAAGGAAAGAGGGGTTTAAAGGGAGGAAGGAGCGAAGGGAGGCGAAAGGAAGTATGCTTGGAGAAAGAAGGAGAGAGAAGTAACAGCTAATTTACATTTTACATTATATAACTAATATTTTACAATAATAGGGATTGAGATTAAATACAAATGAAAATTATTTTGTTTTATAGAAAGCATTATTGCTAATCAGCTTCTTGTACATGATTCTTTATTGTGATAAACAAAATGATTTTAAGGGAGAAAATAAATAATTAAATCAAATAATTATTATCAATATAAATGACTATAAATCAAGGTTCAAAGATGATCACATGGGCTCTAATATCAATCAGAGTAAATAGATAAAAAATAGAAAAAAATATTTTTATGCTAACTTTCATGGACAGAAACTTGTGAAGAAAAGATTAGGCTTATGCAGCTATATCTACACCACATCCAGTCCATATAGACTGGAGAATGTCAGTATAGATTTTCTTTTGCCACCTCCATAACTTAAACATCATATCTCTGTGGAAGTCCCTTTGTTGAGATTTCATCAGAAAAATTTTAATGACTTAGGTTGAAAGATGAACATTATGGATATGTTTACAACTTCATTGTTTTCTCAGATATTGATTTTTTATTTAAAAATACAGTGAAGATCTGTTTCTTTTACCTGTGGTACCCTTTATCAGTTCAAGTGTACAGGATCTTGGTGTATTTAAACAAGTCACAGGAATATTGGTAATTCGCTGTTGATGAATCTTCAGAAAATTTTCTTTGAATTCATACTGCAGTGAGCAGTACTGATGTCAGAGATATTATCTCAAGACAGATTCCCAAATCACTGTAAAATTACAGAAAAGTACCCGTTGTAAACACTGCTGCGACCTTTCAAAATAATTTCATTTGTTTTCCTAAAGGACAACAACTCTAAAATTACCCAGTTTAGAGAATGTGTTTTTTATTGCTTTGTAAGGTACTTTGATTTTTGAAGAAATTATATTAGTGTAGTTCTGGGATTCTTTTAGGCACTTCACACATTTTTTTTTCCTATGAGGACTTGTTTATTCCACATGGTGGCAATTTCTCATAAATAATAGGTATATATATATAAAAAGCAGATAGATATTATATTTCTATGAAACTTAAGTAGATCACTGTACATCACATAACAAAAAGAAAACACATCACTGAAATATATAATAATGCCAAATATCAATAAAACGTGAATGCTAGTATATCAAGTTCAGCACTAGGAAGAACTGAGAATAAAATAATTCAACTTTATATATATGGATAGAAATTTATAGATTTTAGAGCATGCAATCCTAAAGCACATATAAAGGCCATTCAAGAAGAAGGAAGAACTCTGAAGATCCTAGAGTTTTTTTCTCAAAACCAGTGCAACTCTAGATTCTTCTCAGCGTAAGCAAGCATATCAAATTATTACTCATTATTAAATAATTTTACAAAGACAGTAGAGTCAATTTTTAAAGTTTTTTTCATTGTAGTGCTGCTTCAATGTTGTCAATATGGATATTATTAGAAATAATCATCCACATTTATGTGTTGTATAATTTAGGCTTACAAATGGATTGAAATATCTATTTTTAAGTGCCTATGATAGGATTTAACTCATTTAGCTTTAGATTTTTGCCAGTTAATCACCCCAGGCTTCATTTTATAGTAAAAGGAGAGAAACAATCACTTTTAGAGAACCATTCACCCTATATGTATTAGACATTTCTTTTATGAGAGGAGAAAAGGCTGCTGCTCTCTGTTGTGCTTTATTGACCATACGAGAATCCAGTCTGACAAATTCAGATAGAGATATCTACTTTGTATTTTCTTTTAGTCCTCTCTATTTGAGCTCATAATACAATCCCAGTAATCATTTTAAGATTAGTTTCTCCAGGTAATCCATTGACTTTGTGAACAAACATGAACTGGAAGGTCCAAGAATATTACCTTTTTCATTAAATATTGGGCTCATTTCTGATTTATATTTATCTCATGGAAAACAGAAAGTCAATCTTGCCAAGTGAAATGTAACTCATGAAAATGTTTGATTTTCAATGAATACCTAAAACTGAGTTGGTTTACACAAATACTGTCATTCATAGCACACATTAACTAAGCATCTTTGTTTTTTTTAGTCTGAGAATATTATCTTCATGAACCTTAATGAAAATATTTATGGATCAATAAAATATAGATATTGTGGAAAATAATCATGACATTTACAGATTTGAGCAAACAATTGAAAGGGAAAAATCAATGACAGAGGATTCAGATAAACTAAACAAAAGAGTACTCACGGAAAATAAAGCAAGCAAGCAAACAAACACCTAATAACCCTAAAAATATATTAATAGAGACTTCAGCAAATGTTAGATTCAGAGACTAAAGCTGTTTCCAAAGCAGAAATGTGAGCTTGGAATGCATTACATTATGAAGTAGCATAGCATAACATTTTGCTACAGTTTGAGAGGATTAGTTAATAAAAATGTTCATGCTGAATTAGTGGATTAAGTACATTTTCTCTCTTGACACTAAACACAAACCTAATTCAATCTAATGATGGTGAAAGGCAGCTTCCTGTTTATTTTTATGTGTTCTCCTTTCTTTGACTGAATCGTCTTCCTGTCACATATGGTATCTCTGCTACACTGATTGTGCAGGAAGGGGCTGGACTAGATGATCTCCAAAGGTCCCTTCCAACTTTAAGCATTCTGTGTAACCATGATGTCTGACAGAAAGTCTACTCAGTCTGGGCAGCTGAGGAATGAGTACACTGGGATTCACCACGGCACATTCTAATGCTTAGTTGGTTTAGCAACTTTTGTGGTGTCTCTGTTTTTAGCTGATCAGTAATTTTCTGTTCTTCTAGACACACATATCAGGAAAATCTTCCTCTCTTTTTTTTATCCATCTGCTCTTAGAAATGGTAATAAAGAAACAGTTCTAACCAATGCTCCTTCTCCCACAGTGCTAAGCAATTATATGTCTTGTAATCAGCTTGTCTTACTACTATTAAAATTCAGAAAATAATAAAAGGTGATGCATCTAATGTTATCAAAGGCACAGATCTGATAGTCTCCTTTTTAGTTCTGCCAATACAATGTATTTATCAAGCACTACGTTCATTAAAACAGAAAAAAATATATGCACAATTTCTCTGCCTTCTTGATTATATTGTAATATGTCATAGGAAATATTCTTCATTCATTCAGCTGGTATCAGCAGGAAATCTAAGCACATTAATGAGTAATTAATGATACTGAAATAACTTGGAGCAGGTGCACCATTAAAATCAATAATTGAAATTATTTATGCACCTCTGGATAGGAATGTAGAGATGATTTTAATAATACTGTCACATTTGATACTCTAAATACATGAAATACTTGGCACTAGTTGTCTTAAGAAAGGTGCTAAAAGGTTACTGCTTAACAGAGACACTTTCAAAACTTCAGAGCTCTTCTTTTCAAAGTGAAGATGTATAGACTTGTGTTTAGACTCATGCACTGCAAAATATGCGCTAATCATCTGTATTGTTTACGTGTTAATTTTCTTTATGATTTCTTGGCTCCACAAATAACTCTTTTAAGACAAAGCATGAATACCTTTGTAGGGACACGAGGAGTCCAAGGGCTGCCTTCAGAGGATGGAGGGTGAGGGGAAGGAACATCCTTCATAAGCCTCGGTCCTTCAACACCAGTCTAAGCAGGCTTTACCTCTTTAAACTCCTTCATCATGACTGTAGCACACTACCATGGCATAGTGCAACATTCCCACTGAATTCTGAACTTAAAAAAAAAAAAAAACACTTTGGTGGACTTCCATATAACCCTCATATTTTATTTTGTATAATTGGAACTGAAAATCACATTCAAACAAAATGGTAATGTGTTCTGCCAGCGAGGTACCTCTTGGCACCATGGGGAGACTCAGAACCAAGTACTGTGCTGTTTGCAACCAGCTAGTGTTTTTTTAACAAGAGCCAGCCCTTAGCAGAGAGGAACCAAGCCAGATGGCCTCATTTAGTGTTGGAGCCATGCAGTCGCTTAAGTGCAGCACTGCCATTACTAGTTACAAGACATGAGCTTTGCACTAACGAGACTGAGGCTTGTCAGGCTCTGATTTAATCTTGGCCTGCCTGTGCTCTACTTCAGTTTATTTAGCTGTAACAGCAATTTTTGAATGACCAAGTGACTATTTCCTAATTTGATTTACTTAGCTTTGTATAATCATGTGTACAATCATCAACGACAATTTTTATCTAGCTAATAGTAACAAGTAGTCTGTGTAGAAAGAAATAGTTACTGCTGCTATAAAGATGCAATATAGAAGAAAACAAACACGTGGCTGTCTTGAAAGTGGGGGCTCAAGATGTGGCACAGAGCAGTAGAAATACAGGATTTGTGCAGAAAATAAACAGAGAAGAGGATTATTCTCGACATCCAGGACTACGAACAGCTTACCAACAGTCAGGTACAGAGACACACTTGAGAACTGGAAGAAACTGGACTTGTGGGTAACAAAAAGAATAAACATTTAACATATGTAAAACAATATACATAGCAAATTCAGTTGTAACATGGAGTTGCAGAGCAAGCAAGAAAGTGCAAGGTGTAAATGTGTATCAGAAAGGGTATTGAAAGTGTATTCCCAAATGGGAAGCGTGTGAGAAGAAACAACCAACATAAATATCATTACGATGCCTCATCATATCCCCTCTCCTTCGGACCTAAGCCTTAGGACCTTAGGAGCCTCAGGACCTCAACAACAGGTGAGCATGTGTATAACAACACTGTTTTTTTTTTTTCCCTGTATACATCTTTTTATCTTTTTCACCTCTGTAAAAACTGAATGTGAATTCTGAATTATTTTTTAATTAGATTTCAATTGCATGAAAACTAAACTCTTCACATTAAGGTATAAAGTATGCTTCCTTTCATCCAAAACAAAGTTTTGAGCATAACGGCAAGTTGCAATTCCATGGCTCTTGCTCACATATTTATATAGACATTGCCATTATGACCCAGAATATTCAAAAGCTACAGTCATTTATTTTTTTCAGTTCAAAAATATCACAATCAGCATGTATAAAAGTTTTTCTAAAAACATCAGATTTACATATAAATTTAAGCTCCTTGAAGAAGTAATATTCTATTATGTAATCTATCTTAGCTTTATATGTCATTAATAAAACACAAATAAAATGGCTGTTTTCATGACAGATTTTTTTAATAAGAAAACATAACATAATAAGAACATAACAATTTTATCATTATTTGACATATGAACATTACCATAATACTGATTCTTTCAACAGTAATACTTATTTCCACTTCTTGGGGGAAAAAATGTATCTATAAAGATTGAATCTAACACTTTATATGGATTTAATGTAATATGTATCATCATCCATATAATGCTTTATACAACATTAACAATATTAATTAACAACAACAAAAAACCTTATAAAAACACTGATTTAAACACAGGAAAAGTAAATGTTTGGACATTTCCTTATTTCCTAATCTATTCATACTTTGATGTAGTTATATATATATATTTTTTTTTTCAGTGCAGTTCAGAAAACTTCAAAATGTTAGAATTTGCCAATGAACTATAGTTGATTAATTCTATTATTAAGTTATATATAACCCATAACAAAGTTAGATTACATACTGACTATATATAGTATGTGTCAACATATGTATTGACGTAACTGTATTTTAATGCTGTTAGATATGTTTTCATTTAAAAAATTGAATCACTTTTTAATGTGGTTGCTATAGTGAATCAGAAATCCATGAGTATAATGTGTCTGTAGAGTCGATGAAGATTCACTAATATTATGATTCAGAATAGAAACGCAGCTGAAATGTTTTGATTCTTCTCTAGTGCAGTGAAACACCATATTTCAGTCATTTCACTATATATTTCTGTATAAACTATGATAAAAATAACTGTGCAAAGTCTTTTATATTTACAAGTAAGTATTTGATAATAAATTGGTTAAAAAAATGGCAAAGCAGTCTTCTGATATAATGAACCTTTTGAAAGACATCTGTTACCCACCATAGAGTCTATTAAACAATACTGTGGCAGGTTAGAGGCTGCTATTAGACACACTGCTACAGAAAATGGCAGTAGCAGTTCTGGTTAACAGAAAATTCAATTCTAAAATACTTTCCTATTTTGCAAACTTTCTATGTGTAGAAGCTCTAGGTTACTCTTTTTTTTTTTTTTTTTTTTTATATATAACCAGAGTCCCATCAGTGGAGCCTTTCTTCTTCATCTGCAAAGTGCTTTCTGGGACAAATCGAAAACAGCAAAGGATCCATCATGATCTGTTATGGACAGCTGTAATTGGAGGCTATTGCTTTGCACTAAAACAGATCACAATTATTTTCTAAATGAAGATTAGATGGCAGAAATATACTGCAGATTTATCAAGAAATAGAGAAATTAAAATATAGGAATACACACAACAAATCCAGTAGGTTTAACACCAAGGGCATACTGGACAGCAAATATGCAAGTTGGCAGGTGTGACTCACACCGTTCAGTTTATATTGCATAACACACGAATTTTGTCCAGAACTCTTGAGCTTTGAAACTGATTCAACCATGCATTATGTCATTGGCTAACATCCATTAAAGCGATCTTTTTCAGAACAAGACACATTTTAAAATAAATTTCTGTGGGCATTAACATCAGTGAATTCTCCAAATACAATGGTATTTTCTAGCATTTTTTTCCTGTGTTCTACATAGAAAAAATACTGATATCCTTCTTCTTTTGCTTTTATTTAGATTCATATAGTCTATTTCACTATGAGAAGAAAAATGAATATTGCCCATTTTCACTACCAAAACTGTTACCCTTATAGCTGGATAACTTCCATGAATTTTAACAATCTAAGTTAGCCCTCTGTCATCAGCAGAACAGAGTAAAAGAGAGTGGAGAGAAAAAGACCCGTACTGAACAATTCATCACATCTGTCATGGATACCTATATTAAAGAGTTTGATTTGACATTTGACTATTCTGATCATTTCAGTATTGCATCTGTAAAATAAGTAGAAAATACTTATTATTTTCAAAGGATACATTAACTATAAATCACTTATGTTTCTTGCTTGATCAGATACTGTATCCATGGCAGACCTGTGTAGAAATAACTGAAGGCAACTTCCTTCCTTCCTTCCTTCCTTCCTTCCTTCCTTCCTTCCTTCCTTCCTTCCTTCCTTCCTTCCTTCCTCCCTCCCTCCCTCCCTCCCTCCCTCCCTTCCTTCCTTCCTTCCTTCCTTCCTTCCTTCCTTCCTTCCTTCCTTCCTTCCTTCCTTCCTTCCTTCCTTCCTTCCTTCCTTCCTTTCTTTTCCCTCCCCAGTATCCATTCAGGAGACATTAATATTTTATAACTTTTGAAAAGGCCTCTAACAAGACGAAAAAGTGTTATTTTTCACTTGTACAAATTTTCACTTGTATGTACCTACAACATGACATTGAGTCAAATGTTTAATAATCTCACCTTAATTTCACTCTGATGCCAATTTCATATAGGCATGGAGGTGCGGCCCAATGTCTGTAATTCTTTAGATATTCTGTGACTGATATCTTTGGAATTATTTTATTCTTTTAAGAAATTGAAGTAAAAAGCAGAATGCCTACCTAAAAATTCACATGATGTGTAAACTCACTTTAGCTTTTTGTAGTAAGGAGAAGCAGGAGAGAAGGGAAAAAAAAATCCTACAAACCTGTTGCCAAATTACATTGTCATTTCCTAAATAGGTCGGCAGAGATTTAAAGTAATTTTAAGGTATTTGTTTCATGGTCATATGCACAGAAAAGCCTGACATTAATGCCCAGATGAGCCAATATTATTGCTCAGTAAGTCAAACAGTCATCAGGGAGAAGGTATGCTGTGAGAATTCTGATGCGTCACCTCCGGTTCTCAAAGGCATTTGTTAGTTTGGACCAAAGTTACAAATTGTAGCTTCAGATAAAGCCAGTGGATTCTATCAAAATGCCTTTTTTTTTTTTTTTTAACAAAGTTGCTACTATTTATCCTTTCATTTCCTAATAACGCATTATGGCTTTAGTATGCACACTAGTGCAACATGAAGCTAATGGTTTATGTCACTCAGTCTTCTTAGGCATGTCATAGTTCCTTTTTTTAAAAAAGATTCAACCTCAAAAACATAAACATGACTTGTCAGACTTCTGCCCTCATTTATTCTTTTAACTGGGCAGGCCAGAGAAAAATGGCTGTCTGCATGTTATCTCTATGATACAGAGTTGTGCAAATGTATGTCTTTGCATAGACTAGGGAAATTGTACTTGGTGAAAGTTTATCATCCCATTGTTCTCTGCCTATACCAGCAAATGAGAAGGGTAGAAGAATGTGCCTCACCTTGAGGAATCACCTGCCCCAGTGTGTTCAATGATAGTTCACTCCAGAGGACTACTGGCAATCTCCACACACCACAGTTGGCCCTTAAATCTCCTATGGACCTCAGGTCATGCACCACATGCACAATTACTATCTTTTAGTGTCCTTGTTTTTTTCTGGCTCAGTGCATTTCAAATGATGTGGAGGCTATGCTGTCTCACAAGATAATAATGCTTTTATAACAAAGAATTGGAAGCGTACTCAGGTTGCATACTCAGATGTCTCATAGGAGAGCATGAACCATGTCTGAGTGTTAAAAAGTGGTCAGTAGAAGGAAATGACATTCTGGGAGTATCCTCTCCTGAGAATTTTGCCTTTGAGACTAAATATAGGAATGCAAAACATGTAGAGGATTTGAGCTATCAAGCTGCTGGTTGTGCAGCTAAGCAGTGGTTGAGTATATGTGAGGTAATTCTCTTGATCTTCTCTTAGTAGTGTGGAAATAATGTGTGATACTATGCTAGTCCAATAAAGAATATTTACCGCTACACGTGAAAAAAGATTGAGGTCAGTCCTTAGGAAGCTCTTACTACAAGCCTTTGCTCAAGTAGTCATCTATAGTATGTTGTCCAGTACCCTGTCCAGATGCTTTTTGAATACCTTCGTCAATGGAGGCTCCAAAACATTTCTGGGCAACCTGCTCCAGTGCTCAGTCACCCTCACAGTCAAGAAGGTTTTCCTCATGTTCACGCAAAGTTCCTGTGTTTCGGCCTGTGCCGGTTATCTCTCAGCCTATCATTCAGTATCACGGAGAAGAATCTGGTCCCATCCTCTTTACACCTTCAGATATACATGGACAACATCCTCAGTCTTCTCTTCTCTAGGCTGTACAGTCCCGGCTCTCTCCACCTCTCCTCGTATTACAGATGGTCCAGTCCCTTCCTCATCTTAGTAGCCCTCTGCTGGACTCTCTCCAGTAGTTCCCTGTCTTTCTCATACTGGGGAACCCAGAACCAGATCCAGAAATCCAGGTATGGCCTCTTCAGGACTGAGTAGAGAGATGACCTCCCTCCATCTCCTGGCAGGACTTTTCCTAATGTACCCCAGGATACCATTGATCTTCTTGCTCACAGTGGCATATTGCTGGCCCATGGTTAACTTCTTATCCACCAGGAGTCTCAGGTCCTCTCCAGAGCTTGTTTTCCAACACGTCAGCCCCCAGCCTTTACTAGTGCATGACATTATTGTACCTTCTCCTTTTCCCCAGTCCTGTCACCTTTGGCAACACTCTATTAATATCAAACAATGTCATATGAGCCACTTCCTTTATTCAGCTACTTCTTATTCCCACTAACTGCAGTGGCATAAGCAGGTCTCTCATGAACCATTCCAAGACTTACCAAAGTTGTCATCTAAGCTCTGTATGGGAGAAAAGAACTGGTATTTTGCCTATGCAAGATTGCAACGTACTTAGAGTCAAAAGGCTTTTGTTGTTGTGTTTAGTTAAATTTATGGGAATTAGGCTGTAGAAAAAACTTAGTTTCCTTGCTTCTTTTGAGGTACTTAAGTACTTAGAGTGCTTTACAGTTCCTTTAGATATATATTTTATATATATATTATACATATATATATATTTCTTGTATTTAGCTCTCTGAATCTGGGTCTTTTGGCATTGGATAAGAATAAGCTACATTTGTAAATAAGTCAGTTATATTAGAGATTTTTTTTTGCTTATCTAAGAAATTCTATGGTAATTTACCTTCTGGCCATCCTTTTCAAATTTGCTCACTAAATGAAATTATCTTTTTTATTTTTTAATATAGTTACTATGTTCTAAGTAACTCATGATTTTTTTTTTTTTTTGGTCCAGAACTCCTATCATGAGTTATACAAACACACTAAATTATTATACAGTCAAACTATTAATGGAATTTCCTGAAAACAGCTTTAACTAAGGTGTAGGCCAACCAACTCATTCAGATTTAAAAGGTCACATGCTCAATAGAGAGAACTCAAATAAAATTATGGTTTGCTCATGACTCAGGTTCATAAAAGATATGAAAAGATATGTTTTGAGTTAGTAACTTCAGCTAGTCACTTCAGCACTAAGAAAAAATGACCGTAGGGTAGGTCCAGTATAGTAACTTTCATAAAAACACATGATTCTTGCTTTTCTAAGAAATTATCTATAACTTTTTAGCCCATATGTATTTCTTAGAAACCCCAAGGTAGATATAGTGGATTAAGCAACAAGCTGAATTATATAATAGTAATTAAAAATGAAAAGTTAAAAATTTCCATGTATTCTGGTTGTTTATGTACAAAAGCCTAGCACAGTCACCAGCCAGTGATGAGCATATGAACTAATAACTCAGTATCATTGAATTTTAGTTTAGCTTCATGCCATCTGCATTCTAAATCTCTGGCCTGAGATAGTACTATAAACTTTAACTATTTATTAAAAAGAATGGTTACATCTTCTAAAATCATTTATGAAGGGGAAAATTGCTTCAGAAACAGCCTACAGTTAATATTCATGATTCTGATTCCATCAAGCATGATTCCTGGAGAAATGCCATTCAGGATTTAATCATCTATAAAGAGTAAAGGCGTAGGGCCAGACTATGTACTGAGGGCCAATTCATGCACATCCAGAGCTCCTAAATATCCATTCAATGGATATTTACTCTCCCACTTCCTGGAATAGTGTTTTTTTTTTTTTTTTTTTTTTTTTTTTTTTAGCAAAATGATGAAAGACGTGCTGTGGCAGCAAGAAGCAGGAAAGAGGGCCAGGATGAACAAGGTTTGGATGCAAGAATCAGAAGAAAACCACATCTAAAAAACATCATCCAGGCAGTTGCCAAGAACTACTGAAACAGATCCAACCAATGTTAGAAGTGTATTTATAATTAAAATTTAAGTATATAGTTTTTAATACACTATTAATGTCTACTGTATGGTTCTGAGTATCCTTAGCAACTCTTTAAAGAGTAAAAATCATCCCAATATCTTAGCCTTTTAGGAAACAAGACAGCTCTAGGACAACGTGAGTGAAATAAAAACATAAGTAAACCAACAGGAATTCCCTTTGAAATATTACCTTGCCTCTGCCTCTCCTATTTCCTTACCAATTAAAAAGGGAATTCTAAATCCAGGCAAACATTAGCTATTGACACTGATGGGTATTACAGCTAGGGAAGCAAATTTTTCTGCAAAACATATAAGTTCCTGATCTTGCAGAAAGAAAACATCCTCTCTCCTGTTGTTTGACGCCTCCACCCCAGAAACACCTCCTGTTAAGACAAGAGGAAATTCTAACATATGCAGTCTGGAACAGCTTGTTTCCATTGATGAGGTTCAGCATGTTTTCTTTAGAGCCTGGACAGCAGAGGAGCTTCAAATCTGGCATATTTCCTTAGCATCTGAGCTTAGCTTTGTGCAAAACAAAAGGACAGTCCTTGAGTCCAATGGCTATAGAGAAAATTACAAATATACAGTGCTCATTAGTGTACCTTCTCTAAAAGTTCCAGATACTCCATCCAAACAGATCCACCTACATGAATGAATCCAGTCCCTCGATGTTTCTATCTTCCAGCTTCCTATAATTCCTGTAATCTCGTTTTGTTGGGAAGGGAGTAAACTAATCATTTTTCAAGATTTCCAAAGAAAGGATATACAATTTTAAACATATTGCCATTGTTCAAGTAACAGATAGTAACAATTATTAGAAAATAGTCCTCATGGTCATTTCTATAATGAGTTTCGGGTACCTAGTTCATATTCAGGAGATTTAACTCCTTCTGAAATCAGTTGCAGTTTAGGAAATAGATGTCTATCACATTTCAAGCTAAACATTCCAGACAACATTTAGGTGTTTAACTCCTAAAATGGCCAGACTCCTCAGATCTGCTCTGTGTAATCTATTTTGTCCTGAAAATTGCCTGTGCTACTGCTGTGTAAATGACTGCTGGGCAAGCCAACTTCACCTAAATAAGTGAACCTAAATAGAAGTTAAAATGCAATTTTTGAACTGACTATCATGCATCCATAATAGAGACATAATGGAGGTCATTTCTCTTTATTGTTTCCATGTGGATATGCATCTGTTTACTTACTTAAGAATCACCTCCGTTTACTATTTTTTGATAGAAACCAGATGGCTCAGGAAAAACAAGATATATTCTACACATACACACATAAGTGGGTAGACAGAAAAGGGAAAAAGAAGGAAGAAAAAAAGAAAGAGAAAGTGGAAGAAAGAAGAATAATTAGGAAACTGCTGTCAGGAAATTAAAATATCCAGAGGACATTGAGGAAACATAAGAAAGACTGGGATTCAGAGGAATGGGAGCTATGTAGATCATTAGGAAGAGAAAATAGTATAGAAACCAAATCTAAGATTTTAATCTATACTCTTTCTCAGGTTTTGTTTTTGACATAAAATTGAGAGCCTTTTCACCTATTCAAAGCATGAAACTATTTTCTCTTTTAACATCATCCTTAGAAGAATCTGTTTACTTTAATGTGTACTGAGATTGTTGGTAAAAAATATTTCAACACTGTAGACTTAATAACTAATTTCTGAACTTCTTGATTTCTTCATATGTAAAGAGTGTGATTTATTTTCATTCTGCCTGCATTACAGGAAGTTTTTTCTCTGTGGACAATCAAAATTCTTTCTTATTGGAACAGCTCTACACACTAAATGTACTAAATCACAGATTTTTCCTTTGCTATGACTGCAATTGTTTTCACCCTTTAGGAAATAGAAAAATTCATCTTTATTGTGTCCTATCACATCTATCAACATAATCAGTGATGTGCTGCTGTAATGGTGTGTTAGTATTGGAAAAATGAGAACGATGCCCTTTGAGCTAATTAGTTTATATGAAGGACCTAGTGAAACGGAAAGTATAAGACTTAATGGTACCAGAGATTATACATTTTAATCAAAGCTGTGAAGGTAATACATAATGCTAATTACACTGCAGATATGAATTCAAATGGATACATTGTAACATATTTGTACATTTAAGAGCATTTCTCTTTAAAGGTTTCTAATAGCACAATTCTTAATTATCTAATTAGTAACAAAGTATTTCCAATTTTTTAGATTTTTATTCAGAAATCTTAGCAGACTGAACACTATTTCCTTTTCCTAGTGGAAAAATGTATGAGATAACGATCGCTAGTCTATGAGCAGCAATGTATCTATATCGACTTCTACAGAAAAATGTCAGGACAATATGTTAAAGCTTCTACTGCTAGGAAAATTCAATGAATATATAACCTTTCTGTCAAGTCTAGCACTTAAGAGGGTGCTAAGGGAAAGGTTCAGGTAGCAGCTATATCCTTCTGGCCATATTCTGCGGTTATGCATATGCTAACTAAAAGTGTTCATGGCCCTGTCTATTCTCATTCATCCAGAACTCTAAGGTTTGAGGAGATAAAGCAAAATGACTTTAGCTCATGAATTTCATTCTTCCTACTCCACTGAATCATGGACTCTAAGTCAAGAGGGTGATATTATTAATGCGGACATACCTAAAAAAAAAAAAGAAGAAAAAAACCTGCTTTTTCATGCATGTAGTATCTAATTCTTCTAAATAAATGAAACTGTTGGTGAGAATGAGTCTTGGACGGTAAAATGGGTAAGCAGGCTTATGAAGAACATAAGTTATTACTATATGTGTGACTTTCTGGCATATTCATTACACTAAAAGCATAGTGGCCAATTTTCATTAGGAACTAAGGCTGTCTAAGAAAGA
The DNA here is from genome assembly GCF_059628265.1 of Tinamus guttatus. NCBI lineage: Eukaryota > Metazoa > Chordata > Aves > Tinamiformes > Tinamidae > Tinamus > Tinamus guttatus. The sequence continues at coordinate 34,997 of NW_028288869.1, read as the reverse complement.
AAATATCTCTGGGTCTCCTAGGAACTTCAGGATGAAATTTTGCTGATCAACTAAGTGGCATAAATTTATTCTCCATCATACATTACCACATACCTAGGCTTAGAAATCATAAACATTTTAGAAGGATACTAACAAACAGCTTTGAAATTTACCAAGTGAACTTGGAAATGGCTTTTTTTTCTTTTCTAAAACACAATTACTGCAAAATACAAGCCAATCTTACCCTCACCCTAGTACTTCTTCACACTCTGCTCTAACTTCATATTTCTACATCGTCTACAGAGTTCACCAATTTCCTCTCCCCTCCTCAGCTCTCCTACAGCCGATTCCAGTGTGACTGCTCATGCATGGAATTTCTTTTCAGTAATAAAGTATTGATCTATCAACATTCAGCTCAAATGAACATTAGAAAAAAAAAAGAAAACATTTCTTCTTTTAAGATTTCCCTCTTCTTCCTTCAGCTACCTGAGAAAATACAGAGCGATGTCTTTTTCTGCAGAGAAGCTGAATGAAATTAAAAAAGGGGGCTTACTTCACGGGAAGCGAAAAAATGTAATTTTTGAAAAGAGCTTTTGTCAGAAAATTTCTGATGCTCTTTACTATCTTTTGTGTTGTGGCTACTACACCAAAATCTTGTTGTAGGTAAATGGGAATAAGCCACAAACCTGAGCCAAGAATTTACTGGTAGCACACTTAGTGTTTTGTGTAACAGCATAAATTACCTAATTGATCCGGGAAAGTTCAATTAACACCACAGCTCACATCGTTACACAGCAAATACCCGCATTGACCTGCTGCTTTTTACCCCACAGAGAGTTGCAGCTCCCACCACTTGATGGATGGGGTCATGTGAGCCCCATGGAACTGGTTCCAACCAGCCTTGATAGGTTCTGACTGGTTCCAATTGGTTCCAACCAGCTCTGCAACAGCGGCTAGGTGGGGGCAGTGGGTGTAGGCTTTGAACATCTCTCTTGTGCTGAGGGGAAACTGGCCCAGCTGGGTTGCAGGGTAAATAACAGAAGGGTACAGTGAAGGTGGGGGCCCATGGTCAGGCATAGCCCACTTGGATTTCAACAAACAGCCTTTAGAGTGGAAGTTGCAATGAAGAAAAAAAAAAAAAAGGCAGTTTTGACTGTTTTGGTAGTCTGAAGCTTTCCATTGTGTGTTTCTATGTATGGGCTGCCTTTAGTAACAGAAAAATAAACATTGAAAGAATTAAAAAAAGTTTCAGGAGACATGCTTGATTCAATTTAAATATATTTTACAGCTTATTTAGCAGAAAAAAAAATATAACTATACTTGTGATACTAATATAAAACTATTGGTGGCCCTACTGCAAAAAGCCAGGAAGATATTTAGTATTCTTATCTTTCAGCATCCATTTGTCTTGTTTAAAAATTATTGTGCCATTCATATGTTGAAAAATCCTTGCTTTATCCTCATAGTTTTAAATTGCTCTACCTTTCATTATAATTGCTTTCTAAAAGAGTCATGTTGTCATCTCTAATATTAATGAAGAGGTCAAATCAGAAGGCCTGTACTTGGATATCATTTCTGAATTACAGCGGTTTCTATCGTGACACTTTTTACAAGTAAAATTGCAAACAAATTACTAAAGCAATCGTCTTAATCAGGTAGCACTTTTTCGGAGTGTGCATTGTTCTTGCCCCTTGATCAGGACAGAGGTGGTGAACTTGTGTTTCTTTAATTATTATTTAGATCCATTTCTGATGAGTGCATTACAGAGAACAGATAATAGTAAAAGTAAGGTAGAAGAAAAACATATTTTTAAATGCATTTAATAAATGACTCACAAAAATGCAAATCTGCAGATGTCAAATTACCCTAACTATACAATCTCAATATTTTCTGGCAAAATTTTCTGCTCAGTGAGTGATCCGTATTCCACAGTATTTTGAGTAGTGCTGGGGAAAACAAATTAAATCCACCCTCAGCTTCTTTCTTTTTCCCTTGAAGAGCCTACCAGAAGATTTGAAGTCAATCACATCTAAAACAAATATTTTTAAAACAAATATTCTTAACCCAGAAAATGTAGCTTGAGTGCATTGCTGGTGGAAAGTGGGTTTATTATTGCTTTTAATATTAAATACTCCATTTTCCACATTAATACTGCAAAATGGGAACTCCTTCCAGCTCAGTTTTTAACATTCTGAGTGTTCAAAGCAAGATACAGATCCTCAGCTGATGTAAATCAGTATGATGGGATTGTGCCAGTTAAGACCATCAGAGAAATTGTCAAGAAAGTATTATTAGCAAACTGTGAACCTTGTCTTTTTTTTTTTTTTTTTTGCTTTGTTTCAGGGTTCTTGACACTTTTAGCCAGAATGATATACAAGCAGAGAAAATGATACAGCACACGTTGTTCCCCAGCAGGATTGTGGCACTTCATTAATAATGCCAGCCACTGCTATTCTCGGGGTCAGTCACCCTCCAGTTCTCTAATCTCCAAGACTAAACTACTGTAAAAGATACATAAAAAAAAAACTGTCTGGTTCATGAAAACTCAGAAGCTTATCATTTGTCAAAAAGTATTCTTTCTTGCTCTGGCTCTCTCACTCTGTCTCTGTCTTTTATTAAAAATACAACTCTTCATCCTCATCCTCAAATGCTGCAGATCTGTCTTTTGGGCAGAACAGTCTTCTGAAAGCCCTGAACTTTTCAGAGCCTTAGCTTGTACAGACACTTACATTGCAGATATTTAGGGTTTGGTATTCTATTTTGCAATGCAGATACATACTCTTTTCAAAGTATTTTTATTTCTGTATATAGCTCCTTCTAATTTTCTCAGGAAGAATCATAAAAATTAATTAAGACAAATCACATGACAATAAACTTCAATGGGTTGTAATTTGATCTTCAATTGAGATTTTGTGACACCAACCTTCCTCTGATTGCATATACATTTTTTAAGAATTTTTTTCCCTATTTTCCTTTTTTTTTTTTTTTACTTTGGTTTGCTGACCTATATGCTTGCTTTAATTATATGATTTGGTGTTGGAATGAGAAATAATTCCCATACTGACACACTTTCTTTGTGAGCATAACAAGTCATTTAATTGGCATAATTTGGATTTTAGAAATAAAATCAGAGAGTCCGCATTTATCAACATATTCATTGATATGATATGAATGTTTGCAAAGTCTTTAGGATGTATGTTTATGAATTAAGTGTATAATTAAGTCATAATTCATTTTATATATTAGCAGCCAGTTGAAAAGTAAAAATCAAAGGAAGGTTATGGTCAGTTTTCAAAATTCAGGGTGGTTTTCAGAAGTGTCATCAACAACATTTCTGACAACAAAGACGGAAGAGGGATGTCTTCTGAAGCCCCACAACAAGACAGCTGTTCTTTAACTATCATCTGGCCCATCTCCAATCTTTTCTTCCTCCTGGCCCAGTGCTCAGATCTGAGTCCCATGTTTTGCAATGCTTCCCAAATGAAATTTCCTAAAAACATCATCTTCTCCCCCTTCCTCAAAGTCTCCAACTTCCCTTCCTCATCACTCCTTTCTGCTCCCTGCTGATACCTGGTACCTGATGTGCTGTTGATTCAGACTGGAAATGAGGTTCCTAGCTGAAACCTAACTGTGATTGTAACAAAAGAAGCATAATCATGAAAATTCTCAATGCTTGCCACAGCTTCTACAAAAAAAAAAAAGAAAAAAAAAAAAGATCAAAAGAAAACCCCAAAACTGTTTAAGAGTAAATTATGGTCATATTTTTTGACAAAGATTGTATGTGACAGCACCATCTAGTGTGGTCAATCTGCTACAAGAGTGGCACAGATGTTGAAGAACTATGAATCTGAGATATAGGAGCATAATACTTTTAATGGATTGACTCTTGAATAGAATATATTGTTTATTAAAATGTTTATGAAGAGATCAGCCTAAGGAGGAACAAAACAAAACAAACAAAAACAAAGACAAAAGTCTGGGGCCCTAAAAGAACCAGAAGGAAGAAAAGATACTAAATGAAACTTTATACGAGAGTCCAAGGAAGGGATGATTTAAAGCTTATTATCAGAGAACAGTAAGTCTCATACTGCTTCATATCTAGACCATTGTCTGTAATACTACAGAAAAGTAATAAGATATTATCATTTTTCTTCATTGAAAAAGTAAGAAGGGTGATTCCTGAGAAAAATAGAATTACAACACTACGGAGACCAATCTTTGCACAAAATAGTGTAGTATAATTTAGGAAGCCCTAACACTGCCAGTGGTAAAGTTCACTGTAAAATTTAAAGCCCATATGAAAAATCAAACCCAGACTTCCTCTCTGATGACACACAAAATGGTTAAAACTGAATATATAATGTCAATTGCTAATTTGAAGCAAGGGCAATGGCTTTGCATCATTTTTTTTTTCCTTTTGCTAAACTAAGGCTGCTGAGTACTTGCTTCCATAAGTAAAGGACTGCTTCCATTTAATTAAGTGTGACCGTTTCCCATTACATCAACAGACTGAATTAAGCCTCAGGTCTGAAAGTTTTAACTTTATCACAAGTCAGAGGTGGAATGTGTTACTTGTTTTCTGTGATGTAGTTTCACATCTAACCTTTAAATAGTTCTCTAGAGGAGATTATGCTGACTCTTCCTGGATATAAATAAAATTGAAAGGTAATCCAGCCTCGGGTACAATAAAGGTGTTGTATCACCATGATGTCAGGAAAAAAATGTGTTTTTTCACAACTAATATATTCATCCCATAGTTTTGTTTAACTTTGCTAGAACTGTTGTATCCGTAAATTCGCATTCTAACAGGGAGAGATGGTTGCAGACCTGTGCATACTCTGTAATTTTAGGTATATTGAAATGAAAATGATTTTCTAGTTAATCTTCTTTCTCCTAGATGAATATAAACTCCTTCTTATTTTTTCCCATGTAGTTTTTTTCCACTCCTACATGTAAAGGATTAAGCTAAGCTGAAACTTGAATTAACCTTGTTTCTTTAGGAAGTTTTTTTTCTTGTAGGGCATAATGTGAATAAAAAATTGAAAGAGGAAGAAAATAAGAGAAAGAAGGTCTTTGAGACAAATAAAATGAGTTTGTTTCAGAGATAACTAGTGTGTGTGCCATGTGGCTGTTAAGAAAAAAAGGTGGGGATTTAGAGAATGAGAGAAAGAAGATCTGGATAGTGTAGTTCAGTCAAGTTAAGTGAGCTACATAATCATCTTAAGATTTGATTAGAAATTCTATTGTGTCTGGACACTGGGATGACTGCCTTGTGGACATAAAGGAAAGCATGGGGTTCTTAATAAAACTTCCATGTTGCAGCACTCCCATTGTCTCCTCTTTTTATTTAATGACATGGAGGCAGCTGTGGTAAGTCTAAATGGTCAGAGCACTGATTGGTTTAAGTGAACTTCATATCTAAAAAAACCCTGATATTCTTCTCTTCTGCCAGATTAACTGAAAGGCAGCAGCACATTGGTGGAGGAAAAAAAAAGTAGAAGAATATTTTTCTGCAGCATAATTTGTTCTTTTTTAAATTCTAATTATCTTTAAAAGATTAGTATTGCCTTATTGAAGGATGGGTTTGTTTTTTTGAGGCATAATATTTAAGAGCACTACGCTAAGACAGTTGTGCATACACTGAAATACATACCATACTGGAATAACATATACTTCTGAACACTTGCAGACATGTATGCATATATACATATATACAACACATACATGCTCTATAAAGGCATATAAAGGCATACATACCACAAACACATACCTTGTCTCCTGCTATTTATATATTTTAATAATGTCAGATGTGAACTGTGGTTAACTTCAAAGGGTCAAAATAACCATTTTTTCCCTAATTTTTCATCTAGCTTGGTTACTAAAAGCATTTGGGATTATATCTTATAAAAATGTGTTGGCAGAATGTGATTTTAATGTAACCTCTGTATACAAGTTATAAAAGAGATGAAACTATTCTAAGGATCCAGTAAAATGCAAAATGAAATTTCAGTAATACCTGTATCAAGGAGTTTCACTATATTATTTCAACGCAGTATCTCTACACAATGTCTGACTATGCTTTTGAATATGCCCACTATTATTGAAAATTAATTTTAGCTTATTTCACACTGTAGACATCACTGCATGTTGCAAGTTGAATATTTATCTTCCACTAACTGTGAGGCAGATAAATATGCTATGCTTTAAACTAACCTAACATTACTTACTCTTTGAGGTGGAGTCCAAGGTCATAGGCTAAGAAGTAATTTGATACTAGTAACAAAACCTTGTAAACTATACATTTATATCATTATCATCATTATAGCTACTGATAATGAAGTATTTTGCCACAAGCAAGAAGCTTCCACAGTTATTGCAGCATTCTTCTAAGACTTACTACAACACATACACTTTCTTCTCTATAAAGTATATTTCAAAAGCATGCAAAGTGATTAAAACAGCTGTATCATAATTTACACATGGTATCATCCAATTTGAAGAGAATTTTACTTTCTCTATCCATATGAGGAACATACTCATAAGCTATGTTCATTAGGTTTGAGTAAAAAATATTCAGGAGCACTTTTCTTTGATTAAACAAAGGGATACAAGTTTGAAAGTCTGGAAGGAATGGTAAAATTGAAGAGAGATTTTAAGTTAGATTAGCAAGTTTTGTCGTGGATGTTATTAATCAATTATATCCACTATAGATTTATTCAACTCCTGGGGACTTTTAATTTTCCCTTCTCTCCAAATGTCTATGGAAATTTCTAAATGCTTTATTACTGATTGCTGGACTTGACACATATTGCTAGTTTTAAACTGGTGGACCTAGGTAAATTTGGCTGGCATTATACTGCCACACTTCAGTAAGAAAAACTGAACTTTTTTTTTACTTAATTATCATAAGTCTTAATGAGGATAAAGTCTATGTGCTCTAAATCCCGCTTTATGTTTTGGAAAAGGTTACAAATGCTGGAATGGATTTCAGCCAATATATATTTCCTTTTATTTCAACAAGCCTTCGTAGTTATAGTAGTATTTACTAGAAAGAACAAAATGGACATGATCAAAATGCATCCTAAGGACTTAGCTCTTTTGGCGTTTAGAAAGCAATCTAAATTCCTGTCTTGATAAGATATCAGCATAAAACCCCTGTTCATTCCTCAGAAGAAATGCTCTAATAACTTTTCTGGGATGCTCTTCAATATTTATGTTGGGAACAGGTACAGCATCATGACACATGTAAATGTATAAGGAAAGATGACAAAAGGTGTGGAAACAGAAGCAGTATTAAAGAAGCATTCTAGAAAGAAAGAAAAATCAAATCAGATATATTACCATGACCACATACAATATGCCCTTTCCCAAAGGACAAAATCTTATGTGTGTCAGGAACAAAAGACATGACCTGGAGAAATCCCTATAGCAGGAAAACTTTCCATTCTAGTTCTGCTACATAGCAAAGCTGTAGGGACAGAACAGTGCTAAGGTATAAAAGAAATGACTGCTCAGTCACTTCTGAAGTACTGCAATTTAGAGTGGTTCTAAAATCTGAGTTCAGATAAATCAGTCATTCGCATTCTGTCAGAGGGAGAAAACTGAGGCTTCTCTCTAAATTTTAGAAAATAAGGAAAAATGTTCACTTTTTAGCAGCTAGCCAGTCCTACAATGACATTGAAAATATGAGGGAAGAGTATGTACAACAAGCAACAGGGACCAGGCCTTCAGAGTAAGCAATAGTAGGAAGATCCAGCTGTGCTCTGGGAAGGACCTTGCCCTGTAATGCCCAGGTGATGGGAGAGGAGGCAAAAATTAGCCTTTTATTCCTAAGAGTTCTTTGGCATAGTGCTTTGAATTGAAGAAGAGTGCAGGGAAGTGAGTCAGAACTCACCTGAGTTCTCACCCCTGAGAAGGAAATCAATGAGCAATTTCATAAATGTTTCTGTGTGATGTCCACCCCCTGGGATTTTCACAGAACTGCTTTTTGGAAAAAGAATATAGATCTCACTGATCTTGAAAACCATACTGTGTATCTCTTATTTTCAAGAAACTCAAATAAAAATGCCAAGGTACCATTGACTGTTACAATTTAAAACTGCTGAGTTTGTGTCTGGAATAGGAAAAGGAGTCTAAACAGCACTGTTCAAATTCAATTAAGTCAGTTCCTCTCCTGTTTTAGACTTTGGTATTTAAAAACTTTTAATATTGGTTTTCAGCTTTCTAAATTTTCAGGATATCAGTTAGCAACAGTAATATATTACAATGGGTTTGTTGGTGAAGTATTCATTATTATTCTTTGGAAACTGATTTGGACTATTTTGAACCCAGCTTCTTTCCTTTTCTGTTCTCCAAATCACAGAAGTCCTTTTTTTTTTTTTTTTTTTCCCCCTGGTATGAAATGACTGTTCTGTTCTCTTGACTAGGGTTCCTCTAATATCCAGACCTTTTTTGACTTCTGTCTATGGAATAGATATATACCTTTTGCTTAGCAAACATCTCAATATGTTCAGTATGTTCATATTCGCAACTTCTTGTCTTTCAGGTATCAGTTCACTGCCAGATTAATTGTATATTCACACGTTCAGAAAATGAAGCAGAGACCCTCTGAACAAAAGCCTTCTATGCTCCCTTGCTGTGATTGATTCATTCCTAGAGCATATCCATTCTGTTTACTGTATTAGACAAAAGACCTAGTGAAATACTCCCATGTCATCACATAATTAAAAGGCACGCTATAATCAAGCAGTTGAGTTCATGATGGAAATAACAAAGCCGGTATATGTATTTCCTTTCTTTTGGGACCTGACTTTGTAACCTTAATATATTTACAAAATAATTATGTCTTTTTGTGCAGATATGTTTGCATATGTAGGTGTATTTTGCATAATTAAAAAAAAAGTTAATTTCAAATACTTTGTTCATTGAACTATATCAGTTATATTTATACATATATGTATATATGAACTATGTACAGATATTACTGGGTCTTGGAACATAAAGAACATCGAACATTGCTTCTTAGGCTATATAACTGAAGCAATAGAAGGCTGTTCTAAGTGCATATGCTATTTCCATATGCATATGTATACAGAGTCTAGAAGAATAAAAGCACACTGCAGGTATTTTAAGTCATATACTGATAAGTGAGGAACAATGAGGCTTTGAAATCCTAGCTACCTTTTGAAATGCCAGCAGACAGAAAGTCCCTATTCCTTTTCTTTAAACCTTTAGCACCATATCTTAACAGCTATCTTCTTTCCAGTTCTCCTTCTTAAGCATCCCACAGTACTCTATATATTCGTTACTACCAGTCAGTATTGTTCAGTTTTATGAAACAGCACAGTGATACAAAACAGTACCTGTTCACCAAGTCTTTGATTGCTTTCTGCTTCCCAGTTTACTCAGTTAGGATAAGCTCCTTTATCCCAGCTTTCTTCAATGTTCTCCATGCCCTGAAATGTTCATTCAGTCAGTGCCCTGAACCTTTGACTCACAACCTTATCTTCACTCTGTTGGCTCTTCTGGTCTTTCGACCAGAATGGGAATTCAAAACCAGTAAAACAAGATGAGCTATGAAATAAGCAAATGAAAAACAAAGTAAAAAACTTCCAAGCCTGAGTTACAGCCTTTTATGAAGTTAGAAATTGCTTCCATTTCTAGATTAGATTTGTGTGCCACCCGATTTTTATTTTCCCATTGGTTATCACTGTAATTAAACTATTACAAAAAGCCAATATACATAATTAAATAAGTGTGTATATATGTATATTTCCATTCAGACCATTCTACAATAGTACCATACATTCATTCACATTGGAAAGAACCTAAGAAGATGACCTAGAGCAACCTCCTATTCAACAATGAATTCAGAGCACATTGTTCAGGACTTCATCCAATTCAAACTTGAAGTCTCCAACCTTTAATTGTAACTGTGATGACACGTAATCTTCACTCCAGATGGAAAGTAACATTCTCACCATGATCTACAGTAAGAAGCAAAGAAGATACAGACAGCTGATTTACTTGTATGTTCTATTGAAGACTTCTAAAAGATTCAGCACTGCTCAATTAGGAGCACCCCTTAGAAGGACTTAATCTAATCTAGAATGAGTATAGGTGCCATTGCTATCGTATATACATTGTATGTATTGCTAGAAAACAAACAAAAAAACCCCACTGATTCTGTTTTAGAGTGCTTTCAATTAACTCATAATCACTAAATGGTTGAAGTTGGAAGGGACTTCTGGAAATCATCTGGTCTAACTCCATCCTGGTCAAGCAGGATCACCTAGAACAGGTTGCCCAGGACTACTTAGGTTTTGGATATCTCCAAGGATGGAGATCTCACAACCTCTTCGGGCAACCTGTTGCACTGCTCATTCACACAGTGCTTTCCATTGTTCAAGTGGAATTTCCTGTGCACCAGTCTATGTCTATGGCCTGTGTCCTGTGCCCTGGACATCACTGAGAAGAGGTTGGCCCTGTATTTTTTATGCCCCGCCATCAGATATTTATACTAAGATAAGATCCCCCAGTCTTCTCTTCTACAGACTGAAAAGCCCCAGTTCTCTTCTTGTATGAAAGACGCTCCACTCCCTCAGTCATCTTAGTAGCCCCTTGTTGGACTCACTCCAGTATTTCCATGTCTTGTATAGAAAAATGTTTCCTTGAATAATTTGATATCAAAAGGGTTGTCTTTTAGGAATATAGAAACCAATCAGTGGTTTCTATAGTCAGTGCCACTGGGTCTCAGGGCTGATCATCTTTTTTATTTTATTTTATTATTAGCAGTTTAGAAACTGACAGTAGTTTCAAAATCACACATTTTTGCAGAATCGGCTGTTTGTTAGGGCTGTAAGCAAGACTGTAAGCTCTGGCTTATCTGCAAAAATGATTTTTTGGGAGGAGCTAAGATGATATATGGATAAAACACAGTTATTGTAAATGCATATAGGCATACAGCCAATATTTTTCATACAGAAATTGAGGGAACCCTAACTTTGCCTGTAGTGTTAGATATGAAATATTTTTAAAAGTTTTCTTTTATATTTTTTTCTTTTGCAGAATTTTATAGCATTTGAACCATACAAATAAACATTGAATAGACATATAATTCATGGTCTGTTCAGTAATTGCCATTTTGATACTTTAGTCATTTAAATTGAAATTACAACATGCATAAATTGTAATGCTGAAAGATATGGATAGTATCACTCATTGTAGCTCTAATGATCTAGAAGGTAACTCCTTAGAGCTATTTTTTTCCTCCAATGGTACAGTTCTAAACTTCTTTGCTGTTGTATTGAAAAAAAAACTAATACAATTAATGCACAAAATGCCTGAAATGTATGCTTACATTTCATTTCTCATTACCTGATGATTATTTGTAAATTGGTCTCCAGTGTAGTAACAAAATGTAATATAAAGAGATATAAGATTTTTCCTCAGTACATCTTTCCTATGTAGTATTTGTTTTAAATTTACAGGCCAATTGAATAGACATATGCAGCAGGTGTGCAACATCTGGTGCAACAGAAGCATCTGGTATTGGTGCCACTTCTCAAAATGAGGACTTGGGCAAATATGACCTGTTGCTCACACTGAAAATTTTAAAGCACAGATATGCAATATCTTTTTCACAATTCTTCTGTGGGCAGAATTTTTCTTAAAAATGAATAAATAAATAAATAAACAAATAGCCATTCAATATATGAGTGTTACAGTGGTACAGTGTTACTCAGTGATGAGCATAGGAACAAACAGCAAATCAACTGGCCTTTGGAATGACAGAAAAAGAACATGGAGTAGCTAAGGTCCACGCACAGGAATATCTATACATGAAAGTCATCAATGCATTAAACATCTAGAAAATATTCAAAGATCATAATATATTAATCTCTCACTGGAGGAGAAGACATGCGAGACAAAATAAAGGAAATACTTGTTAGCAAGTAAGGAGTGAAGAAGGAAGGGAGGAGGGGAGGAGGGAATGAAATAGAGGCTAAATAACACATTTTAATTTCCTGTCAGAGACTTCTTTATTACATAGTTTGAGTACAGAGTAGATTTGTCAGATTTATTTCCGTTTTTATTTATTTATTAAAATACATTAATTTATGATGATTTCATTGTAAAGAGGGTCTCAGTATGAACCAGAAACAGCAAATATTTTGCTTTAATGTGTTTTCTTATTCAGCATACTACATAATCATTTTTCACTTTTTCCTGTGATTATCATTCATTGAACAGGTTGTTTATGAAATAACTGTATATGCCATTTTAAATTAAATATGTATCCAATGTATCATTTAGCTTAATATCTCTTTTTGGATTCTGTTCTACCACTGAGTTATAAGTTTTAAAATAACTTAAATTACATTGCTAAGAGAATTGTTAAAACAGTTGCATTTAATTACAATACCCTCTGTAACATCACATAAAATCACATATATGACAAATTAAAGAAAGAGGTATTTAATTTCTGAATTGCATCAAGGTACTTATCCAAAACCAAAATAGTATATTTAATGAAGCACTATTTTAAAATTAAAAGGGATATGCTACAAAAGCAGCAAGTTACAGTCTTTTCAAACTTTCTTCTAGTCACTGAATGTTAGATGCACATATGTAGATGCATATAACTATACATATGTATGCATACATGATTTTTAATGGGAATTTACTATCTTTTAGCAATGCTAAATTTCAGTGAAGTCAATGAAAAGCTGGCTTCAAGTCAATGAATTCAACATTTACTTTAACAAGATAAATACTAATACTCAGCCTTTTTATGCTAGAAGAAGAAACAAGTAGCTGAACTGAGGCACTTCTATAAAGAACAATTGTTTACTGCACACAGTTGTAAATTTAACATTTTGAGGAATATCTGCTCTTGGAGAAGCAGACAGCTCCATAGAAAGCAAGGACTATGGTATGACTACATATGCCAGAGTCTCTGTTCTGAGAAAAATATTCCCTTCTTAGCTGTTTAGCAAAGTGATCTTAGATGATAATACAGGGTATACAATAAACCAAATCATAACTAAACATACAAAACCCATCAGCATATGCCAGAGAGTACTAAGAAAATATCACAGATTTTCCACCAGTGCATTTCCTATCAAAGCTAAAGAAAACTGAATGAAGGAGCATAACTGCTAAAAGTGCATTATCTGTGCTTTTAAAAGCCTATCTGATAGTACTAAACTAGCATAGCATTGCTGACATCTTCCATTATTAATCAGCATGCAGCTCATCAAAAGATTCCTACTCTTGTTCATAAATACGGAGTTTTTCAAATGTCCGTAACAGACACTTCTTCACTTAGCTATCTGCAGGAGAACATTACTCTAGGGAGTTATGTATATGAGATGGATATACTTACCCACAAGGAAAGGCTGATCCTCTTAGCTGCTAATATAACTGTCAGAAACAGTTGCTTCTCATATACAGCAAAATCCTTTAATGACAAATATCTATGAAACCTGCTGTCTCAAACTTAAGGTGAAGTGCCTGATGCAACACTAAATTTAATCAGTCAAAAACCTTCCCCTTTTCTTCCTGTTGGTGATTCAATTTTTATCCTTCTACTAAAAGAGAACAACTATTTTCCTGAAGACTGAAACAATACTTTTCTTTCAAAGCAGCTGTAAATAATATTTCATGAATCCTGTTTTAGTGTAATACTTAAACCTGCTTACATAATACTTGATAATTCTTAATTAGTGGCAGAGTAGTTTTAAGAATAAACATGCTGTGTATCTCTGAAAGATGTCAGGAAAATTTTAGAAAGCAAGTGACCCAGACCCAGTTCTTCTCTTACTTCCACCAGCTAGCTTGCTTTGAAGCTACCTGGTTTGAAGCTAAGGAAATTATTCCTACTTTAGTAAGAAAGAGTAGTAAGAAGAGTAAGAAAATAATCAGTATTTCTATTTCATATCATTTATGTCTTTTCACATTCCAACACTGATATTATATCTTAAGAGAATTAGTCTTGCTAACATCAGCATGGGTGGTTATTAGTCCAAAAAGTAAGCTTCTATGAATTTTTAAGATTAAAATCAGAATCAAACTTAGAACACCAGTTAGATTAAGGAACTACTGAATTATATTATTATTCTTATTATAGAATCTCTTCTCCCCTCAAATGCCTTTTTCTAACTCCTTTGGTATCTGATCATCTTATACCAAGCAGTTTTATCAATCTTACTATGGGAGAATTCTTACTGGAGCAGTATCACTGCAATAAAATCAGTTGAACTAGCAGCAGAATAATACGATTTCCCATGAGAGTCAGGTGGCAGAATCTTACTAGTGTGATTTTTAATTTATTTTTTTTTCCCATTTAAATGCCTGATCATTTCTGAGTATAAGCCCGCAGCCAACTAAAACATTGTTAATGCATTTACTTCTTCTACACTGTTATATAGGAGGAAAATTTATCTCACTGGATTTCCAATTCTCTTACCATAAGGGTGCTTCTGAATGTTGTTAACACGCGTGCAAAATATGTAGCAAAGGTGATATTGTCTGAAGTTACTTTCAATACCCAATAGCACAAGAAAAAGCCCATATTTATGTTGCACTTACACAGTTAAGATGATAGATGATAAATCCTATCAAACTTCCATTTTCAGTGGAGTTCTAAGTTAAATATAAAGAATTAACCAGAATTAATATTCTATTAATGTATCCCTTAAACTCAATGATGTTACATTCTTTTCTAACTCAAAAACAAAAAGATTTAACATGAGACTAGTATTTAAAGTGCATTTTTTTGAAAATTCTGTCAGAATTCTGAGGCATACAGGTTAAAAGAGTTCTAATAAATGCTTCATGGAAATTGCATATAAAGAAATGCTTTAATTATTAAGACCTTTTGAAAGCAATTGTAAGGGGTGATTTAGAAACCTCTAAAATGCATAGATTAAATGCTCTTTCATTGCCATTAAACTTCAGGTTTACAGTTCAGAAAACTGGTAAACATGAGACAATACTTTTCATACAATTTGGTTTTAAGTAAAAGTATTCAATTATGTGATCTCCCAGCAAAATAAACACTGCATACATAAAGCAATGTAAAAGGTTGTTGGAATACTGTGAATATCTTTCAAAAGCAGATTATTAGGCAATAGATATAGAATCTTATACAGATTCTGCATTCTCCTACTCTTCCACATGATTATATAAATTGTGGAAACATATTATTTACTTGTCTGTGCTTTAGCAAAAGTTGACACATACTTTCTCTATCTTTTTTTTCATAGGTAAATTATATGTATTTCTGACATGCCCATCACCTGAGATGTGTGTTCCTTGAAGCCTCACAATCCTTCACAATCCTGTCAGGAAACAAATACAATAAAATTTCAAAATTCAGCCATATTTTAGCTGTTGATTAATGGTTTTTTGTTTTTAGTTTCTAGTAGTAAATTAAGCTCTTTTTTTCTGTTTGTTTGCTTACTTTTTTAGACAAGAGCGTAAGCATTAAGCTTCAGCCTCACAATACAGTCTAAGATTGCTAAATTCTACTGTGTGAGATTTATTTAGGAAATTTGCTGCCACTCAGGTTTCCTACTGGTCAGGTTTTGTTTTTTGTGTATGTATATGTGTGTATCTGTATATGTATATCATAGAATCATAGAATGCTTAAGGTTGGAAGGGACTTCTAGAGGTCATCTAGTCCAACCCCCCTGCACACACAGGGTCACCTAGAGCACGTGGCACAGGACTGCATTCAAGTGGGTCTTGAAGATCTCCAGAGAAGGAGACTCCACAACCTCTCTGGGCTCTGTCACCCTCACTGTGAAGAATTTTTTCCTTAAGTTCCTGTGGAACTTTTGGTGTTTCAGTTTGTGGCCATTACCTCTAGTTCTGTGGTGGCCACCACTGAAAAGAAGCCAGCACCATCTTCCCCACTGCCTCCCTTGAGGTACTTCTAGACACTGATTAGATCCCCTCTCAGCCTTCTTTCCTCCAGGCTGAACAGGCCCAGCTCCCTCAGCCTCTCCTCATAGGGCAGATGTTCCAGGCCCCTGATCATCCTTGTAGCCCTGCACTGGACTCTCTGCAGCAGTTCCACCTCCCTCTTGTACTGCGGAGCCGAGAACTGGACATAGTACTCCAGATGTGGCCTCACTAGGGCTGAGTAGAGGGGCAGGATTACTTCCCTTGACCTGCTGGAGACACTCTTCTTAACACGCCCCAGGATTCCATTGGCCTTCTTGGCCACAAGGGCACACTGCTGCCTCATGGTCAACTTGTCATCCACCATGCATTCCTTGTCGCATCTCTGCATTCCCTGACTACGTTCCTGTATTTCTCCCAGGGGGCCTGTCTTTTTTTGCACATTCTGTATACCGCCTTCTTCTGCTTGAGCATTGCCACACGCTCCTTGCTCATCCACGCAGGTCTCCTGCCCCCTCTGCCTGACTTCTTACACTCAGGGATGCACTGTTGCTGGGCATGGAGGAAGTGCCGCTTGAAAACGAACCAGCTCTCTTGGGCCCCACTGCCTTCTAGGGCTCTAGCCCATGGGATTCTACTGAGGAGGTCTCTGAAGAGGCTAAAGTTGGCCCTCCTGAAGTCTATGGTTGCAAGGCAACTTACAGCTCTGCCTCCTCCTCATTGGATCCTGAACTCCACTAACTCATGGTCACTGCAGTCAAGGCTACCCCCCAAGTTCACATCTCCTACAAGTCCCTCTCTATTTGTTAGCATGAGGTCCAGTACACACCTCTCCTCATTGGCTCCTCCACAACCTGCATCAAAAAGTTATCAACACACTGCAGAAACCTCCAGGACTGTCTGTGCCTGGGTGGGTTGCCCTTCCAGTTGATGTCCAGGTAGTGGAAGTCCCCCATGAGAAACAGGGCCTGTGACTGTGAAGCAACATCCAGCTGACTATAAAAGGCCTCATCAACTTCCTCATCCTGGTCAGGTGGCCTGTAGCAGACACCCACCACAGTGTCTCCCACATTAGCCTGCCCTCTAATCCTTACCCACAAGCTCTCAACTCGCTCATCATCCACCCCCAGGTTGAGCTCCATGCATTCCAGTTGCTCTCTCACATAAAGAGCAACTCCACTACCTTGCCATATATATATATATATGTGCATGTGTATACATGCATATATATAGCTTCACAAAATATTCAGTACTTGTTATATTCTGTTTCTTTCTCCTGCTTTGACTTTCTAGATGAATTAGCACAATGCTATGTACAGAGACGGACCCTGAAATCTTTCTACGCTATCCCACATTACGCTTTGACTTTGGATGAAGGACAATGCTCCAATATACAACATTACTTATAGAAAGAAATATTAAATCATGTTTAGTTAGGTATTTCTATGTTTTCCTACTGATTAATAAAAGAGTTCTTAAAAATTTCAGGTATTATCCATGAGCCTTGTAGACTGATGTGTTCTACCTCTGGTAACTTCTCAGAAGAATCTCTTCTACAATGTTAATCTCTTCATTTCTTATTTAAAAAATACTCTGATTTCATATTTATATTAATATTAAGGCATTAGCTTTGATAGAAGTCCTCCTGAAAATGTAGAAGGCAGGAAATAGTGTGTTATGGGATACTTCCTGCAATAAACTTCCTCTATTTTACTTTCTGGTAGCTAGGTTTAATGTTAAAGAGATATATGTTAAAGAGATATATATACCATGATACATGTTGTGTGAGTATGGGCATATGCATACATATATACATGCATATGTATGTATACTTATTGCAAATGGCATATGAGTACCTTTATAATTAAAATAGGCACACATATATTTGTCTCTATGCATTCACTCATATACAGATATATATAAGCATTAGCAAATATCCCACCTTAACTTAAGCGAGTAAGGAATGTACCTATGGGAACTTTACAGGAGCAAAGCTTCCTATACAATGACTGAAGAAAAGTATCTCCTCAAGAAAAGTCAGATATTAAACATGTTTTCTGTCCCCTGACTTTATGGGGAGTTTAAGACAACTTTACTCCCATTCTAAGTGTATTTTGATGTTTAAGTAGATACCACAGTTTATAAGGAAGTTGGGTCAAAACTAAAGAAATGAAAAGGAGTAGTCTTGGCTGAATAAATAAGGTAATTTTATTTGAATAGAGGATCATTAAGCGGACATTAAATAAGAATATTATGAAAAACAATCATATTTATGTATAAGTTTAAATAACAAATATTAAAATAAATAACTTATGGGGAATTAAATTCACATTTTTAATTCTGTTTTTAAATGGCAGTAGCTTTTTCTGCAAGACTGCCAGGTAAGTAGGATCATCTGAATTTATACACAGTGAAATCATTACTCCCAAGAGAAGAGGCTAGACCTAACCAAAGAACTGGATATCATACTTTTATATGCACTTTAAGGTAATTAAGCCTCATTAGGGATTAGATAAATGCTAAATTTCTGAACTGCTTTGCAGTTATTTTTCACATGACTAGCTACTAAGATAAAGATGCACCAGAGGACTTAGAGCATCATTACCCAAAGCACTGTTAAAAGTACATTTCAGAACTCTCATTTGCTAGTGTAATTCACATCCAGAGCCACAGAACAGATGCCAGTGGGTACACAGATTTAGCCCCTATGGATTTGCATTAAATAATCATTGGATAAGATGCAAAAACAATATTGAGGCTGAGATGAAAACATCGTCTTATTTCATCCAGGAGTCATAGCCACTAGATCAAAATTTCATAGCCAATCATGTTCATTCTTTCTCTCTGGAATAATTAATCTTTAATTCTGTTATTCAGTGCAAAGCAGCTATGTAAGTAAGAGGATATTCAAAAAAAAAAAAAGAAAAAAAAAAAGAATAGCCTGTCAGAAGACTGACAGAAAAGGTTTGATTCTTTCCCTCAGAGAAAAGGGGAATCTTCTACATCTTAAAAATATATATCTAGATTAAAAATAGAGATTCATTACGAATGTGTGTGCTTTATTCTTTTTTTTTTTTTTTTCCTCTGGGTGTGAGGCAGGGGAGATGATTATGCTTTTTAATAGGATGGGCTAAAACAGCAAAAGATATATTGTAAATTCTGGTCAAATATACCTTTTTGTGTTCTAGATTAAGATGCATAATTCCAGGATGATATGAGCTTAATATATATTTCTGTCTTTGGAGTATCTTCCTGACCTGATTACAGAAATTTCTATTTGTGATACTACTAATTGACATGAATCCCTTTCCCATGTCTTTAACTAGTCCGCTGTGTTGCATACAGAATGTGATTGCAGCATTTTTGATACTGCCACGGGAGTCAGAGTCTATTAAACTGCAGTCCTGAATATTGCCACACTTAGGATCTACTATAGGTCTAAATATGAATGGCGTAGTGGATGACCGATACATTTAAGAACATAAGCACCAGCATACTGAGTTGCCCACACTAAACCAAAGGAAACACTGAGATGAAGAATATTCTGGGAATGGCTTATTTTTTATGCCAAAGTTAAGATTATATCTACATGAGCAAGTTATTCCTCTTAGGAATTACTTTTCTCCAATAAGAATCGATCAGTAAATCAAAGCCATTTTTTCTGAGGTCTCTGCATCTACATGATGTCATTAGTGGTGTTACTGGTGGGTTTTTTATTATTTTTATTTATTTTACTCCAATATTTATTTGGTTTATCTCTTGACTGGATGTTACTCTTGTGTGTTGTTCAAAGCTGTATGAAAGATCAAGAATTTCTTAAGAGAAATGTCATGAGCATGTGGAACAGAATTTCCAGTTTCCTCCAAAGAAAGTGCTTTCAGAGAAAAAAAAAAAAAAAGTGTAGCTGGGCTTTATCGAACTAATGAATGGCTTGGGTATGATTAGAACATTTCCTTCCACATGGTATTTGTGCTCCAAACCACAGTTTAATGTAGATGTGACCAAAGGTAATTTTGCTTGGGCTAGGCTGCTATGCAACAAAAGAAGGTGTTTTGAAAAAATATGTTCTGAATTTCAGTTCAAATCTATTTTAAAAAATCAGTATTTTCAATCTTTAATTCACAGTGACTTTTGGGCAAGTAAAGATACAAGTAGCAAAAGCACTAAAGGCATGATTTCTGCAACTATTGATATACTTTCTGTTGACTTTCTGTAAACTTTTTTGTGACAAGTCAAGTTAAAAAAAAGTCATGTCTAATAGTCAACAAAAGAGCATTCAGGTACTACCCACTACTGTTTTAAATTTTCTAGGTTTAAGGAATGATAAACAGTCAGTTATGATATCTAGAAAACTTGCATGCAGTGTTGGTACAAGATTGCAAGAAACACGTCTTAATTTAAAAATAATGCCCATTGCTGATAAAAAGAAGAAATTAAATCAAATATGTTGGATAAATTATGTTTGCACGTTCGATGACAGGCAAGGGCATGGAATATCATAAATTAGTATAATATTTCACTTATATTGATGTGAGATTTTTCTTTTTCATCAGTGACTGCCTTACTTTTTAATATCAATAAATCTAAAAGTTTGGAAATTATGAAATAGAAGTATTTTAATTCTCCCCTGAAGAGAAATTTGATAGATACTAATACTGTAGAATAGTCGACATTTTTACAATATTTTATAGTAGCTAAGGCTGGGAAGTGTCAATATTTAAATATTCTTTCATTCCTTGAGAATTTTAAATGGGAAAAAATGGTAATATGGCAAATGGCCCTGCCCCAGAGAAAGTATTTATCTCAATAAATAATGATTCTATGCTATGCATATGCCAAGTACTGATCTAATCTGAATTCACTTTCAGTTTCTAATTAGACATCTGTTAAAGTCTATAACAGGAAATCTAATAGAGTTGTGTTGTAATTTGTCAAAGTGATTAATGATTCATAGTACTAAAGTGTCCTTAAACTGAGATCTTGTGAATCATTATAAAAGTTCAAATTAAGCTCTTTTGCTTTTACAAAGGTTGTTTCAAACTTCTATTATTACCATCAACTACAACTTCAAAACATCAAAAAAAAAAAAAAAAGAAAAAAGAAGAAAAAAGAAAAAGATCAAATTATTTCTTCTTTATTTTTTTTGGCAATCATTCCTTAATCAGAATCCTTCTGTTCAAAGTAACTGCCAAAACTAAAGAAAAAATAAAAAATATATTCTCTTTTTTTTCTCTGCATTTTTTCTCTAGTGCTTTGACATTCAAATGTGTGCAAACATGTGTGCATCCTTGACTGCACATTTTCCAAGTTGACGAAAGAAATTATAAAATAACATTTTTTTTGTATTATTTAATGACTTATTAACACAGGATTTCTCTTCTGTTAAAAGCATACAAAACCAAGACTGCAAGGGTGCTATTCACATTACTTCCTATAGCTATTTACAGTTCTGCAGTAAGTCAGCAAACAGGGTCACAGATGACTTACTTAAGCACTTTTTTTATTGCCTTCAAGTTAGAAGTATTTTGTTCAGTTTGGCAAATGCCTCTCTTATTCTGCTTCTGATTTTAACTTTTAATAAATAAATAAATAAATGCTAACAATAAAGATAGAACACTTGCTTTGTCAAAAAGACTTCTTGTGTAGTACGTCAGATAAGTTACTATGGAGGTTGCGAGCCCTGTGACTAAATAGTAATTTACTGGGTGAAGAAAAAAGATAGCAATCTGTTTCCTCACTTTGGAGAGGAAGCCACTCACATGTTCCATCATGTGAAATTCCCTTCACACCTCTTAGGAGACAGATGGTACACAAGATTTTCTCCTGCTGCTCTAGAAAAATGTATTTTTCCAACAGTGCATAGCATTTCTGTGACAATACCTTATCTTATTCACCACACATATAGATAATACAAACTGCTAAAACCTTGCCCACAGTTCCTGTGCACCTTAGAATTTTTAAGAGGCAGTGACCTTTATAACTTGAAGCATTGTGTCTCTTTGATCATAGAAATTGTTTCTTATTAAAAAACGAGCAGAACTTTTTTTTTTCCCAATTGCCAAAGTGCATGGTGAATCAGAGGGAATGCAATGCACAAGGTCAAAACTCCTTCTGGTTTGCTGGAGCACGTTCTGTGGTGTGCAGCATGAGATCAACAAGTTCCATTTGATACTGATTGTGCTTTGGTTAAGATAGTTTATAAAAATGTGTGGCCTTTTAAAGGTTCATATATGCTTTTCCAACATCCTTGGCTAAAGATAAGGTGGAGAGCATGAATTTGGGAGGCTACAGGTAAATAGATGACACTATTTAACCTGGAGAAGAGAAGGGTTGGATTTTGGATCTTGTCAGCATACCTGAATGATGGTAAGTGGGGTAAAGATTAATAAGATATAGCCAGACCCTTTATAGCGGTGCTCACAGGCAATGGACACAAAAGAAAAAGAAAATACAAAAAATCTCATTTAAACATAAGAAAACTTTTTTGTTTGTTTGTTTTAATATAATGAAGGCAGTTGAATCCTGGAATAGGCAGCCCAGAGAGCTTGTATTATCTCCATCTTTGGAGATGTTCAACATCTGTCTGAAAATGGTCTTAAGCAACCTGCTGTAGTTTATCCTGATCTAAGCAGAGGGTTGGGACTAGGTAATCTGCAGAGGTCCTTTTGGCCTCACCTATTTTGTGATTATAATTAGTTTATTACCACAGAGTCTGTCAAGTACAATGGAAGGCTGCTCTTAAGCCTGAAAAATAATTTTCCTGGATAAAAGCCATAACCTTCTTGCACCTGCTCTCCTATTGTAGCTTCTTCAGACTTCTGCTTCTTCAGACCTGTGCCCCACAGATAGCTCTTAGTCCTCTGTCATCTCACCCCAGAAGATGACCCATCCAGCTCCCTCAGGGGATAAAAATATGTGAAATTGTCCCATGAGTACCTACAGAAAAAAGCATATTTCTTGAAGCATATTTTTATTCAAAAACATATGCAAGAATACAGGACAGTATTACTTCCCTCTCTCCAAAAAAATAAGTAAAAAATAAAAATAAATCTAAGGGGGGAGAAATGGACATCGTGTCACACTCAGCAGGTATCCTCTACAGATTCTAAGAGCCAAATTTAAGCAAATATAGGATACCTACCAGAGTAGGGCTCTCTCTATATGCCAGGTGTTCAAGAAGCTGGCACAACTCAGATTAATATGAGGATTTATGCTGAGAAGCATCACAGCAAGAGTTTTTGTTGCAAGCCTTCATACAGACATTTTGAAGTTAAATAAGTATTTTTTGCCACTGACTTCTGACTGTGATGGAAACACATGAAAGCGCACAGATATCTTTTCTTAGAGTCCTAGTCACGTCCCTAGGCCTTTCAGACATTATCACATTTTTATAGATGTTAACAACAGGCCTACAAACTACCTAGCTCGCTGAATAGTAAGTAGGATGCTTTGTAACCCACAGGAGTAGCTTCTTTGTAGAAAACACACACACATGCATTCACAGACAAAAAGTGTGAGGAGTCTTCATGGGGGTGTTACATGAAAGCAGGGAAGCATCTTGGGAGACCTTAAACTGTTGAAAGAGAAATAGCATTGAAAGATTGGGAGGAAAGTGTGAAAATAGCACCTTCAGTGTCTATATTATTTGTAAAGAACAAACAATTTTCATAATTGCTTTTTCATTTTCTCCTGAAGGAAACTATTTTGCTAAAAAAATGAGTATCCAGAAACAGACTAGCATGAGCCCAATGGGAAGGGCCTGAGGACCAGAGCTCTAAGGTGAAGTCCAGAGAAGACTGACAGCACCAAAAAGCTATTGTCATTCATTTTACTCTCTCCTGATGAGTCAAGTCCACTGAAAAGAATACATGACTGCAGTAGTAGCTTTTGTGTCAGAATACTGAACATACTGCAAAGAAAACATATAACTACAAAGAAAAAAATGTATTGCACAGACGTCATGGCAACAACCAAACGAAACTTGACAAAAGGCCCTCAGGGCAATTTTCACTTACACTGGTGAGTAAACAAGGAAATGGGGAAAAAAGAAAAAAAAAAGAAAAAAAAACAGTTACTTGTATACACATGAAAGAAAATATACTTGCTGCCTGTTTAGGAGACAGATAATTTTTGTTAGCACGTTTTCTTGTAAAACAGCATTTACTTTTATTTCACGAGCAAGCAGTCTCAAGCTAAATTTAATTTAATTCGCCAGTGCCCAGCAAAGATCTCCTGACCATGAGCAGCTGCCTTCTGGGAGCAGCAGGCTGGGAAAATGGGGTGACTTCTAGGGCACTGCAGGAGCAGGACTGGTGGGGTATTGGGTCTGAATATACATTCGATGAGTGCTGGTTAATAATGTGCCAGTAATGCATCAATAAAACACTTTGATCCTGTTTCTATTTAAACTGAGTAGACTGAGCAGTTTTTTCTTGTGTCGGGAGAGTAAACATAATTATACACAATCTCAGAAGGACATACATTTCTAAATGCCTTGTTAAAAAGAAACCTGCTGATGCCACTTGCAAGCTGCACCAGTAAAATGTATGATAATGTGCTTTTCTTTTGGAGCTTTATGGCATTATTGTCTTCAGAGCCTTAACTCTGAATTCACCAAAGAACAACATTTAATTTTTGTCTTATTTCCTCCTTGAAGTCCTTGGAAGTTTGTGAGGTTCTGCAAAGTGTGAATTCTTAGATATAATTCTTACCCAATTTGACCTATTAAAAATGTCCACTTCCAGGTTTTCAGCCTTCATTTCAAAAGCTGGAAATTTGGTATAAGGCACATGTATATCTTCTGCCTGCTACCTTATGTTCCCTATTCTCTCCTGAGGAGACTGGACTGATATATTCATCTTTAAAGTACTGTATACAAAGAACAACCCGTGCATTATACCAAATTATATACATCTCGCATGCAGTTACAGAGTCAAATATTTACCACCATTGGTACTGTGAGCTCAGCAATAATCAGTAAAGGCTTGCAAAGAGGGTCCGATGAGACAAATCTAAAAGGTGATTGTTTTGAAGGACTGAGGTTTTTGGAGTAAAGAATTCAGCCCATCTGTGTACCACCAGAAAAATCAATGTTCAATGGAAGGAAAGAATATAATTCAACAAGGGTAATCTAAGCAGAAAAGACCTTCAGAAGAACAAGATTCCTGAAATTCTGGGGCTACTATATAGACATTTTCCTTCACAGGCAATCTTTATATTGTGGTGTCTAACTTTCAGCCTTTTTTTTTTTTTTTTAACAGCATGATTTGATCATTTGATACTGTCATTTGACAGTACAATAAGTAATTTAGTCTTTGTGTAATGCAAACTGACTCTTTAATTATGGTATTTTTTTGTATGTGATGTAATAATTTATCACCTTTGCCACCCTAATGCAAGACTACACAGGGAAGAAATTAGCAGGGTCTTATATCAAGAGATAAAAACATCCTTATGTTAAGGCTCTAGATATGTGCCTAGGAATCCATTTTTACTTCTCTTCTGATACAAAATAAATGCCATAAGACACCATTGTTTGTAGGTGGGATTCTTCTGAAATCTCTTCAAACGTAGCAGAAAATCATCAATTTTCTACCCGTCTGCTACTTTTACATTGGCCAAGGGGTGCGTCATGTCATCCTTTTATTTCAATTACCTTCTGGAGGTGCAAGTCACATTTTTTTGAATGAAGTGGAGCTTTGATTTATATCTCTTACCCTGGTTGCCTTAATCAAGTGTTCCATCTCACTAGATGGAACCTAGTCAAATGATTTGAGTAGTATACATTTGTTCACGTATAATCTGTAAACTGGACAAATGGTTAAGCATGTTCATTTGTGCATAATAATATGGCCAAACACCATATAAACAGAAAAATACTATTCAACCAGGAAAAAAAAACAAGAACTTGGATTGTATGAATGCAATGTACCTGGACTAGATTCTCCCATACATATAGTTAATGTGGTACAAACAATACTGTGGAAATTGAAAACTTTACACTTCAATCTGAATTCACTTCCATCCAAACACTGCTGCTCATTTAGTGAACTTAGTAAGTATTAAAATTTCAAACATTTTCTCACCCAGTACAATTTTCTCATACAATATATTCTCATTGGTAGTATGCCACCTTTTTGAATTATCAGGGCATGCTAGCAAAATGTCTGATCATAATCTAATTTTGCCTTCTTTTCTCAGAGAATATCTTGTGTATTTATATTTTATGTACACCTTACTTTTATTTAATGCTTTCATTGCAAATTTTTTTACATATGTAAACAATAGATCTTCAAATTAATTTAGTCATTGGAATGTGTTTTCAAAAGGACAGTATTTTTCCTCTTTTAAGCACCAAAGACTGATATATTTTCACTTAAAATAACCAAGGTTCTTAGCCACTGTGCATGGTCATTTGTAGCTTTTCAATCCTGAAACTCAGCTATCTGTGTGGTAGCATAAGCAGGACATAGGTCACATCATACTTTTATGTCATTATCTTCAAAAGATATAGTAAGAGAATTAGAGGTGAGCTTTCTAAGCCAACTGGACCTTCTTGCCAATTTTCTTAGATAATTATTCACAAAACTGGCAATAATAATAATAACAACAAATATCTGCTATTTCCCACATATGGAGGTTGTGCATAAAATGTATGCCAGATGATTAGGGATGGCTTTGTACCATTTAAAAATATGTCACAGAATCACAGAGCCACAGAATCACAGAATGGTTGAGGTTGGAAGGGACCTCTAGAGATCATCTAGGCCAACCCCTCTGCTCCATGTTGCACTGGATGGCATCCAGGCTGGTTTTGAGTATCTCCAAAGAAGGAGACTCCACAACCTCTCTGGGTAGTCTGTTCCAATGCTCTGTCACCCTCACAGTAAAGAAGTTCTTCCTCACATGGAGATGGAACTTCCTGTGTTTCAGTTTATACCCATTACTCCTTGCTCTGTCACTGGCCACAACCGAGAAGAGTTTGGCCCCATCCTCCCTACATTCTCCTCTCAGGCATTCATACATGTTGATAAGATCCCTTCTAGATCTTCTCTAGGCTAGACAGGCCCAGCTCACTTAGTCTTTTCTCATACGAAAGATGATCCAGTCTCTTAACCACCTCCGTTGCTCTATGCTGGACCCTCTCTAGAAGCTCCACGTCCCTCTTATACTGGGGAGCCAGAACTGCACACAATACTACAGGTGCAGCCTCACCAGAGCTGAGGAGAGGGGCAGGATCCCCTCCCTCAACCTGCTGGCCACAATCCTGCTGATGCAGGCCAGGATCCCATTGGCCTTCTTGGCCACAGGGACACATTGCTGACTCGTGGTGAACTTGTTGTCCACCAGGACTCCCAATCCCTCTCTGCAGAGCTGCTTTCCAGCAGGTCAACCCCTACTCTGTACTGGTGCCTGGCGATATTCCTCCCCAGGTGCAGGACCCTGCACTTGTCCACTTGTCCTTGTTGAACCTCACGAGGTTCCTCTCTGCCCAATTCTCCAACATGTCTAGGTCCCTCTGAATGGCAGCACAGCCCTTGGGAGTGCCAGCCACTCCACTCAGTTTGGTATCATGTGCACACATGCCGAGGCTGCACTCTGTGCCTTCATCCACATCACTGATGAACAGGTTGAACGGCACTGGATCCAACACTCACCCCTGGGGGATACCACTGGCCAGAGGCTTTCAGATAGTCTTGGCACCATTTATCACCACCCTCTGAGCTCTGCCTCCTGCAAGTTCTCAATCCACCCCACTATCTACTCATCTAACCCACGCTTCTTGAGGATGTTACAGGAGATGGCGAATTCAAGGTAGACAACATCCACAGCTCTCCCATCATCCATCCAACCAGTCATCCTATTGTAGAAGGCTATCTGGTTGGTCAAACATGACTTTCCCTTGGTGAATCCATGCTGACTACTCCTGATCACTTTCTTTTCCTTCACATGCCTAGATGTGATCTCTAGGATGACCTACTCTACCACCTTTCCAGGGACGGAGCTGAGGCTGACTGGCCTGTAATTTCTCAGGTCCTCTCTCTTGCACTTTTTGAAGACTGGAGTGACACTGGCTTTTTTCTAGTCCTCTACCACCTTCTCTGCTCTCCATGACCTCTTGAAGATGATGGAGAGTGGCTTAGCAATAACCCTTACTAGTTCCCTCAGCACCCTTGGGTGCATTCTATTTGTGTCCTAGAATTATGGGTATCTAGTTTGCCTAAATAATCTCTAACCCAGTCCTTCTTGATCATTGGAAAGTCTTCCTCTCTCCTGGTTTTCTCTCTGGTCTCCAGGCTCTGTAGTTCATGGGGACTAGCCGTAGCAGTAAGGACAGAAGCAAAGAAGGCATTTAGTGACTCTGCCTTGTCTTTATCCTCAGTCACCAAAGCACCCACCCTGTTCAACAGCAAGCCCACATTCTCCTTAGTCTTCCTCTTGCTGCTGCTATAATTGTAGAAAATATGCCAGTTTTTTTCATTTCTATAGTATTTAATTTGCACTACATGCAAAATGATAACAAAATCTTAAATTTTGACCAGTTTGCCCTTTTGGGCTAATTCATGTTTTCATAATGCTCTTGATCCAGAATGATCCATTTGTCTACTGCACCACTTAGTTACTTTGACACTTCTTTGTTTTACATCCATGAGTGTCATCTATAAAATATTTTCAACTGTTAGAATCCAGAATAGCCAAGTCCAAGCAATACTTAGATAAATACAAATAAATCCATCTTCTTACTGAGTCAGTGAATTGTAATATGTTGCATAAACTTGGACTACATTTTATGTGTAACTTCATGGGCAGCTAGTAGAAATAGTAAGATAATAATAAGTAGAAATATATGCATGGTCATATAAGCAGAAATATATGCATGCACAGCTTCTCAAGAACAGTTGAGTCATTATTACTAGCAGCATCCCTCAAGAATCAATATGGAGCTGGCATTGTTTTATGGCTTTATTAATGACCTGGATGGTGGGACAGAGTGTACCTTCAGCAAGTTTGTAGATGATCACAAGCCTGGAGGAAGCACTCAGTACACTGTAGGGCAATGTGACTTTTCAGAGGATCCTGGATAGGCTGTAGAAATGAATTCACACAGATAGCTTCATCTTATGAAGTTCAACAATGGCAAAAGCAGAGATATGATACCAGGACAAAATTATTATCTGCAACTCTACTGGCTGGGAGTTGAGTGGTTAGAAACCAGATTTTCAGAAAAAATAACTGGGGTCCTGCTGGACCAGCAAGTGAAATGAGCCAGCTGTGTGCCCTTGCAGCCGAGGAGGCCAACAGCATCCTGGGCAGAAGTACAAGAATGTAGCGATTTGAGGGAGGTGATCCTTCCCCTCTGTTTGGCATTCCTGGGACTACATGTGAAGTGCCCTCTCTAATTTTGGACTCCTCAGTACAAAAAAGACATGGACATACTGGAGCAAGTCCTGTTTGCTGTCTACAGCTATTTAGTATGGGGGGAGGTATAGAGAAAAAAAGAGTCAGTCTCTTCTCAGAGATGTACAGGGGAAGAAACAAGCCAGAACAAGGGCATTTGGACTCTATGTAAGAAATGTTTTCACCATGATGGTAGTCAAGCACTGATGCAGGTTGTCTAGAGATATTGTGGAGTCTCCGTGAATGTTCAAAAGCTGACTGTATGGAGGCCCTGGGTAATCTGATATTATAGACCGGCTTTGGGCAAGGAAATTGCCGTAGGGACCTCCACAGATTACGTCCAACCTCAAGTATTCTAGGATTCTTCATCAGCATTAGCATGAAACGTGCTTTCCTGAATATGTGCCATGCACTACTCATAAGTAGCTTCTACAGTGCTTTAATGACAAGCTGGTATGTAGATTAGATGATTTCTCTAAAATAAATAAATAAATAATAATAATGAAGTTGAACAGTTTAGTTTAGGACTTCATTTTTACACTGAAATTGAAGAGAGAAAATATAGATGAACTGGTTAGTCTTTCAGATATTCATCAAGCCTTTTTTTAAAAAAAAAAAAAAAAACACTTTTTTCTCACTTGCTTAAAAAAAAAAATCAGCCATTCTGTCTTTGCTCTGGCAGAGTTTTCCAAGGGGACATAATCTCCATTTCAAAAGTCTTTCATAAAACAGTTAGATTGGTATTGAAATGAATAGGTAAAGTTTGTAGGGAAGAAATCTAGGAAGGAGAAAGTCAAGGTGGCCTGAATTTTGTAAACATCTTTTATAAAGTGCAAATCATGTTTCACCAAGTATGTGCACTTGTGTCATTTAAATATTTTATTTCTTTAATAAATAAAAAATTCTGTGTTTTTAAAAGCTGTTTCATAATTCCTTTGGATCTTAATTAAACATATTCACCAGATTTAAAAGATAAAATGAGTTTTAGACATGCATTGTTGTTGATATTTTTTTTCTTCCCATGATTAAATTATTATTGTATTAAAGAAACAAATTCAGTTCTGATTTTCTTTCCTTAATCATTTCAAAGTCATTTATGACTGTTGAACAGAAGTATTGTTTGTATTTTATTTCCCATTTTATCTGGGTAACTCCTAAATGTCTCCAAAAATGACTTAGCTAAAACACTATAGCTGTTGCATATGCCTAAAATATATAATCACATAATTTATGTAGCTCAAAATATGCTAAATACACTTGTCCAAAGACTTACTCAAGTCATTATGTACAGTATTAATTCTATTATATATTTTATGGAAAAAAATATATACTTAGGGTGTATCTCAATTTCCTTAGAATATAAACTAAAAATATAAGATAGGCCATACAGGTTTGTACCGAGAGTCTGTCTCTCAGACCCATCTCTGCTATGGGCAGCAGAGAGATGTGTTAACTCTAACTCGCTTCCTTTATCTTTGTCAGCAAAACCTTCTTGCTGCTGCATGAGCAGGATTGTTCGTTCCTTGCAGCTCTACCTCCTTTTTCTCCCAGTCGGTGTGTATGTATAGAAGTGTCAGGAAGAAGTGGATCACCATGCTGTACTGCATCAGAATTCCCTAGTCTGCTAAAACCTGCATCATGACTGCTGCATTTCCACCAGAATTATCACCCAAATATCCTGGCCCCTCTTTACTTTCTCATACTATAGGGACCAAGGTCTCTAAGGGTACTCACTACACCATCTTGATGGCAAATACCAGGACCAAACTCTCCATCTCACTGTTCCTCATCCTAAAAGAGACTACCCTCAGACCAGCATGCATGGCAACCAATGCCTCCTCATTTCTCCCTCACTGCCTTTCACAACCTTCCAAACAAGCTTTTTAGCAGAGTAAAAGTAAGCAATTGTGAGGAACTGAAGGAGGATCTTAAAAAATCGAGTGATTTTATCGAGTTGAATCACGCAAAGTGGCAATGGGTTGGGGAAAGAGGGAGACTAAACATCCTGGTATCACAGGAGGAAAAGGCTATGACAGAGGGAGTGGAAATTAAAGTTCTGCCACTTCCATGGCCCCACCACCCATGTCAGTGCCAGCACCCGATCTTCCTGTGAACTTTGTTTGGGAAATGCAGATTAGCTAGGACTGTCCCATATTGATTTTAATATATGCAGTAAAAGTACTCGTGTTTAACAATACTTTTCTACCCCTTTATAATGTCATTTCATAATTATGAAAAAGTAATGAAAAATAAAAACATGTAAAAGTTAACATGAACACTTAATTACACTAAAAAAATAGCAAGAACATTAATCACTGAGAAGTCAAGCGCTCAGCAGTTTGAAAATTTCATCATTAGGATGACACATTAAGATGCACCAAACCTCTGAACTGCTCGCTGAGTGAACATTCATTCAGTAGGTCTTTTTATCCCTTCTTATGCTTTTTATTCAGGGTAGTACTTATGAATTCTTTAATATAAAGATATCCTTTGCGATGGATATGAAGCCCACAAATTTATCACAGAGGACTTTGTCACTATAGCACTTTGTATTTTCCTAACATGTTCATAGCTCCCACATGAAGATAAATGCATATTTTTAAGTGAACAACAGGGACTTCTTGGTCAAAAAGTGTTAAAACTTACACATTTTGTTTGCACAGATTGAGACACATAGTCTGTATTAGCGTTTTTAACATTCTTTAATCATATTTTGTATTCAAAAAAACTCCAGCTCTAATAAACTTACAAGCTGTGCTTGTAAGTGTTCAGCACTATTGCAACCCCAGGCATGAATAAAATTGAGACAACCTCTAACTCCCTTAGCTGTAACAGAACCCTATCTTTTCCTTCGTGCTTCATTAAATACAAACTTTCTAGTTTTTTAGAACAACTATTCTGCAAACGGAAGCCTGGTTTCTTACATAATTCTGAAACATTTTAAGACCAGCACCTTTTCTCAGTGAATAAAAATGGGAGTTTATTTGAAAATATAATATGTGATCATGTAATTAATGATGCTTTAAACAGACACCTAAACCTATGGGAAGACAGAGGCAATTATTTTTGATAGGCAAACCTTAATTCTAGAATTTTATGGCCTTTGAGTTCATGATTTGAAACAGTGGTGTTATTTTACTGTAGACTCTTTAATGTTATTTTCTCATATTAAGTGCAAAATGAAAATGAAAAAGCAGACAAAGATGTTGTTATACTTCCTGCCAAGCCGTATAATCTGTGGATTTTAGATATCTGAATTTACAATACAGTCTTGTACTGCTGTTTAAGCTAATGGACTAAATGATAAAAGCTGTAGGCTACAGATTCTATGTGAAAGAGATATAAAGAGAGGTGAAGAACATACTGCATAAATTGCCAAATTCAGCCCCAGGTTCTGGGAGACAACACTGCTGGATAATTGCATGCATTTTCCTCCTAATCTAGGCATTGTGGGCATCTTTGACACTCTTCCTCGGCTCCTACCCTACAAATTTTCTTGCCTCTCTATCCTCACTTTTTGCCTCCATCTCTTCTGTTTCAGTGATCCTGCAATTTGGTGATGCCTGGCTGCTGAAACTCACCCTCCCAGGTCTGTATGTCTATGCCAAGCTGTTTGTCCACGAACTTTACTATAAGCAAATTATTCTGCTTACTCCCGGTTTCCTCTGTGCCAGTGAAGACAGCTCTGAGGAGTAGCACTCTCTTATTCTCAGATCCTGCACTTCCCTGGTGACATGTCCCTCTTTCTTATCAGTATTTCAAATCCATAATCTACGTATTGCTCCACAAATTGGTTGTGAAAGTGTTTTGCCATAGGAAAGTATTTCTTAAAACCCTGTATGTCTGAACTAAACAACGTCAGCTGAAACTTCCCAGAAAAGAGTGTACCTGAGGCAGAAAATAGGACGTAAATGTTCAAAGTTTGACAAATAAAAATAAGTTATTCTCACACAGAAACTTGAGAAATATCTATTATAAGTAGCTATTCTAGAGCTATCTTACTAATATTCCTATGCTGTGTATAATATATGATATAAATGCAAAAAAAAGACTTGTCAGAAAAAAAATATGTGGCACTGCTTCTTATTTATAACTATTATTTTGCCCCATGTTCTCTATCTGGGACCAAGCAATGAATAAAACTTAGGCAGATTATGAAAATATTCAGTAATGGAATTACTATTTGGTATAACTATATTATCTTACTATTGGGTTTTCTACCACAACACAGCTTGTTTTCGTAAAAGATGAAACTTGATAATTTGTGCTCAGGATATTATCAAATGTTGAAGATAATAATTATGAATATAATTTGTCCAATGGAACTAACTCATTTTCTACTTTTGTAGGAGCAAGAGATGTCTTATTAAGTTTTTGTAATAAAAAGAACATTGTGGAATTTTCTTTTTAATGTTATTCTAATTGGTTTAATTTTGATTTCAAAATAGTCAAATAAATGACTATAGCAAGTAAAGCATTTATTCTTTAATATCTAAAAGCAGCTGTTTTCATTTTTTATCTGGTGTATTTTACTTTCCAAGGGGAGATGGATATTCTGGACTTACTCATTGGTGTGCTTTTGCAGAGACTCAGAAAAAACAGCATTCTTTTCTGATCCGAAGTAGACACACCAGGCCTTCCTTCCGTCTTTTTCTCCTTTTATCCTCTTGTTGGTGTAACACTAAGTGTTGCATGCAAGGGCTGATGTAGCTGTACTATAAATACCAGTTGCTACTAACCAGAAATCCATAATGCAATAGTCTGTAAATAGTCTGTATAAATTTCATCTTTTTAATAAAGTACAGCTAGGCAGAACTATTATCTGAGCATTATTTCCTATTCTGTCTACATTTTATATTTTTTTGTAGGAGCAATATTTTCCTCTAGCTTCAGTGTTGTTTAAGAATAATTTTGTCATGATTTCAACACTTTTTAAAGCTTAAAGTTAAATCCTTGTATCAGGTATGAATATCCCACAGAATACCAGTGCATCCCACAGGCTCAGTATAAGCTGAGCAACTGTGAAACATGGTCTGTGGCTTTTCACTTTCAGTCCTGGAATACATTCAACTAGAAGCACAAAATCATGAATTCTTTATTCTTAGAACAGTGAGAATATCATGTCTCCAGGGTTATGAACAACAGTTTTCAGTGAAATATGTTTAGCTATTGGAAGATGAGCAATAAAGAATGAGATCTTTTTTTTTCTTTATATTGGGAATGCAGTGTCATAACTCTGTTGTTTTTTTAACTGACAATCTGTCTTTTTCATTTTTGAGGTCATGACTGAAAAGCTGAAAACACAATTAGCAGCTTAAATTGTTCATATTGAAAATAGATTTGTAGATAAACAGCCATAGAGTGCTTAATATAAAACAGGATGAGAAAAACACAGGGGTGTTGTTTGTATTTATTTGGATGTACATTTAAAAAGCTATTAAAGCCTTAAAGTTCACTCAAACTTTTGCAAATGAAAACTTGCAAATGCAAACATATATCTACAGACAAAACATGACAAAGTCAAAACAACAAATCAAGTCCAAATGAACATAGGTGGTGCCTTCACTCCCTCTACCCATTTTTAAAGAGTTCAGAATGTTACATATTCTAGAAATTAACAAACTAAAATGTCAACTATTGGTTTTAAAATCAATAAATTATTAGTACAAAACACTAGTGTAGATCATTTATGCAACTTAAATTGGTGCCTC